>NC_091434.1:104075635-104388898 GCF_964237555.1 Oryctolagus cuniculus
AAACAGGAGGCTGAAAGACTAAATACATTATAAGTATGGCATTAGTATGTCATACTAATACAAAAAGAAAGTATGACAAAATATAATCATTAGTTTTTGGACTGAGAAAAATCATAACTCTCCTCAGTTTAGTTTTGTCATTACAGAAAAAATCTGAAATTTTCACTCCAACAAATTTTACTGATGAAATGTATATTCAATGAACAATTAAAATTAGAAAAAAAATGCAAAGCATGGGAACTTACTGCCATCTTGTGGAAAGTTTGCTATTATGCTGTGAAACACCTTTTTTCCTTTATTATCACCTTATCTCCTTTATTTTCTGGAATGTCATTTTCCATTACTATTAGTAACAAACTAACTCGAGTTCTCCAGCAGCTAACCAGAACTAAAGTCTATCTATAAAACAAGGCATGAGAAGAAGAAGACTTTGCATTGTGGAGATTTTTGATTTGCATAGTTGAAGGTTTGATGTTTTCCTAACCAACCTTTATTTTCCAGTCATTTACTTATCTACTTTCCATGGTAAATATATTCAGTATTTAATTTAATATATTTCACTTGTCAAGAATTCACAATGGAAGGGAGGCAATGTTAGTAGAGTGCTAACTGGCAGAGAAAAGAACTGTGATACTCTATGCTGAGATGTTTAGGACAATCTAGGCATACAGAACAATTGTCAGAGGGTAGGTCCTTAACAACAATTTGGTCCTGGGATCAGCATCACCTGGAAAATTATAAGAATTGCAGAAATGAGGACCCCATTAGGGACCTATTCAGTCAGAACTTGCATTGTTATGAGATTCCCCAACTAATTCACAAGTTCAGTAACATCTGAGAAGCACTTTCATAGGCAACCATATTTCATTCTACTTACATTTTTATTACAGCAGAAGATGCACACACACACATACACACACATATACACACTATACAACAGTTATTTGGAGGTGTCAGAAAGCCGAGCATCAAAGCATTTGAATTTAAGCCATGTTATTTAATTTTGTGCATCTGAGTTCAAGCCCTAGTAATTTAATCTTTGTAAACCTGCACTTTCTCAACTGTAATACAGAAAAAGGAGTCCATAAAAGTGATTCTAATGTTGTTTCTCAGTATAAAATGCTTTGGTTTATATTATTTGATGCATATTATTCATGTATCAGTTATTCATTTGGTGAAATATCTATGCATCATTTATTCATGCATCAACAAGTTGATTGATTGTTTGTCTCAGTAATCCTGAACTCAACTCACTAATGAAGTTTTAAATTCATAGCTTGCAAATGAGTAAACCAGCAGACATGTTTTGTCTAGGTAGTTTACCAACATTTTTAGAAATATTTCTCTTAAAGCCTAAGAATTTTCTACTTCCCTTTAAAAATTGGAATACCTATCGATGCTGGATTCATATTTTCACATGCAAATAATTGTTTCAATTGTCTCTGTTTATCCCCTGGTTTTCCTTTGTCCCTATCCAGCCCGATTCATTTACATGAATGCCAGGTCCCTGTCAATCTTGGAGTTAGCAACTCCTGACTTAATGGCGTTCTCAATCAAATCATTCAGTACATCCAAAAATGTTAATAGACACACTTAGTGAAAAAAATGAACTTCCTCACAAGCTCTCTAGTCAATGTTGAAGGGAATATTTTATTGTGATATGAATACTTATTTTGTTTTGAGGGACCACAGTACCCTTTTATGACTGCCAAGCATTTACAGCATTAAACTGAGACTTGGAAAATCCATAGAGGCACAGTTTACCAATCTGCCTATCTTTCAGCCAATTTATACATACCCACATGTATAAAAACATACAGATTCAATTCACTTCATATTCAAAGATAGCCAGTATGTGCATGCCATAGAGGAGGAAAAAGATTTCTCCCACCCTGTTATACCCTATGGTCTGCGCCTATGAATTAAACTGACATAAGGGAGACTTACAGAAGAAAAGTATACATATTTTACTATAATGTTACATGTACATGTGACAAGTCACAAGAAAATGAAGCCACAAAGACAGAACGCTTACATAAGCATAGACACTCCTCAAATTCTTACAGGATTATATCCCAATAAATTGAAAATACTGTTGGTCAAAAGTGCATTGCATACACATAGCCTACCAAACATCTTAGATGAGCAACACAATGCACTGTGGAGTATTTATTTTTATCTTTATGATCACATGGTTGACTGGTAGCTGTGGCTGCCATTCCCAAGCATCTCAAGAGAGTACTTGTAAGGTGCATTTCTACCCTGGGAAAAAAATCAAACTTGAAAATGTGGTTTCAACTGAGTGCATGTCATCTTACACAATCCTAGATGAGTGAGCAATCCTAAATCTGAGGCCATCTGTACATTTGTGAAGAAATGACAACCAAAGAGGTTTGGAGTACAGGCAGTAGATTATGATGAAGTGACTAAGAGATATAGTGGGGAAAACTAGTGGGAAATATGGATGATTTTAGTGAGCTTGTACAGATCCATTTCAGCCTCAATTCCTATCTCTGGTGATGCATGTTCTTCTCTTCCTATGGTAAGGAGGGCACCTTCCTGCTTGGAAATTGCATGCCCTGATTTTTGGAAGAGAAAAAAGGTCAGGAAGTCCTTCTTGCATCTGCTTTTTCTCAGGCACTTTCAGCTCAGAAAAATCAATATGCCAGAGCAGTGTGTTTGTGTGTGGCATGTCCTAAATTCCTTCAACACAAACAAGCAGAAGCCAGAGCGTTGTTTTCTGGAGTGAAAAAAAAAAAAAACATTTAACCATTGGTAAAGGATTTTCATGCAACAAATATTTATCGAACAATGTACCAGGTGATAGTACAATTTTGGACAGACACAAGCGCTACTCTCATAAAACGTATGGGGAAGACATACAATTGAATAACTCATTCCTATAATCCATGACTGTGGTTATGATAGAGGGTGTCCTAGGACAGGAGCCAGCCAAGGGCCTGGGAATTTTAACAGCCTTTAGGTTGAGGCCTAAGGGATTTTAGCACTTCTCCAGGGAAAGAACAGAAAAGAAGAAGGTTCCAAGGAGGGATTAGTGTGTGCAAAGCCAGAGAGAAAGGACAACAGAGAGAGAAAGAGGAAGAAATGAGCTAAAAGATAAACAATGTGTCTGTGATAGAAAAAGGGAAAGGGCTGACAAGAAATGAACCTGATGACACAGGAGCGTTTCTAGATGCTGGACATTTCTTAGGAACAATGGGAGGCCACCAAAGGGGCTTAAGTGAACAATTAACTTAGGGGATTGCACGTATTACTCTGGGGGCCAGCACTGTGGTATAGCAAGTAAAGCCATCACCTGAAAACTAGTATCCCATAAGGTCACTGGTTCACATCCTGGCTGCTCCACTTCCAATCCAGCTCTCTGCTAATGGCCTGGGAAAAGCAACTGAAGACGGCCCAAGTGCTTGTGCCCCTGCACTCACATGGCAAACCCGGAAGAAGCTCCTGGCTCCTGGCTTCAGCCTGGTCCAGCCCTTGCTGTTGTGGCCATCTGGGGAGTGAACCAGCACATAGAAGATTTTCTCTCTCTCTCTCTCTCTCTCTCTCTCTCTCTCTCTCCACCTCTCTCCCTTATAACTCTGACTTGAAATAAATAAATAAATCTTTTTAAAAAGAGAGAGGGATGGTAGAGACATGAACCCAAATTTAAAAAAAATGTTTCACTCTCACTTAGGTATACAATGTAGCCTTGGACAGATATTACAGGTACCAAGTGAATCAATAAATATACAAACAGCAGATTCTCAGCTTCTAGCCTCATGTTCTCTTTCAGTGCACTTGCATACAGGCCAAGAAACTTATGCTCCATTTACATCTTCTTGTAAATTTTTTTGTTTCTGAAGGTACCCAGAGCATTCAAAAAAATAATAGTTACCTAAATAAGGTTACAAAACGTTTTGTGATGTTTGAATTGTTTGCATTCAACAAGTTAATTCTTGTAATCACAAAACACAAAGGCATATTATTTATTCTACTCTATACATATATTGCCAAATTGATTTAAAATATTAATTTGTCATGCCCTAGAAGCACCATGGCATGGTAATGAGACATATGCTTTACACTTTACAACATATTTTTTTTCATCCTGTCATGTATCTCTGTGATTGTACGAATAAACTCATTTGGGGATAATTCTGAAAGTCTAAATTTGATCCATGTTGACTATGAGGAAGGCCTCACCGAATGGCCTTCTGCCCCCCTGAGATAAACCCTGGTGATATGCATGAGCCAGTGTTACAGCCAGTAACATTTACTCATGGGTGCACATGAGGTTGAGCACATTATCCCCTGACCTGTGGGCTAAAAGCCAGCCTTGTCTGGCCAATCTGCTGCTTTTGGACAGTCCACAGCTGGGTGACTCATTTAGGAGTGCATTGTTTTTAACACATTCCTTCTGTCCAGCCTATTTATTTCTATCCTACTAGTGCAGCCCCTAAAAAATCCTTAGGCATCCTGCTTTTGGAAATTTGCTGTACGTTTTGGCTGAGGAGAGCTGGAATGCAAGACAAATGCCTAAACATAATTACTTGCTGGTGATCTTGTCTTGTCAAGTGGTAAGGGTAAGAATATTTAAGCAGCCAGATATGACATCACAGCACAGATCATAGAACTGTAGGAATATGTGTTAGAAGACTCATCCCCAATTCATGATTTCAAAAATAAGTCTCATGGGGCTTGCGCTATGGCGTAGCAGGTAAAGCCACTGCCTGCAGTGCCGCATCCCATATGGGTGCCAGTTCATGCCCAGCTGCTCCATTTCCCATCCAACTCTCTGCTATGGCCTGGAAAAGCAGTAGAAATGGCTCAAGTCCTTGAGCCCCTGCACCGCGTGGAAGACCTAGAAGAAGCCCCTGGCTCCTGGCTACAGATCAGCACAGCTCCAGACATTGCAGCCATCTGGAGAGTGAACTGCCTCTGCTTCTCTCTCTGTGTAACTCTGACTTTCAAATAAATAAATAAATCTTTAAAAAAAAATAAGTCCCAAGTCACTGTCACATGACACAGCTAATTAGTGGCAGCACCGAGACAGGAAATTGTTCCAGAGGCCCATCACATCTCTCCGTATACTATGCCCTTTCTGTTATATGTTTCCCTTGTCAACATAAATAAGCAAAAGGTCCTAAGATTTTAAAAAGAGATTTATTGATTTATTTGGAAGGCAGAGCAAGAGAGAGAGATAGAGAGAGAGAGAGACTGGAATCTTCCATCAGCTGGTTCACTCCCCAAATGGCTACAACAGCCAGGACTGGGCCAGAACAAAGCCAGGAGTAGTAAGGAATTCCATCCTTGTCTCCTATGAGGGTGTCAGAGGTACAAGTCCTTGGGCCTTCTGCTGGAACTCAAACTGTCACTTTCATATGGGATGACAACAAGGAAAGAGGTTTAACCCACAGTGCCACAAAGTTGGCCTGAAAACATCCTAATATTGAGCACAACCACCATAATCCAGCAAAGAGCTGACAAATAACAGCCTATTGGAAAAATCTGGCCAGGCATCTGCTTTTGTAAATGAAAACTTATTGGAACTCAGTTATTCTCATTTTTAAAGGATGAACTACACACAACAATGGCAGAGTTGAGTATTTGTAACCAACAAGACATACATTATTTATTATTTGGCTCTTGACTAAAAAGGTTTGCTGACCCAGTCTAGAATAAATAATATTATCTTAGAAGTATAATTGTGAATTATTTCATTTTCTTGATCTATTTAGCTTACTTTAGAGTGCTTTGCATGATACAATAACTTATCAGGGTAAGCATGCTTTGAATAGGAAAGAAAATGAGACTAGGCTTTATTTTTGTTTTTGAAAGTCAGAGAGAGACATACTAATATTATCCACTGGTTCATTTGCCAAATGCCTGAAACAGTGGGGACTGGTCTAGAGCTGAAACCAAGAGCTAGGAACTCAATTTGGTTCTCCCATGTAGGTGACAGGCACCCAACTACTTGAGCCATTACTGCTGTCTCCCAGCATGTGCATTAGCAAAAGTTGGAATCAGGATCAGAGCCTGAAATTAAACTCAGGCATTTCAATCTAAGATGCAGGCATCCCAAGCAGTGTCATAACTTCTGCACCATATGCCCATCCCTATTCTTCTAAATGTCAGTGATTCAGAGTACCTAATGTTACCCATTAATTACTGAGCATTGATAGTATTGAGGTAGAAACAACTCCCTATAATCTAAAACCAACTACAACAGCAAAAGTTCATACCCAAATACATGTACATGAATACGTAAAAGCCATCCTTATTCAAGCCTTTCCTATGAGCCACACACTATGTTAAATACTTGATATTATCTCATTTAATACACACAAGACCCTTACAAGTGATTTTATAATATTCATCTCTGATGATAGGAAAACTATCACTTAGGAGAATTCATGTAACTTGTTCAACTTCAACCAGCAATTCAGTGAAAGAGCCAGGATCCACAGTAGGATGATCAAACTATGACATCTTGGTTTCCATCCTCAATTTCTTAAGGAAAATGAAGGCAGCTTCTGCAGACTGTCCAGGCACCACCAGGCATAGAAGTACTTTGTGCAAGCTTATTTCTGGTCAAAGACCAACTCAGAATGGTCGGCATTGTGGCATAATGGGTAAAGCTGCTGCCTGAGACACCTGCATCTGATTTGGATGCCAGTTTGAGTACCAGCTGCTCCACTTCTGATCCATCTCCTGGCTAACGCCCTGGGAAAAACAACAGAAGATGACTCAAGTGTTTGGCCCCTGCACCCACATGGGAAAATCCAGATGAAGCTCCTGGCTGCTGGCTTCACCCTGGTCCAGTATGGCCATTGCAGCCATTTGGGGAGTGAATCAGCAGATGAAAGCTTGCTCCCTTTCTCTCCCTCTCTTTCTCGCCACCTCCCTCTCCGTCTCTGCCTTTCTCTCTGTAAATCTGAATTTCAAAAATAAGTACATTTTTAAAAAGACCAACTCAGGGCATTTCTACTGATGCTCCCTGTTCTTCCTCATTCTCCCCAGCTTGGGAACCTAGAAAACCAGATCTATGCCAGAACCTGAAGGTGCAGGGAGAAAATCAAGAGGAAGTCCAGGAAACCAGGAGTGCAGAGGTTGGCAGAAACAAGCCTGAGAAAACCTTTTCTGCCCACCTCCCAGACACTGCAGGCAGCCTCCACCACTAACTCAACCAAAGACAGATCCTGGGATGTTCACTTTAGCTGGATGCTACCTGACAAGAAGGTAGGGGTCAGGCAGGCCTGATACAATTGCTGCAGGCACTGTGACTCCTCCCTCTGGGTGATGATACCCCATCCTCCAGTCAGAAGACTGCAGTTAGTTCCCGGGAAGCAAAGTAACCATCAAGGAACTGTATTTAGTGACCATTAAGAACTTGGATCTTTTTCCTTTGGAGTATTAAACTGTGGGCAAAAGCACATTCAGTTATAAATATTTACAAATGGGGGCTGGCACTGTGGCGCAGTGGTTAAAGACCTGGCCTGAAACTCTGGCATCCCATATGGGCGCCGGTTCGAGTCCCGGCTGCTCCTCTTCTGATCCAGCTCTCTGCTATGGTCTGGGAAAGCAGCAGAAGATGGCCCAACTGCTTGGGCCCCTGCACCCACATGGGAGACCCAGAAGAAGCTCCTGGCTCCTTGCTTTGGATCAGCATAGCTTTAGCCATTGTAGCCATCTAGGGAGTGAACCAGCAGATGGAAGACCTCTCTCTGTCTCTACTTCTCTCTGTAACTCTGTCTTTCAAATAAATAAAGTAAATCTTTAAAAAATACTTACAAATGATGGAAATAAGAACTCTCTCAGAACTAACTTACATTTGTTCATTTTTAACATCTGCGCAAATTTTGTTCTCCTCCCCTTTCCCCACTCCCCCAAATATTCCTCATGACCCAATTTGAAAGCCACATCGAAGTGGAATAATTACTTTCCTTTCTTCCTGATATTTAAAAACATGGGCTACCAGTTTGTGTGTCAATTACTTGTCATAAGCACCTTCTCCTAGTCCAATTGTGAAAGGGATATTTCTTCTGCTGGTGATATATTTTTCTGGTTTAGCTACAGTCATCTGAACCAGAAAAATCACTGTAAGTGATGAAAAGTGTGGTGTGCAAATCGACTCTCTGGGTGCCTGTGGAGAGATTCACATTCCAGGTAAATAACTCTTCCCAGGCGAAGTCCCTTCCAGGCAAGCAGGAGCTGAGATGAGGCAAAAGCAGCTGTGTAAGGTGTAGCTTCAAAGGGCAGGAAGATAAGTAGACAGGTCTGCCTCAAGGCAGGTCCTCCACAGGAGAAAGCTTACCAGACAGGCATTAGTTCGTGCCTGCCTGGAAAAGAAGGCAGGAGCCATGCAGGCAGAGACTCTCAGACAGGAAACTCCCTCAGCATGTCCTGGAAGGCAGGTCAGCATGAGGCAGGCAGGGTCACTAGGCAAAGAGCTGCACCACACAAGCCCTCTCCTGGGCTCCTTTCAACATTCTGTCAGTGTAACCATGCCTCTAGAAAACATGATTAGTCCTGACTCAGATTCTGAGGCAATACAAGTTATCTTGCACTGCAAATGTAAAGGAAAGAGAGAATACATGTATGTAAGTGTGTGGGGGTATATATGTACTGCTCTGTCTGTGCACCTACTTCTCAGTTCTGTATGCATTTGCATCATTTATATGTGACATTGTTACTGATTCTCATCTTGAGTTCTCAATGTTAGATCCCATGACAAATTCTTTTTAGAGAGGACACAGCAATGCAGTATGAGAAAGGAAGCACACAGCTGGCAGTTTATAGAAAATGGGCACATTCATAATTTATTCCTAAATCTCCTTTTTTATTTTATTTAAGGTAAACAAATTTCATTAATATCATGTATACAGATTTAGGAACATAGTGATACTTCCCACAAGACCCTCCCTGCCACCTAACTTCCCACCCTTCCTCCTCCTTCCTCTCCTATTCCCTTTCTTAATTTTTCCAATGATTTACTTTCAGTTTACTTTATACTCATAAAACTAACCCTACTAAGTAATGAGTTCAACAAGTAATATGAAGAAAAAAAAGACACTGTTCCTCAACAGTAGAGACAAGGGCTGTTAATAAGCATCTAAGCTCAAAATGTTGATTTCACTCCTATACATTATATTTTTGGATCAGAGCTAGCCTTTAGTATAAGAGGTCCTAAGTCTGTCTTGTGAATGCTACTAGGAATTGTCCATTGGTTAGCTTTCTCTGTGAGGGAATTTAGGAATTTGCAAGTCTCAAATAAATAGACCATGACAGAGCTGATGGAATAATTATGACTGACTTAATGCCCAATGAGACAGAAATAGTGAAGACTGAATCAACGTTTGGTGCTATGTTCCTCTAAATTCCATGTCTTTAAAGCATTGGAGAATGTAAATTTGGTTGCACAATTTAATTCTAAATGTTAATACAATGCCAAATCTTGACCTTTGACCCCCTCCACTGAGGGAAACAATCTTTCCTAAGAGCTTGTCTATGATTATCAGTCCAGTAGTTAACTTCTTCTAATAGAGTAAGAGAAGGAAAAAGTTCAGGGAAACCAAAGACTAGGCGATTCTAGATAAAAGGCCTGGGAAGAGTAGAAAAGGCTTCCCCTCAAACCTATAGTAGAAACTCAAACACCCAGAAGAAATTCAAGTAGTAGGAGGATAAGTATAAGGAGACTGACACAGGTGGACTTAATTATGCTTCACAAAAATGTCTCATTGTGTATATACATATATATGAACCAGTATTAATTACCTAAGGAAACCAGAGCATTTGGTATGTAATCCTGAATAGATTAGAAAACATTTAAAAAGCTCTGTAGTCCAGAAGATTAAAGTTTGCAGGATAGACACAGAACAAGACTATGGTTCAAAATCTGTACACACTAAGTAATTCCCATCACATTCTGAGTGCATAATTTATTCACCCATACATCTAAGAAATGTTTGTTGAGCATCAGCTAAGTGTGAGAAAACATTCGCAGCACTGGAGAATATAATGAACCACACTGAACCCATCTGTTAAGGAACACACATATCAGTAGAGGAGACAGGGAAAAAATAAATATGAATATATGGTGCAAGAGTAGACAGTAAAAGGACTTTTGAGGTCAAATTAATCAGGATAAAAATCAGACAAGATTGGCAAGTATTGTGGTGCAATAGGTTAAGCCACCACTTGGGTGCCCACATTCCTTATCAGAGTGCCAGTTCAAATCCTGGCTGTTCAGCTTCTCATCCAGGTGCCTAATATGTCCTGGGAGGCAACAGCTGAAGACTCAAGTGCTTAGGCCCCTGCCACTCTTGTAGGAGACCCAGATGGAGATTTAAGCTCCTGGCTTCAGCCTAGCACAGTCCTGGCTATTGCTGGCATTTACATACCCCTCTCTCTATCTTTCTCCTTCTCCTTTTCTCCCTCCAGTCATTCTGCTTTTCAAGTAGATGAAAATAAATTTTAAAAGAGTTAAAGTATGAAGATATGATGGTGGTGAGTAGTTGCTTGTCTACATAGCAGTTCAAAAAGACTATGGAGACCACAGTTGTGGCACAGAGGGTTAAGCTATCGCCTGTACAAGAACCAGATCAAGTCCCTGCAGCTCCACTTCTGATCTTGCTCCCTGCTAATATGCTTGGGAAAGCAGTGGAAGATGGTACAAGTTCTTGGGGTCCTGCCACCCAAGAACCTGCCCAGCTCCAGCCATTGCAGCCTTTGGGAAGTAAACCAGCAGATGGAAGATTCATATATCTGTCTGTCTATCTTTCTTTTTCTCTTTCTGTAATTCTGCCTTTCAAATAAATAAAATAAATCTTTAAAAAAAGAAGAAGGGGGGGGGAGAAAAAGAGGAGGCGGAAGAGGAAGAAGAAGACCTTTCTGAATGACACAGTGATGGAATAAGTCCACTGAATATCTGGAGGAACATTCTTCAAGAAGCAAGAATAATGAAGGCCAGTGTTGGAGATACTGGCAAACTTTGGTGCTAAGAGAACAAGGAATAAGCCAGAGTGAACCAAGCAAGGATGGTAGGAGCTGAAATGGCACAGTTGGTCTCCAAGTGGGGCTTAGGAGTCCTGGTAATAAGTTTGGATTTTGTTCAAGTGCATGATTGGGAACCATTGCAAGCTGTGGAGCAGAACAAAAGGGATATTTGTTTCTAAAAGATTATTCTCTCTCTTCTTTGGGGACCAGACTATATCACAGAAAGAATGGAAGCAGAGAGACCAGTAGAGAATCTATTACAGTGGCATTGGAAGGAGATGGTGGTGGATCAGAATGGACTGACAGTAGAGGAGGTGAAGAGAGGTAGCTGTATTTGGGTTATGACTTCAGATTCTCAGGTCCTGGCAAAGCTGACAACCATTGTACTTACAAATTGCTCTACAAATGATGTTAACACAGGTTTCCCCATTCCATGAATTGTTGTGGTGTATTGAAGTGATGTTTACTCTAATGCTAGGGTACCCAAACTTGTCTGATGATAAGAATCATTGGACTTAAATTCATTGTGCTGGCACTCCCCTGAAGTTTCTGATTCCATAAATTTGGATATGTCCAGAAATCCATTTAACAAGTTCACTAGAAGATTTAACATTAGGCACGTAGGGGAGCACTGACTGAACAACTACATTTTTTCATTCTCTGTATCACTGTGTTTTACTCCAGCCCTACTGAAAATTTTATAATTATAAGCGCAAGGACTTCACATTTTCAGTTGTTTTCTCATGTCACTCTTTTTTTATGTAATTTTAGCTATCAAAACTTTACCCCTCCTTCAAGGTCAAAGTTTGGGCCCCTGAACTTCATTAGCCATATTGAAACACTTCAGGCTAACTGTCTCCTCATTTATCTCAAACCCAATGATTGTCTAGGCTACTTCCATAGCTTACAAAGCCCTATACTATGACTTTGTACTTAATTTACATTGCTAGTTATTAGTGAGTGTTTTTTTTTTCCACCAGGGTATATATCATATCTGATACATATTTATTTGTATCACTCAATTAGCCACACATACATTAGGCATCTGTTGATTTCTCCATGACATTGTCCAAAGCGGGAGGGAACTAATTACAGAGAAAACCTAAAATCTTTCAGGTGCTTACTCTGTCACTTATAGGACACATCCATGTTTTTAACTTGTCAAGGAGTGTGGATCAATACCTGAATCCTGCCTTCCACTCCAAAGTCCTTGCTACTTGCTCCTCTCTTCCTACTTTATACTCCAGCAAAATCAAATTGTCTTTGTTTCCTCAACACATCAAACAGGCATTTTTATTCATGCTTGGCTTTTGCAGACCTTTTCCATGAAACTTGTTTTTTAGTACTTCATCCTGCTAACTCCTCTGCATTGAACTGTACTCAGTTCAGCATACATTTCATCCAGTAAGTCTTTCTGCACACCAATGCCATACCTTGTACCACCAAGTTAGAGGAGCTGCTTCATTGTCAAGTAATTTGAAAAGAACAATGTACTGAAATTACTTTTTTACTAATTTCCCTGTCACTCCACTGTAGAGTTCTTAAACAAATTTGTTCTATTTTCATTTCCATTGTGTACAAAAATCTGGCTCTCAAGAAATGAATGTCACTGCATAAATATGCATAGAGTGAAATGCATCAATGTGAAGGAATAATATAGTGACAATGTTTCCTGAGTTGTTTACACCTTCCCTACTCCCCAGGTGAGTCTGGTATGCAGCCATGGTGAGATACATGGCCTTAAACCAAATGTAATTTTTAATGAAAAAAAATATCACCTAGCTCTCTGGATAACGTAGACCATCAATACTAACTTAAAAAAAAATGTCTAAGCCTTTGAGTTTCATCAAGATTAAATTTAAAGATTGAAACAACTTTTTTAATAATCTAGAAGTGTGAAACCTTCTAAACAAAGTGGCCTGATTTGATTTTTCCCTACAACTCTGTCTAAAAAATTAATATTATTTTCACTTCTTTCAGCCTCAAAAGGACACAGCTGCACTGTTAATCTCAACTGATGAAATAGAGAAGCCTTGTCTTTTTTGCAGAGTGAGGCAGCTGCCAAGAGAAAGGGTCTTTAAGAGAGCTAATAAGTTCATTAGTATCAAATATGTCATGTAAAACACTATTTGGTGGTTTTTGGAAGTTTAAACCCTTTCAAATGAATGTATGAATTAAATATCTACCTTGTAGGTCAAAAATTTTGCTGCAGGGTGATGGAGTACACCATCAATGTGATGCATTTCAAACATTACCTTCCTATGACAAAAGGAAGTCACGGAGCAAATGGAACAAAGGGAATTATGGCCCAATGGTCAGGATGAATTTGTAACACAGGAATGTCACACTAATATCCTCACCTTCTGTCTCAGAGAATAAGACTATGACAAATAAACAAGTGCCAACATATTCTGAAAAACTGTCACAAATTGGAAATTCATGATATATTTGAAAAACTATTCTCAAGAAAAAAACAATGTTACAGACTCTCAATCCAATGACTGAAATATATATGTAATCTGTATGTCTGCCTTTACAAAAATGTCTCACTTTTCTTCATTTTGAAATTATTATAAATTTATCCCTTTTTCTTACCCTATTTTATTCAAGAGCTTCTTGTTAACAAGACCTGTATGTTGCAACCAAAGGAGGTTCTCTCCTCTCAGCTCATGTCCACCATGAGCTACCAATGGATGGCATACAGTCTCTAAGAAGTGCTTCAATAGATGGCTACAGTCTCTAAGAAGCACTACCAAGGGATGACATACAGTCTCTAAGAATTATGACAAAGCCATTCTCCTAGACTCATTGAGATTTGACTTCTTAAAAATACACATTTATTTTTTATTTGAGAGGCAGAGTTACAGAAATAGATAGAGACACAGAGAGAGAGAGGTCTTCTATCTGCTAGTTCACTCCCCAAATGCTGAGTAGATGAGAAGCCAGGAGCCAGAAGCTTCTTCTAGGTCTCCTATGTGGATGCAGGGGCCCAAACCCTTAGGCCATCCTCCACTGCTTTCCCAGGCCAATAGCAGGGAGATGGATCAGAAGTGGAGCAGCCAGGACTCAAGCCAGTGTCCACATGGGATGCTGGCACTGCAGATAGAGGCTTAACCTACTACACCACAGCACCAGTCCCAAGATTTGACTTTTAGTAAAAAATAGTGTTTACCTTAACATAACACATATGAGAACTTCAGAATGAAACAATGATTTCCTTCACTTCGCAAACAATATGGAATCAAAAATGAACACTGACAAAGCCCTGGATACACTCACCCTTGCCAGGACTGTTTTAAGTAATTTACGTACATCTATTAATTTTCTTTTTGTGACACTCTTTCAGGGCTGCTTTGAAGTTACATTTTATGGAAGAGAAAAATAGAACACAGAGAAGCCATGGGGCTGGAATACCCATATAATAAGTAGCAAAGCCAGAATTTGAACCCAGGAAGTCTGATTTTGCAGGCCTGTTTAACCTCTTAGATATAGTGTGTTAAACTTCAACAAGAGGGATTTGGTTAGGCAACAAAAGTACTCATAGACTCTAGGGAAATTTCTAACTGAGGTCATAATTTTTCTAAACAAAGAATCCAAAGGAAATGGTATTTGAGTCTCTTTCTGGGATAATTTTACTCCATTCTCTCAGCAGGTAATGTTACTGGTAATTTCTTTATGCCATTTTCATTATGTTACAACAGGTAATAGCAAAAGTTACAATATTCTTTTCAGTTCCCTTTTAAGCCTCAACTTTGGCTACCTCATTGTCTTTCATCTCAAGCACATTTAGCATCATTCACAAACTTGAACCATTCTCAGTACAATACGGGCAAGGTCTGCATAGAAATTTGTGGTTTTTATACTACAAAAGGGATTAGGCATTCACTTGTTCAGTAGTAGCAAAGGTTTTATAGTGTTCAGTACTACTCAGTAGGGCCACCACATGCACTTCTAAGTGAATCCTGAGCAGGTTGAGCAATACTTCCTAATATCTTCCTTAACTCTGTCCCAGTGGCCTCGACATCAGGCAAAGAAGAAGATACCTTCACAGTGAGAAAAAGGACAGAAAAAAATTTTCTCTTGTCTGGAAAAGGAGATCTGAAGACAGTGAAAACGATGTCACATTGTAGAATGAGTGAAGTCCTATTAAAAGTCATTAATTAGTTCATTTTGTACAAATATCATAAATAATTTTACCAACACCAAAATTACTCCTCAAACCTTGGTCTATTTCCTATTTCCTATGTCTATTCACCAGGCAAAAAAGTATGGAGGGATAAGCTCAAGTATGCTGTATGTTAAGAGAAAAACAACACAAAAGGCCTATCTTTTGTTCCAGGTCACACAGGAATAACTATATAAGATGAATGTATATAGACAAAGAGTGGTCTAGTGAAATTAAGAAAATACACCTCAATCAACAAGAGTTTGGTAGAACAAAGAGCCCCAGAGGAAACATATGAAAGGATAAGGTAGTGCTAAAGCAGATGGTAGGCCAGAGGGAATCATCTAACATGTGGAAGGTTTAAGCTTCCTTTTCAGCCGTATCACTCAGTGCTGGCCCCATACACATGGGTTTTGATGACCTCTTGATATGGCTCTGCAGAAATAATGACATTCATAGCTGCAATAGCTCATTCCCTTTCCTGACATCCTTCCCAGAGAAATACAATTAAATATTTCTCTGGCATTAAGATATGTGTCTGGTTGGTTAACACTTACTTGCTCTGTAATATATATATAATTAAGAATAAAAAGCAAATCACTACAAAGAATCTCAGTGTCTCTGCTATGGTGTCAGAAAAAGGTCAAGTCCCTTTCTTCCAGAACTTGTACTATTTCTTCTCCCAGTTCACATCTACCAAGAAATACAAATTCATAGTAATATTTTTCAATCCAAAAATATTTTTAAAAAGATTTATTTATTTATTTTCTAAGTCAGAGACACAGAGAGAAAGACACAGAAAGAGAGATCTTTCATCCAATGGTTCACTCCTCAGATGTCTGCAATGGCCAATGATGGGCCAGGCTGAAGCCGGGAGCCAGGAGCTTCATCCAGGTCACTCACAGGGGTGGCAGGGGCCCAAACACTTGGATCATCTTCCTCTGCTTTTCCCAGGCTGTTAGCAGGGAGCTGAATCAGAAGTGGAGTAGCCGAACACAAACAGTTGCACATATGGGATGCCAGCATTGCAGGTGGCATCTTAACCAGCTAAGCCACAAAGTCATCCCCTCCAATACAAAAATTTCTGACTTACCTCTCACCAGGAATACAATAACAACAAAACACAGTTCTTCTGTTCTAAGTATGTGGAAAACAGGCAACATGTTTCAGGAATCAGAGATTCTCCAGACATTTTTCCTGCATGTGTGAAGTGCCATGGTAAAATACTCTGGTACATGATATCAACCATTTCCTTCCATGTGGCTCCCTGATTTGTAATGCTACAATAATTGCTCCACAGAAGTGTAGAGCATGATTTGGCTCATATTCTCTATACAAACCACAAAATCTTAAATCATTCGGATTCTATCACTTCCCTCATCCTACCCTGTCAGGTCCCACACCTGGAATTTGCCTGAAAGACCATTCTCGGGTCTTTTCTCTCCTTTTCCTATTATTGCCAAAAGATGATTACTGCTCACTAGACCTTTTCATTCAACTCTTTCTTCCCTTAAGGTAACTTCCTTCTCCATCAGACACAGCCTGAGGTGACTATGTAAGAAAAGATTCTGTCCTTCAACTGCAATTGAGGAAACACTGAGCTAGGGTCAGATAAGCCTCAACACTGTCAATTTTTTAAAATCACATGAACATTCTACTTGCTGTAAAGATGTGGAAGGTCTCAAGCTTTTGAATTTCTGTAGACTTAGAGTTTCAAAGTCTTATGAACTATCACTCTTGCAATCTCAAAGTCCACTTTGGTTTTCACTTTTCTTTTCACATATGTACAAGTTTCAACCAAAAATGGTGGGAAGGAAGCAGATTATTCTGCCATTTTTCTAGATCTTTCAACTGCACATCACATCTGGGGCTGATCAGTCCAAGCTTGTTTAACCTGCTGGTGAGGTTCACAGCAATCTTCCCAGCTCTGTGATCATCAACGATTTCAAAATCACCAATGTAACCACGCTTCAACATCACAGTTAAAAATCTGATGATGACTTTGGAGCATAGCCTGATGAGAACCTGGCGCTTGCCTCTCTTCTCAGCATTGTTGATGCTCTTGAGAGCATCGGCCAGGGCGTTCATGTGCACCTTTGATGCGGCACGAAAAGATGGCAGAGAGAGGAAATAAATAAATCTTTAAAAAAATAGTTCAGGGTTACTACTGCACAATATGGTGACTACATATAATGTTAATAGGTTTTTGAATGCTTTCACCATAAGGAAAAGCTAAATGTTTGAGGAAATAGATGTCTGTACCCTTATTGGACTTTATACAATGTCTACATATATCATAACATCACATGACACCCACAAATATATAAAATTTTATGTGTCTCTAAATTTTTTAATTAAAAAATACTCAGGGAATGTTTCTAATCCATTTCATCCGACAAGGAAAACTTAAAAAGATGATTGCAAGGAAAAAATTTACATTCAACATTGATTGTAATAAAAAAAATACTGGGATAAAACAAAGAGTTCAGGTTCAGCAATATGAAAAAGTGGAGTTTATTGCAAGAAATGAGGTTATTTCAAATTCAAAATCCATTCACTGAAATTGTCCACATTAACAATAGATTAGAAAAAGTGTAAGTGTAAGGTATTCAGTTAAAACGGGGAAAGTAGTTGACAACATTCAACATGAATGAAAAAACTCTCACCACATTAGATATGGTAATATCTTCACCCAGTTAAGGGGCATCTATGAAAAACCTTCAGTTAATATCATATTAAATGTTGAAACACTAAACACTTTTCTCCTGGAATCATGTTAGTGGCACAATCTATGTTCTCATTTCTGCTCACCATTCTATCAGAGCAATAAGAAAAAAAAAGTGGCAAAAGAATCGAAACGGAATAAGTAAAAAATTATTTGCACATAATTTGACTCTTTACATGGATAATAATAACATTTCTACCAATGAAATCTATAGAATTAATAAATGAAATTAGAAATGTTATAGGTAGGCTGCAAAGCCCATAGATTGGTTTTATCTACTAATAATTTAAAAATCATAAAATAAAAAATTTAAAAATATAATTTACAATTGCACATAACCATAGAATACAATTTATGATAGCATCATATATCACAATATCAACCTTAGTAGGCATAATTTTAATAAAGCTCATCAAAATCTGTACACTAAGATTACAAAGGCATTGAGAGAAATTTTTATAGACCTGAACAATGGGATTAAAAATTTCAGCATTGTTAAGATTTCATCTCTAATCCCAGCAGAAAGAGAATTGAAAATGAATCTTGATGTGAATAGGATGGGAGAGGGAGTGGGAGATGGGATGGTTGCAGGTGGGAGGGAGGTTATGGGGGGAAAAAGCCGCTATAATCCAAAAGTTGTACTTTGGAAATTTATATTTATTAAATAAAAGTTTAAAACAAGATTTTATCTCTAGATCAATCTATAAGCTTGAAACAATGCCAAGCAAAATTCCACTTAAAATTTTTGTACAAATTGACCAACTAATTCTAATTCTGTTTTGAAATTCAAATAAATCAGATAATAAAATGTTGATGGAAATATACTAGTTAATTTCAAGACTGACTCTAAAGCTACAATAGTTAAGACATGTGGGATAGAATTTTAAACAGAAAAATAAATCAACTAAATAGAAAATAATTCAGAACAAAAGCTATATGCATAGGATCAATTGATTTTCAAATCAAAATGCCACGATAACATTGAAAAAAAAAAAGCTTTTTCCGCAAATGCTACTAGAACAATTAGATATCCATGTGAGAAATTAAATGAGCCCATACCCTATTTCATACTATATAGTAAAATGAATGCCACATTGATCAAATACCTAAATATGAAAACTAAAAGTATAAATTATATAGAAGAAAACACAGGTAACTATCTTTGCCAAGAAATGTCAAATATTTCACTGATGGAAAATATTAATCATATTGATAAAATAAATTCCATCCACCTTTTTTGTGTGTGTGTGTGTGACAGGCAGAGTGGACAGTGAGAGAGAGACAGAGAGAAAGGTCTTCCTTTGCCGTTGGTTCACCCTCCAATGGCCGCCGCGGAGGTGCGCTGCGGCCGGCACACCGCGCTGATCCGGTGGCAGGAGCCAGGAGCCAGGTGCTTTTCCTGGTCTCCCATGGGGTGCAGGGCCCAAGCACCTGGGCCATCCTCCACTGCACTCCCTGGCCACAGCAGAGAGCTGGCCTGGAAGAAGGGCAACCGGGACAGAATCCGGCGCCCCGACCGGGACTAGAAATCGGTGTGCCAGCGCCGCTAGGCGGAGGATTAGCCGGCGCCGGCATATTGATAAAATAAATTCAACAAAACTTAAAACTTCAATGCTTTAAGAGGCAAAGCACAGATTGGGATAAAACATTCTAAATACATATGTATAGAAAAGGCCTTGTGCTCAAATACATATTTTAAAACCTATTATAATGAAAAGTGTAAATCCCATTGGAAAATGAGCAAAAGAATTGGACAGTACTTCACTGAAAATATTCAAATAGACAATAAACATGTTAAAATATATTCAAAATCATTAATCATTGAAAATATGCTAATCAAAATACCAAGTAAAAACTGCACACTTAGTAAAATAGCCAAAATTTAAGAATGATAATGTGAGAGCTGGAGTAGATATTTAATAACTAGAAAAATCCTATGTTTCTTGTAGGAAAATGATATAATCAATGTAGAAGACAACTCACCATGTTCTCACACACCTAAACATACATTTACTACATGATCAAGCAATTCAACACCTAGAAATTTACTCAAGAGAAATGAAAACATGTTTTACATGAAATGTATACAAGAATGTCTATAATAGCTTTAACTATGACAGCAAGAAACTGCACAAAATCAAATGCCCATCAATTGTTAAGTGGTAAAAAAAAAAAAAAAAAAAAAAAAACTAATGAAAACAAAAAGGAATAACCTATTGGTACATACAATTATTTAGAGGAACCTCAAAATCTTTATGTAAAGAAAATAAAGCTTGACACGAGGGTATAGGTGATATAATTTAATTTTTTTTTTTTTTGACAGCCAGAGTGGACAGTGAGAGAGGAGAGACAGAGAGAAAGGTCTTCCTTTTGCTGTTGATTCACCCTCCAATGGCTGCCACAGCAGGCGCGCTGAGGCCAGCACACCGCGCTGATCCGATGGCAGGAGCCAGGTACTTCTCCTGGTCTCCCATGGGGTACAGGGCCCAAGCACTTGGGCCATCCTCCACTGCACTCCCTGGCCACAGCAGAGAGCTGGCCTGGAAGAGGGGCAACTGGGACAGAATCCGGCGCCCCGACCGGGACTAGAACCCGGTGTGCCGGTGCCACAAGGCGGAGGATTAGCCTAGTGAGCCGCGGCGCAGGCTTATAATTTAAATTTTGAAAAGGCCTGTAACTGGTGAAACTAGGCTACTATAGTAGTAACCAGACTGTGTCAGAATAATGATTAAGAATATGGGAATTTCCTGCAAAAAAAAATGATAGAAAGAACACTTTGGAGTGACAGAAATACTGAGTATCTTAAACGGGGTGCTGATAACACAAGTGAATTTTTTGAAAGTCATCTCACCGTACTCTTATAATATGTGCATTTTATTGTATATAAATTATTCTTAAATCAAGTTACTGAAATTAGATATAGCGATAAATATTCTCTGCACAAACAGACTCTTGCTTGGTTTCCCAATGCATGTATCTAAACTCTTTGGCTTTTGTGTCTAATTTCCTTGTTTTTTTCCAATGCTTTGGAAAGGCAGTTTCCCATTCTGGGAATGAACTGGGGGAAACAGTCTAATTGATTTGATCAGCAAAGCCAAACCTGCCTCTATACAAAGAGAAACCAACTTAAGCATTCTATAATGGCATGCAGACCCTGTCTTGCTTGAAGGTTCTGCCTGGTAATGCCATAACACATAATTCGGTTTCAAATGGGACTGAGGTTATTGAGGCAGCGCTGAAAGATTTGCTATGCTTATTTGCATTAACCAATAGTCAGACTGGCCTTGGGGCTCCAAGCTATTTGTGGATGTTTCTCTGGTCTACTGAGCTGATGAAATGACATGGTTTTCTATATACAGAGAGATAACTTTTGATAACTATGATCACTAACTAATGCTGCCACAGAGAGATTCAGACAAGCATCGTCTCTCTGATTAGAAGAGATTTACAGGCCCACGTGGATAATGTTGGCATGGCTCAGCATGTGGAGGACTTTAGAAAGACAGAAAAAAATCTAATACACTAAAATATATACGAGGATAGTATTTCAATTCTCTATGTATGCAAACTTTGATACAAGTTATTTGGGTGTAATAATGTACAAACAGTCATGGGAAATCATAAAAAGAAAGAAAAAAACTAAAGATTTAATTTTTTGGTCCTTTATCTTTCATCTTTATTTATTGAGTAAAAATAAGATGTGGTATCAAAAATGGAATTAACATCAGAACTTTGAGAGACATCTAGTAAATGAGAATACGGCTGCAGGAATGTTTTGGGTAAATTTCAACCTGAAGACTGAACCATGGTGGTAGAAGTAAGTGATACCACTCTTCTTCCTTTAGATGTGTGGGAAACCCTGGGTTGATACTGAGAATGTAGTGGAGGCCGACGGGTATGACTTCTGATTTCACAATCTTAAGGATCTAGGGAGTAGGTAAGGCAGCATGTCAAGCTCAGCCCACAGCAGTTCGTCATCACAAAAGATGACGCATGCAGGACATAGATCTGTTTCACTCATAAGCCCCTCTCAGAGTCATTCTCTTAATAATTAACATGCCACATATAAAAGTAATGAGGGGTTACTATCGTAAGACTTAACAGAAGGAAGCCCACTCTGGAGCCATTATTTCCAGTGTGCTGTTTGCACACTCCTTGCCACTATGCTCTTTCTCCTTCACTCCCTGCTGCCATTCTGCTCACCTTGGTATTTCTCAAACTTTCCAAACATGGTTCTGTTTTCTTGCCAACTAGAATTCTCTTTCTCCACACAGTCATCAGATTTGATCACTCGCTTCTCTCAGTCTTAGTTCAGTGTCATGTCAGTGAGATTTCGCTTAGAGACACACATACCCAGACGTCCTATTACAAACTATGCAAAGAGCCAGCACCTCCTGAGGGCTATCTCTGAATTTTCTCTTTGTCCTTATCACTATCTCTCACTATATAAATGCAAACTCTATGGCAGTAGAGACGTAGTTCTGTTCATTGTTACATCCCCAGTACCTACAAATGAGTCTCACTCATCCTAAGCCCTCCACAGTCCTGTGTCAAATGAATAGTTCCACCAGAGAGAATGGCAAGCCTGCAGGTTTCTGTCACACACTGGTTCTCAATGGTGGCTGCACATTAGTATTCCCCGGGCCCACCAGGACCCCAAACTTCACCAAATGAATTTTCATTTCTTGAATGGGACCCAGGCACCTGGGTGTGGTTTAAAAGCTTCTTGGTTGATTACATGTGCAGCCAACCTGGAGAACCACTGAATGATCAGTAATATCTTTTATGAAGGAAAGGTTTCTAAGAAAAAGTATTTACCCTTAAGGTCAATAGCTCCCTTACCATTCAATACAGAAGAATTTAGTTTTTCATCCTGTTCACCTGGGCATTCACTAGATAAAAGAGCTGCTGTAGACATTTTCTTTTCCCCAAACATTCAGGACTTCATTATATATAAGTTACAGTGAGGAAGATTTGACATTCTAAATGCCCTGGCAAGAAGCCTATGGGTTTCTAACTGGGTCAAATGACCAAGCTGCTGAGCAGGGGTCTTGGGACTGTGTACTTGTTTAGGGGGCCAGAAACTGTGTAAGGCAGGAAGATACAGAAATAAGATCATGTGCACCCCATACCCACAAAACCAATGATGCCAGACAGCATAGGTTGAACTTTTATCATATGATTTTAAAACTTAATGCTGAGGGGAGGGCGCTGTGACATAGAGGTTTAAAGTCATGGCCTGAAGCACGGGGCATCCCATATGGGTGCAGGCCTGAGTCCCGGCTGCTTCATTGCTGATTCAGCTCCCTGCTCGTGTGTCTAGGAGGGCAGTGAAGGATGGCCAAAGTCTTTGGGCCCCTGCACCCACATGGAGACCTGGAGGAAGCTCCTGGCTCCTGTCTTCAGCAGCTCCAGCTGTTGCAGCCTTTTTTGGAGTTAGTTTTGGAGTTTTGGAGATAGAAGTTTTGGAGATAGAAGACTTCTCCCTCTCTCTCTCTCTGGCTCTACCTCTCTCCATAACTCTTTCAAATAAATAAAATAAATAATTTAAAAAAAAAAAAACCTTAATGCTCTGTAGATTAGGATTTCTTCCATCATCCCACCCGGGTGGGGAAGGAAATTTGAAGCTGCCTAACCCTCCCTCTTCTAACCTGAAGGAGTGCTGCCACAGCCACATTCATTCTTTTCAGCATGTTTTATTTTTTTTTCCACTTCTCTGTGTGTCAATCTTTTTGTCAGTTTTACCTACTTAGTGTGTCTTTTGTAAGACAAAAACACTATGGATATCAACAAAGAAAAATCCTAAATAAATAAACACTGTGTTTCATCTGAACTTGAGGGTCTTTTCATTTAAAGACACTTTTTTTTAACAAAATCCAAATTCTACCTGGAGATTTGTACAGTAGGTTTCAACCTAAGATGACCTCTTCAGACATCTACCATGTTTTTGCTAAAAATTTTAATGACATGATTTTTTTAGTTTACAGAGTTTATGTCTATGTCTCAAACATTTATCCCACATATGACATTTACTCTTCATAGATTTTATAATGAAAACTAACATTTATATTTTATTTTTATATTTTAATTTCACTTTTCCATAAATTTTTTGAAGCCCCCTCAAATATAAATTGTTCATAGCATCATTATTTATATTATATAATATAAATTATTTATATTATTATATAATTATATATAGAAATATAAATAATTTATATTATATATTATATATAATATAGTATAATATATAACATATCTAATATTTATATTATTATATTGTGGTGCATCGGGTTAAGCCACTGCTTCTTATTCAGGTAGCTCCCTGCTAATGTGCCTGGGAAAGTAACATACGATGACCCAACTGCTTGGGCCCCTGCCACCCATGTGGCAGCTTCAGAGTTCCAGGCTTCTAGCTGGAAATGACCCAGCTGTTCCAGCCGTTTGTCGATTGAGCCAGGAGATGGAAAGATGGAGGATCTATTTCTCTTTCTCATCTTCTCTCACCCTGGTAACTCTGCCTTTCAAATAAATAAATAAATCTTAAAAAAAAGTCCAGCATTTTGATATAGCTGATTAAGCCAACAACCATGGTGCAGGCATCACAGAAGGGTACCAATTCAAGTCCTAGCTGCTCAACTTCCAATCCAGCTCCCTGCTAATGCACCTGGGAAAGCAGCAGAAGATGGCCCAAGTGCTTGGGCCCCTGCCATGGAAGACCCAGAAAAAACCCCTGGCTTCTGGCTTCAGCCTAGCCCAGTTCTGGCTGTTGTGGTTATTTGAGGAGTGAACCAGAGGATAGAAGATCTCTCTCTTTCTCTATCCCTCTCTGTCTGTAACTTTGTCTTTCAAACAAATAAATAAATCTTAAAAAAAAGAAGAAGAAGAAAGAAATGTCACAAAACAGGGTAATAAGATATCTTTTCTGGAAGGAGGTACCTTTCTCTGAAGGGAGGAGAGAACCTCCACTTTGAATATGACCTTGTCTAAACAAGATAAGAGTCGGTGAACTCAGGGGGCTTCCATAGCCTTGGAAACTCATGACTGGTGCATAGGGAGATTACTGATGCCATAAACAGGAGTGTCAATTTGTAAAGTCAACAACAGGAGTCACTGTGCACTTACTCCTCATGTAGGATCTCTGTCCTTAATGTGCTGTACATTGAGACTTAATGCTATAATGAGTACTCAAACAGTATATTTCGCTTTGTGTTTCTATGGGGGTGCAAACTGTTGAAATCTTTACTTAATGTATACTAAACTGATCTTCTGTAAAAAAAAAAAAAAGAAGAAGAAGAAATTATCAATTCCCACTTGACTCTCACTGGGATTAAACATGACAATAGGTCTGATCTGATTTCATCATTTAAAAAATCATCTATTATTTTTCACTTTATGTTTGTGTGGGAGCAAACTGTTGAAATCCTTACTTAATGTATACTAAGCTGATCTTCTGTATCTAAAGAGAATCGAAAATGAATCCTCATATGAATGGAAGGGGAGAGGGAGTGGGAAAGGGGAGGGATGCAGGTGGGAGAGACGATATGGGGGGGAAGCCATTGTAATCCATAAGCCGTACTTTGAAAATTTATATTCATTAAATAAAAGTTAATGAATGAAAAAAAAGATATCTTTTCTGATAATTCAAAAGCAAATACTTAGCTCTGAAAAAATTCCTCATTGTCCATGCCTTGCTTTATTTCCCCAAGAAGTCAGTTTTATGTCAATGTTTCACAAGGTGATGAATTTCTCATACCCTTGCCCCCTTATCTTTTATGTAAGTGAATTCAAATGAATCATATATAAAACTGAGCATCAGCCAGATGAGAATATTGCATAAGTAAATAGTCCTGAGAAACTGAAGATTGAAGATTAGTTTTACTTTATTTAAATTCCCAGATCATTCAAGTTAATTTTGATCTATCCAATAAAATCCTACCAAGCAACTGCAATGGCCAGATCAAGCTCCTGTTCTCAATGAACTGATAAAATAGGTGGAACCACATGCTAACAAAAGATTCCAATGGGACATGATGTGCCCATTGGAATATCAACACAGATGGGAGTAGGGCACAGGCAGAGGCATAAGGGATAATTTGAACAAAAATTAAAGAGTAAAAACTAAAGAGGCACAGAGAACAGGAAGGTATGAAAGAGAAAGCATAGGTAAAAGCAAGATTTTTCTTGTTAGCTTGTTTTCCTTTAACTATTGCATTTGTATTGGTTTTACTGAGAAAGTTATTGCACATGACAAGAAATAATAAGTCAACATTACAGAAGACTAATGTCTGTCCTACATTAGATTCCTTGTCCCTTGCCCTTTACTATCTAGAGGTCAATTAACATTGCTCTCTTCATACATAAAGTCTCAGAACTAGTCTGTGCATCTGTAAGCTTAGATATTTGCTTCAAAATGAAGCAAACAGAATGTGAATCCTGAGTTCTGGAGAAAGCCTGCCTGAGTAAGCATCCAAGCTGTGCTTCTTATTGCCTAAATGATTTTATTCAAGGGCTACAGTCTCCACTTCCAATTTATAAAATGTGGATGATAACACCTACATTATACAGTGTTGCATTAAAAATTCAACCAATATTAAGTAGTCTCATAGAAAAGTTCATTATCCATGCTTTGCTTATGTCATTTAATGACATGTATTATATATGTGCAGGTAAACCCACAAAGAGATATCCCAATTTTGTGTACCACTTGCTTTGCTTCAACTTCATGGTTTTTTCAACTTCATGGTTTTTATTCATTTCTTTTTCTTTTCTTCTCCAAATTGACCACCAATAGCTTGAGTTGATAAATCTGCCCTGTTTCTTCATGTTCTCAATGATAGCATTTCTTCAATTTTTTTAAAAAAAGATTTTTTATTCATTTGAAAGGCAGAGTTACAGAGACAGAAAAAAAGAGTGAAAAAGAGATCTTCCATCTGCTGGTTCATCTCCAAAAGGACCACAACAGTCAAAGATGAGTCAGGCCAAAGCCAGGAGTCAGGTCTCCCATATGTGTGGCATTTCGACCATCTTCCACTGCTTTTCCAAGTGCATTAGCAGGGAGAAGATTGTAAGTGGAGCAGCTAGGAGACCAACCAGCACTCATATGGGCCCCAATTTCTTCCATTGTTTAAAGCTTTGTTTTATAGTATTGGTTCTTGCACTAGCTTCTGTACCTGGGACTTCAGTTTTATAAATACTCTATGATCTTCTAGTACTCATGCCAATGTTGTCACTGAGACAACTTGCAACCAGGCTTAGGCTGCATATTAAAATTCAGTTCCTTCTATCTGTATTCTATATATCTCAAATTTCATGTGCACATTCTTTTGATACATGTGTGCTAAGGGACTAAACAAGCAGGCTTCTCTGCTAATATCTTTTAATTTACCCATCTATTACATGTAGTATTCTAGTGATGAAATATTACTACTAATCATATGTTGTAATCCTATATTAAAGTTTATGATAAGGCTAGCTTTTATCCAGCTATTTTGAAATCAAAAGGGACCATATCATCAGATTTAGTGCTACAAAAGACAGTGCTTCAAAAAGTTCATGGAAAATGAAAGTAGACTATGAGTCTGTTTTAGTGCAAAACATTTTGGAAATTCATGCAGTTTTTATAATGTACATTTTTTGACAGGCAGAGTTAGACAGTGAGAGAGAGACAGAAAAAAAGGTCTTCCTTTTTCCATTGGTTCACCCCCAAGTGGCCGCTATGGCTGGCGCGTTGCAGCCGGTGTGCTGCGCTAATCAAAGCCAGGATCCAGGTGTTTCCTCCTGGTCTCCCATGAGGTGCAGGGCCCAAGGACCTGGGCCATCCTTCACTGCACTCCCGGGCCACAGCAGAGAGCTGGACTGGAAGAGGAGCAACCAGGACAGAATCCGGTGCCCCAACCGGGACTAGAACCCGGTGTGCCGGCGCCACAGGCAGAGGATTGGCCTAGTGAGCCACGGCACCGGCCTATAATGAGTGTTTGAAGATCTCTCGTATATAAAACAGGGTTCTCTGAAGACCTCAGGCTGAGACTGGAGATCGTTAGAGATCCAAGTTACTCATTTTAGGCAAAGAAGCACACTATTTTCATGCCTGAATTCATTCTATGGACTATGAAGAAATTAAATCATAGGGAACAGATATAGTCTTCATTTACATAGAGATAAAAGAAGTGTTCCCAACATTGGTAACCCCTCCTTTTTGAAATAAAAACTGAAGAGACAATACTGATGGCATTGCCACTTTAACCATTTACCTTGGAAACTGGGAAATAAGACAGAGGACTAAGGCTGTAAGCTTTGAAATATCACCACAACCTCAATTTCATGAACAGCAAAATGATGACAATAATAGTACAGGTTGAGCAACCATTATCTGAAATAGTTGAGACCAGAAGTAATTCAAATTTCATATTTTTTATGAATTTTGGGACATTGGCTTATGTATATTCAGATATATTGCGATTGAGACTTAAGTCTAAAGACAAAATTCATTTATGTTTCCTAGATATTTTATATACATACCCTGAAGGTAATTTTATAGAACATCTTTAATAATTTTGTACAAGAGATGCTTCACAGTGTGGAATTTTCCACTTGTGGTATCTTGTTGGTGATCAAGAAGTCTCAGATTTTTGATCAGGCATGGTCAACCTGTACTTACCTGGTGTGGTTGCTGTGAAGTTTATGAAAGATCTCCGTGAGTGAGATCCCAGTGGAAAGAATGGATCATCAAAGAAGGAGGTACCTTTCTCTGAAGGGAGGAGAGAACTTCCACTTTGACCATGGCCTTCTCTAAATATGATGAGAGTGAACTCAGGGGGCTTCCATAGCCTTGGCAGCTCATGACAAGAGCCTAGGGTAATTACTGATGCCATAAACAGGAGTGTCAATTTGTTAAGTCAACAACAGGAGTCACTGTGCACTTACTCCTCATGTAGGATCTTTGTCCTTAATGTGCTGTACATTGAGATTTAATGCTATAACTAGTACTCAAACAGTATTTTTCACTTTATGTTTCTGTGTGGGAGCAAACTGTTGAAATCTTAATGTATGCTAAACTGATCTTCTGTATATAAAGAGAATCAAAAATGAATCTTGATGTGAATGGAAAGGGGGAGGGAGTGGGAAAGGGGAGGGTTGCGGGTGGGAGGGACGTTATCGGGGGGGAGCCATTGTAATCCATAAGCTGTATTTTGGAAACTTATATTCATTAAATAAAAGTTTAAAAAAAAGTGTGGGATTGGGGCCAGCGCTGTGACATAGCAGGTAAAGCTGCCACCTCCAGTGCCCGCATCCCATATGAGTATAGTATTCTGTATTGACATTTCTTTTCTCTTAAGACTTGGATTATATCTCACCATTCTCTCCTAGCATGTAGGGTTTCTGATGAGAAGTCTGCTGTGAGTCTAATTGGAGATCCCCCTGAAAGAAATCTGGTATTTCTCTCATGCACATTTCTCTCATGCATATTTTAGAATCTTTTCTTTATGTTTTACTGTGGAGAGTTTGATTACAATGTGTCATGGTATAGATCTTTTCTGGTCATGTCTATTAGGAGTTCTATGTGGTTCCTGTACTTGGATGTCTCTTTCTTTCTCCAAATTAGGGAAATTTTCTGTTATTATTTCACTAAAAAGGTCTTCTAATCCTTTCTCTCTTTCCATGCCTTCAGGAACTTCTAGAGCCTGTTTGCTGGGTCATTAGATAGTATCCTTAGATTCCCAACAGTGTTTTTCAGTTTTCTAATTTTTTCTTCTTGTGTTTGGTCTGACTTTATAATTTCCTGTGCTTTGTCTTCTAAGTCAGATATTCTTTTCACTGCTTGACTGATTTTATTCTTAAGGCTTTCCATTGCAGTTCTTATTTGTTCTTCATTTCCTAGATTTCATTTTGATTTCTCTTTAAGATCTCAATTTCGTGGGAGAAATTTTCTTTCATGCCATGTATAGATTTCATTAGTTCATGCATTTGCTTCTGATTACTTCTAAGTAATCTTATGATCAATTTTTAATTCAATTTCTGGAATTTCTTCAATTTCATCATCTTCACAATCTAGTAGAAAGTATTGTGCTCTTTTGCAGGCATCATATTGTCTTCCTTATTCTTGTTTCTTGAATTGGTGCATTTGTTATTCTACATTTGTGAAGATATTCATTGGTGTTTTTTTTGTTTTTTTTTTTTTTTTGTTTGTTTGTTTTTTTGTTTTTTTTTTTTTTTTTTTTTTTTTTTTTGCTGTGGCAGCTTTTATCTTTGGACTGTGTCTGAGTGGATTAGTGGTTTGCTTTCAGGGTATACCTAGAGTGTGTGGTAGGTATGGCCAAGGAGCTCTGTTCAGTGCTCCAGGGTGAAGGGTGTGTCTGCGGTGACACATCCAGTTTTGGCATGGTAAATCACTCTCTCCCTCTCTCTCTCTCTCTCTCTTTTTATCAGACAGAAGGTTTGTTCTTGTCTGTTGGCATTGACTCAGCTAAGCTCCTTTCCTCAAAGCACACCAGTGCCTGGGCACTAGCACCAGTGGGTGTATTATTTGTCTGCTCTGCCACAAGGACCACACAAAGGATCTGTGCAGTCCTAAGTGTAAGCTAGATTCCCCAGCAGTATCTATCACCAAGTACCCAGGGATCTATGATCGTGTGGAACCTCCCACAGTGACTACCCCAAATCCCAGCCATACCCTGACTTCTACCACATAGCCTCAGTGTTTTCACAATCCTGGCACACAAGCCTCCTACAGTCACAAGCACCCAGCCCCATCTGTTTTCCCCACCAGATTCAGGAATCTTTGCTTGGTGGTTGCTGGGCACAGACATGAGCTGGTGCAGCTGTTACCTATGTCCAAAATGGCACCTTCTCTCTATCAGCTTTTTACAGGATGCCGTTGCAGGGATGATCATGGAGAGAGAAAACATGTCCCCCCCCCCTTTGCTTTTTCTCCTCTAGTTTGGCAGGTACACTATCTCCAACAGGTCTCCAAGCTAGATTCCCTCCAGGCTCTTCCTGCAGCTTTTTTGCAGTGGTTCGGGCTGCTGTAGTCTGATCTCACCTCACCCTCCAACACTGGTTCAGAGGCTCTCAGCTTCTGAATTCCTGAGTTGTGTGTATCTTCACCTTCCATGTAGGTCCACTCTGTCCCTATTATTTGCGTAGAGTTTCTTCCATTGTTTTCTCCCTAACTCTTCACAAAGACTGTACTCTCTCGATGAATTTTTGTGACATGAATACCCCATCAATTAATCCTCAGTCTCTGTTTCACATCCACTGTCTTGTAGGGACTTCTGAAAATCAGAATAGTAGCCGGTAGCCACTGACGGTGCCCATACAGATCAGCTTAATATAATCAGAGAGCAGCATGGATACAAGTGACAGGACCAGGGCACACAGAAATTACCCAGCAGGTTCACCTTGAAATGTTACCAAATAAAAAGCACAGAGCAGCTCATATGCTGATCACCAGCTTCTGCTCTGGGATCTTAAATACTTTCCCTTCAAAAAAGGCAAATTATAAAACCTATACCTTTAATCAACAGTACAGATTATTTCTCTGCCAAGCAATTATGTCTCATATATGTAAACTCCCATTTTACAATGTATCCTTGATCATGGATGAATTTCCAAGACACCTACCACATGTTCATGACTCAATTTTCCTCCAAATTCAGGCTGATGACAGCTGGTTTTTCCCAAGGTTTAACTGTGTCTTCAAAAGCAAATCTCCAGGTGCTCATGTCACACAGAATAAAGGGAGCATTTCCTTTTGCCTTTCACATAGCAACCCTTTGCTTTCTGATTTTGGACACATGCCATGCATTTTGCATTAGCTCTGTGGCAAATGTCTACACTTAAAATCCAAGCACCGGTGTTCATTAGCCTTTTCAGGAGCTTGGAGATGAGAGTTGGAAAGGTGTAACTCAGAGAAATAACTCTCAGTGAGCAAGTAGCAATTTGCCAAAAAGAAAAAAAAAAACAGTGAAGAGAGAGGAAGAAACCCAGAAAAAGTTGTCTGAGTTAATGAGCCAAAGTCTAAGCCTACGACAGCAAAGGAAAAAAATTTTTAAAAGTGAAGAACTTGCTGCAAAATGCTATAAAAGGATGCAATGAGCAGAGTTCTACGAGATATTTCCTGTAAATCCACTGCTGCCTAGCACCTCTGTTGAAAGAAAAAGGGGCCAAATGGCTGGGGAGGGAACCAGGGCCATCCTGACAGATGGAGAGGAGGGAAGATGATCAAGAGACCACGCCAGCATGCTTGCCATGGTGAGAGAAGGCCAGGTGCCCAGCTCCATGTCTCTACCCATCCTGATAGAAAAACCTCAAAATGAAAGGATATGACACAACTAATGCAGGTCTGTGTTGAAAGCCCAGCCCACACCTGCTCTATCCCACGCATACATTTTAATCATGAATGCCTCCAGACACACATACATAAACCCCTATAACTTTTCTGACATCCTCTAGGTTTTCACATGCATAAAACATTATATTTTAACCACAGCTGAATACCACAACACATTGTATAGATGATGGAACAACCACATCAGCCTGAGCATTTTGTGTGTATCTGGCCTGAGAGAGGAATTCTTAAAGAGACCCTTGCCAATGGTTTATATAAACAAGAAATAGCATTTGAATTAAAGAGGGCTGTAAGCAAACTGGAAACTTCTCTTTGTTACTACTGGAGTTCTCCTATTCTTGAAAGGATGTAGACTAGCAGGATCTGTCTAATTCTATGTAATGAACCAAATGATGGATGTAACAGTAAATCTAATGAACCTGTCAGTAAAAGAGAACTCATATGAGAGTTATTTAAAAAATAAGCACCATCTCGTGATCCATGAGATTTCTTAGTGCCTAAGTAGAATTTGTGGTATAAATATTAATATATCCTTTCCTTCCTCTTCCCCAGAGTAGAGAAGAGAACTGGAAGAAGTCTGTAGCTCTGTGGCAGAGAGGAGTTTGAAAGAGGTTGTGGTCATTGTTTCCCCTGCTTTCTCTCTTACTGTTTGGTGACTAGAGTGAGGTCAAGGTTTCACCCACATTTTGCCAGTCCTAGAGAAGACCAGAAAGTTTGTTTTTAACACCTGTCTTTCAGATCCATTGTTTCCCCTGTTAATAACTCCCATTATAAGCATTCAAGACATCAGCCTATCTGCATGATGCAGGACCCCACCACTTTTGGATGACTGCCCAAAGTTACTTAAACTTTCCTAACCTGTGCCTCATTTCCTGAGATCCTTACTCCCAACAAATGAACTGATAAACAAATTTTGTGAAATGGAGTTGAAATGAAACCTTTCAACTCATATTTGTTGAATGTGTGGCTTTTTTTTTTCTAACATTAACTTGTATTGTGCAGTGAAATGACCATTACTAATTTTGGTGGAACTGAAGTGTTTCACTGTAGTTAAATGGAAATTATGTTTGCTAGTAGACTTTTTTCCCTGAGTAGTTCTGGGTTGGAGTAGCTCACAAGAAATATCCATGAGTTTACAAAGCAGATATGAAGGAGCAGCAAGTTTTGCACTTGGGAGGAGGGTTCCTATGGTGGTAGCTTGCATATGCTATCACTCCTCTACAGTTCATCCTGTTGCAGGGAGCATCAGCCAGACTTCCACCCCTCAGCTTTATGCAAGAGAGCCCCATCTCACTTCTCTAACCTCTAGCCTGAATGTGTGTGCATTTGGAAAGTGAAGAAATCAACTTCTGCAGGTGACCCAAATAAAGAAGATTCAAGGCAGTGAGAGACAGATGAGGGTTCCACTTTGTCCTATGGGTTCCGGTTGCTCCCTGTAGATTCCAGTTTGTCTTTTTTTTCCAAATTCATGTTCTGGTCTCCTTCTTCATTGCTAGCCCAAAAGACCCATACAGACTTCAGACCCAAAACTTAACATAAAGGAGACATCCTTTCATACCCAAGACTACTACTACAATTTCAAAATTTCCAACTAAACACTGACTGATAAACAGAATGACACTTGGACTTGACAACAAAAGGTATCTTGATTCCTTATAGCTTGAAAATAAACTCTTTAGATCAATACCCAACTAAATGGTGTAGGTTGTTTTTTGACTCTCCAAGTATTTAGTTCCTCTCAAAATGAAATCTGAATCCAAGGAACATATGGGGCCGGCGCTGTGGCGTAGTGGGTAAAGCTGCCACCTGCAGTGCAGGCATCCCATATGGGATCAGATCCAGCCCCCTGCTATGGCCTGGGAAGGCAGTAAGGGATGGTCCAAATCCTTGGACCCCTGCACCCGCATGGGAGACCCAGAAGAAGCTCCTGTCTCCTGGCTTCAGATTGGTGCAGCTCCGGCCATTGTGGCCAACTGGGGAGAGAACCAGCAGATGGAATATTTCTCTCTTTCTCTGCCTCTCCTTCTCTCTCTGTGTAACTCTGCCTTTCAAGTAAATAAATAAATCTTTTAAAAAACAGGAACAGATAACATGTCTACATGGACACTTGGCTGGTACAAATTATAGACCTCACCATATCAACATATCTACCCAAGTGGAGCACTTGGGACATTTGGAGAAGCACTGAGAACACGTAAGGAACTTGGTCAGAACATGGTCCAAAACTCTCTAAACCTTTCCTTGTGGCAGTTTTGCTCTCTACTCCTGTGCTCTATTTGATCTCTTCAGCTTTCCAGAAAAGATGACTCCTCTGAGAGTCACAAGCACTGAGCTGCTCTGACTTTCTCAACTTGTCTATATTTCTTGCTTGTCCCTACTTCAGGTAATTTGGCACAGCTGGAGAACCAGAGGATTCAAGCATACATTCATTCTCTTCTCTCCCTTCTTTCTAAACCTTTCTACAAGTTCAGGCAGCTTATGGCCACACTTATATTTGTGGGGAAAGGGGTACTTTCATTTTGTTATACTCTTTCTCTCCTCTTGTATTCAATGACTTACATGAAAACAAGATTATCTGAATCAGTCAGGCTTGGTACTTCTTAGAAGAAGGAAGCTTTTGGAATTTGGAAAAATCTCTTCTCCCTTAGTAAAAAAGACTACCAATTTGAAACTAGAGTGAACTATGACCTCTTTGTTCTGGTCTACCTTGAAGCAAATAAATAAATATTGTGCCCATATCAATGTCACGAGTCAGTTAAGTCCTAGACACAATTTAGAATAAAAATGCATCAATGCAATATTTCAGTACTCCTATAATAGCTTCTTGTATTTTGACTGCTATAAACAGTAAATTATAAAAAATAATAAGTGAAAATAAATGAGTTTGTTCTTAATCTATGTATGCTGAGAAATGAAAGATACATAAGACTATAGATGGTTGAATATACAGATATCTGCTAAGAATTACATTTGACTACTAGCGAGAATGATTGGAAATTTGTTGGGCTATAACAATATGGAAACTTATTTTGTCTTACAGATCACAAATAAAAAAAGTTAGGCAGTTCAGGATGATTAGGCCATCATGGATTAAGGCTGCTTTGTCATTGTGCTCTACCATATCAAATGCATCTCTTTAACTCTCAAAACCAAGTCATCATCCCAAATATAGCCGTGACTAAAATCAATACATCTACATTCCAGGCAGGAGGCCAGAAGACAGAATCAAAGGGCAAAAAGCCTTTGCCAGAAGCTCCACCAAATGAGTGGTCCTTATGCCCTGTAGATCACACATATCTGCTAAGAAAGCTGGGAAACATTTCCTCACCTGAAACAGTTATCCCCAGATCCCAGATACGAAAGAAGAGGAACATGGATGCTGGTTAGGCTCAAGCTGTGGCTGCCGTACCACACATCTACCAGTTTTTTTCTAGTTTCTAGCTGCTTATCTTCAGTAACAGGAAAATCAGCCACAACCAAAAGCAAAACAATTCAGTAGCAGACTGGTTCTTTCCTACATCTAGCTGAAATCTGGCTTCAAGATGCCTCTACCCAATCACCAGCTCTAGCTCTGCATTGATGCAAACCGTGGTATTTCTCTTCTATCCTGGGGGCAAACACCACATTTTCACAAAACTTCCATTCATTGCCCTTATTATCCTATGTTGATTCATTTATCCTACTGTGGGGAGCAATCCGGACTAGACTAAGTTGCTCGAATTAGGACTTATTCTATGCATCTGCTCTCCCACAATATGGCGCTGGGAGAGAAGTAAACAGCTTCCGCACAGCTGCCTCCAGTTCAACCAATTAACTGTAGGACTTGCTCCTGATTGGAGGAGAGCAGCGTACTCAGCCGAGTTGGGATTGGCGGAGGAGGACTATAAAGGAGGAGAGAGACGGCATGCACCAGGAACATCTATGGGGAACATCTAAGGGAACCCGTGCAGCCCCCGAGAAAGCCGGCCGGCGGTGTGCCGCTCCCCTGCGGAAGTGGGGAATGCGGCCAGGGGGAACTGCCCTTCCACGGAGGTGGAAGGGATAGTAGCCAACCCGGGAAGAACCAGCAGCAAACCCGGGGAGGGCCGAGCAGACGAAAGAACAGCGCAGGGTCCTGTGTTGCTCCTCCACGAAGAGGGGGAGCGACATAATGGTGCCGTGACTCGGATAGGAAACCTAGCTCGGATAGGAAACCTAGGAGGGAAAGACCGGGAGGAACTGGGAAAATATCGGAGAGAGAAACTAGCAAAGAGCCTAGGGAAATTACCGGAGAAAGAGACTAGTAAACAGCCTAGGGAAAAGCCGGACGAAAAAGGGTGCCGGAAGAAGCTATTGAAAGCCTAGGCATAGACTTGGATACGGACTACGGGGGGAAGCTGGGAGAAATCTCTAAGGTCGAAAGCGAAAGTGAAAGCTAGAACAAACAGGCTCGGACGCGGACTGTGGGGAGAGGCCAGGAGAAATGAGGGAGGAACATCGTTGGAGGAAAGTTTGGGGAAACATACCGGGTAGAGAAAAATGTTAGGGAAATTGAAGCCGCAGGGGGCAGGCCAAGGCGGAAACGAAAGCCACTTTGGGATTCTCAAGTTAGCCCGGGAATAGGGGGCGAAAAGTTGAAACCAGAAGCTGAGACGCAAGCCAGATTGGGATCCGTCTGATTAGCCCGGGGAGCAAAGGACGGGAAGCCAAACCGTGGGGCGGAGACGTACGCTGGGTTGAATTCGCCAGGCTAGCCCGGGGAACTTGGATTGAATGCTAGTGGTGGAGACGCAAGCTACGCTGTGTTACTCGCGGAAGCCGCCGCGTGCAGAGAGAGCACGGGGCGTGAGTAGATAGGGAACGGGGCTGGCGTAGGCCGTGGTTCAGACGCGAAAGGGTTAAGCGTGGAGACCGCGGACCGCGCAAAGCCGGGAAGCCGCGCAGATGAGGCGCGGGCTGAAGCGGCTCAGAGCCGGCGAGGCGCGGAGAAGCAGCCTCGGGGCGGAGCCCGCTGGCGGGGCGAGGCGCCGGGAAGCTGCGCGGAGCCGTGAAGCTGCCGGCAGGGCGAGGTGCCGGGAAGCTGCGGGGATAAGAGAAACAGAAGTTTGGAAGTGGAGTGAGAGAAATGGGAATGTTGGCAGATAGAAGTAAAATGGGAGAGGTAGGAATGCCCGGAGATAGAGAAATAGAGAGAAATAAGGCCTCCCCTCAACATGCCAATTAGAAGGCTTGGATTCGGTCTGCCTGATTTAAGGCGGTAAGCGCCAGCAAAGCTCGACCAGAGTATGAGCTGCAGGTCACCGAAGATAGGCACAAACCAACACTAATAAGTCTCCCCCACAATACGGCAATGAGAAGGCTTGGATTCGGTTTGCCTGATAGGTTTTGTAAACACCTGCAGGCAGTTCTAGCAGAGCAGAGCATGCGCTGCAGGGCACCGAACACAGGCACGCATCAGCGCCTAAAAACCTCCTCACAATGGCGAAGAGAGGACCCGGATTCGGTTTTCCTGATTGATAGGACTTGTAAGAGCCTGTGGCAACTCTAGCAAGTACAGCAGAGTGTGTGCTGCGGGACACCGAAGACAGGCGCGTATCAACGCCAAAAAATAAAAAGAAAGGGGGATCTGTGGGGAGCAATCCGGACTAGACTAAGTTGCTCGAATTAGGACTTATTCTATGCATCTGCTCTCCCACAATATGGCGCTGGGAGAGAAGTAAACAGCTTCCGCACAGCTGCCTCCAGTTCAACCAATTAACTGTAGGACTTGCTCCTGATTGGAGAGCAGCGTACTCAGCCGAGTTGGGATTGGCGGAGGAGGACTATAAAGGAGGAGAGAGACGGCATGCACCAGGAACATCTATGGGGAACATCTAAGGGAACCCGTGCAGCCCCCGAGAAAGCCGGCCGGCGGTGTGCCGCTCCCCTGCGGAAGTGGGGAATGCGGCCAGGGGGAACTGCCCTTCCACGGAGGTGGAAGGGATAGTAGCCAACCCGGGAAGAACCAGCAGCAAACCCGGGGAGGGCCGAGCAGACGAAAGAACAGCGCAGGGTCCTGTGTTGCTCCTCCACGAAGAGGGGGAGCGACATCCTACCAGTTTCATCTGAAATAGATTGAATTAATGCTGTTCTGTAAATGTTTCTCTTAGGCATGGATCCCAGGATTGAACTTAATACTCCCAACTGTTTTACTAGATCTAAGGAAGTGATTCAAATGATCACCGTTCTTAGTCAGTTAGTATATTACATTGCAATTAACTAGTCTTTATGGAGACAATGGTGCTAATGTAGAAGAATTCTATAGAACTGGGAATTCAGTGGGCCATGATACATCAACTGTACATTTGCATTTTAGCATAAACTATGTTACAGTCATTTAATCTACCTACATGCAGAGCTAGCTATAAATACACAGATGTGCACAAATGAAGTCTCTGTAGCTACAGCATGGTTATGTTACTGTGAATATAATTCCACTGTCAAAAGGAAAATAATATGAATGGTAAGGCTAGAAAAATACTGTCAATCAGATAAGCAAAGTGTCTTCTTCTCTAGCTTAATCTTCTCTCCCATAAGCCTGGACCAGATCCTCATTTCGCCATATGTTGCCTGGAATTTGAACAGTATGTTTATTTCTATCTGACACAGGAATGGCACTCAAGAGGAACTAAGTGCCTTTGACTTAAACGACTGAGTGAGAATTTGGAGGGAAAGGGTCCCCAGATGCATATGGAAGAGGCACACTCATGCAGCTCAGCTCTAATTGCTGGAAGGTTGATTTTGCTGAAGGATAGACATGCTGACAACAGATTCCCACATAAAAACCAGAAGTGTTGAAGCTACCAATCTTTAGGTCCACTGAGGAAGCAAATGGGGTCATATTCTGTACCATGTGGCTGCTGGCGATCTCTATCCTTCCAGAGAAACCCAGCCAATTCCATCCATCCAAGTGCTCAGAGAGAAAAGCAACTTCATTCTTTGCAGTAATCTGTGGTCTCCCATCCATGTGGGGGAGTGTTGGTATTGCTTCTCACATTACAAGGAAAGGGATGCATTCAACAAAGACTCAGAAGATATTGAAGGAGTCCCTGCCTATCAGAAAAACATCCACATGTATCCATTTTTATGCACCATACGTTCATTCCCAGATGCTCAGAAAACATTTGGGTACTTTGTTCAAGGATATTTGCCTATGATATATGGCAGAAGTTATCATGGGTTTTCTTAGTAATTTTGTCAGCCTCACCCCAAAGAAATTCCTTGCTTGTATTGGTCTCAGATTATTCAATTAAGTGCAAGCAACTAGAGCAGCTTTTGCATGCTGTGGTCTACTCAGCACTTAGAGTACAAAACAAAACAGAAAATGCTTACCTCACAGCCCTGTCCTCAGCAAACTTACAATAAAGGTACAAGACTAAGACAAAGAAAGAAAATATAAATATAATGATGTTATTTCAATTTCAAGTTAGTAAATAGTTTAAGTGCAGAAACAAAACAAAACCCAACACAAAAAGTGTCTATTGGGAAGAGGCAGAATTTATTGGCAATAAAACAAAGTATTATGGCTGATTGGTTGCAGGTACTTAATTGACATCATTGGGATCTCTCTTTTCCTCTGCTGTGCCTTTGCTCTCACTTTTGATCTCTTCCCAAGTTAATAATGGCCCCTCTACCACTCCAGGTTTGTGTGTCTTGGTACACTCAATCTTTAAAGAGAAAATTCTTCCTTACAAATGATTCAAACAAATATTGCAAAAAAATTGGTATCCGTTTGCCTACTTAGGTCACAGTCCTTGACCTTCCACAAGGGGAAGGGGACCCAGGAAAGACTGTTAACATCTCTACTCACTGGAATAAGAATGAAGAGGAGTCTCTAAAAGGGAAAAGCTCTTCCATTACCAGAAAAAGAAATAGACAAGTTGACAGACCTAGGCAAGAATTGATATTCACACATGGAATTATATGAAATATGTTATGCAAGTTACACAAGGGCACTTCAAAAAGTCCATGAGAAAAATGGAATTAAAGACAAGTACAATTCAGAAACATCTGCACAGCAAAGGAAATAATAGAGTGAAGAGATATCGAACAGAATGGGAAAAAATATTCTTGAGCCATCAATCTGACAAAAGATTAATATCCAGAATATATCAGCAACTTTAAAAACACAACAACAACAAAAAAAACAATCTAGTTAAAAAAAATGGGCAAAGGAGAGTTCTCAACAAATAAATATGAATGGTCTGCAAATATATATATTTTGGCTATTGTCTATCATTAGATAAGTGGATAAAGAAAATGTGGCACATATACACATTGAAATATTATTTATCTATAAAAAAGAATAAAATTATACCATATGCAACTAAATGTATGTAACTGAGGGACAATATGTTGTGTGAAATATGCTAGACACAGACAAATGCAGCATGTCCTCCCTTTTATGTGGGAGCTAAAATTAAAAAAGAAAAAGAAATCAATTAACAAAAATAGAAATGTCCATGTGTATCATTATCACTGCAAATATATTGTTGTCAAACTTTATTTTGTATCTTTGTCAAACCAATTATCAAGAACCCCACTGGTGCAGTGCCGGCATCCCACATGGGCACCCGTTCAAGTCCTGGATGCTACACTTCCAATCCAGCTCTCTGCTACGGCCTGGGAAATCAGTGGAAGATGGCCCAAGTTCTTGGGCCCCTGCACCAGCATGGGAGACCAAGAGGAAGCTCCTGGCTCCTGGCTCCTGGCTTCGGATTGGCGCAGCTCCAGCCATTGCGGCCAATTGGAGTGTGAACCAGTAGATGGAAGACCTCTCTCTTTCTCTCCCTGCCTCTCATTCTTTCTCTTTGTAACTCTTTCAATAAATAAATAAATCTATAAAAACAAAAAAAGAACATTATGCTACCAGAGTTTTCACAATCTATGATTACTTTGAAGTCTACTGTACATGGGTGAGATGGTCATCTTTCCATTTGATTATGGTTCATTGTTCTTTCCTATATTCCCATTGAAGGTCTTTTTCGCTTTTCACTTGTTGAACTCTTCATTTAGTGGATCATTAAGTACTTGACTATAATGTAAATTAAAAATGTTGTCTCAAAAAGCAACAAAAGAAAGAGAGAGAGAGAAAGAGAAGGAAAGGGAAGGTGGGCAGGAGAGAGAGAGGAGGAGGGAAGGAGGGATGAAGGAAATATTATATTGAGTTGTACTACATTCAATACTATATTGAATCTTTTAGAAATGAAAAATAAAAATTAATTTAAATAAAAGACAGGTACAAACATTTAAAGTTCATGAAACCCTCATATTCTGAGGAAATCTAGAACATAGTCTATGTGAGTCTTGGAATCAGTAAGACTGGATTCACTCCATGAGTGGAGTTACCTAGGAATGTTATTTGAACTCTGTAAGCTTCAAGTGTTCTCAACTATTAAAACAATTTACTTTCAAAATGATATGGTGGCTTGCCATTTAAATTAGTCAGTCCACATAAAATGCTTACCTCACAGGCATACTGAATAAGGGCTCATCATCATCATCATCATCATCGTTGTTGTTGTTGTTATATGGCATTATATGACAGAGGCAAAGACTACAGGCAAAGGATGAGGAATCAGAAAAATGGGGTGAGGATAGACTTGATATTTTGTGTTGGTTAGGGTTAGTATGAAATTTAATAGATTGAGGCTTGGACTAGATTTTCTGCTAGGATATTACACATGACTTATTGCATGTTTCACACTTCAATAACTTAGAGAATCACAAGGTGCTCGCAGTTCAAGGACATGTACCAGAGCTACCTCTGGAACTTCAGTATGAGGACAAAAGCCAAGGTCCTCTGTTCTACTAGCTCCTGGTAAAGAGAGGTCATGTGGATCAACTGATCACTTCTCATTGCATAATCTACTCTGTGTGTTTGGGATCAGAAATGAGAATCTAAGTTCTGCATGTCTTAAACCACCTTTTATCTCCATTGTCATTGGCCCTGAATTCATTGGTTTAGTGGTCATTGTTGGATGCCCTTTATGTCAAAATGGCCCTTGCCATTTGTAAGGCTAACATTTTTGTCCCTACTGCCAGTACTTCCAGCTCCATGTATTGCCCATGGACTTGCAAAAAAAAAACTTTGACCTCTTCTACAGATGGCCTGAAAATACCCATGAATTCACACATTCTGGGGAAATCTTTAGATAGTACAAATGACAAACATAGCTTTCACTCCAGAGTTCTCCTGTTGGATCAGGCTAAAGCCATATCAGGACTTCTCCTAAAGTCACACTTCTTTGACTTCTTTGCCCTCCCTGCCCTGCTTCCCATACTTCCCTAGAAGTTTCTCCTTGGCTGACATCCTTAGGTTAGGGAGCTCAACATAAGCAAACTGCTAATCATTTTACCCCTATTCAGCAATTTGGACAGCATTGTATTCTGCCCCATATCATGAGTTTCTCAAACTTCATATCCAAAACTTAAAGGAAAGCTATGGATTTTTCCCAGGAGGAAAATCACATATATACAAGTATTTGTTCCACATCTATTTTTGATTTATTTATTTATTTATTTATTCATCCATTCATTCATTCATTCAAAATGCAGAGTTACAGAGAGAGAAAGAGGGGGAGAGATATTTAGAGAGAGAGGACCAGAAAGAGAGATCATCTATCTACTTGTTCACTTCCCAAATGGCCACAATGGCTGGGGCTAGGTCAGGCTGGATCCAGGAGCTAGGAGGTTCATCTTGGTCTCACACATGGGTGTCAGGGGCCCAAGAACTCAGGTCATCATCTGCAGCTTTCCCAGGTGCGTTACCCAGGAGCCGGATCAGAAGTGGAGCAGCCAGGACTTGAATATTTGCCCATATAGGATGCTGATGCTGCAGGCAAGGGCTTTACCCACTGCACCATAATATGGGCCTCTTCCACGTCATTTCAAAGAGTTTCTGAGCCCCCTGCAACACATCTATGGACCTTGATTTCAAAACCATTGACCTTGACATATAGCTGAAGTCTGGGAAAAAAGTGTAAGATGCCAAAATTCCAGAAGCAGAGATTAAGAAAACACAGTGTTTTTCTATACTTCTCAATGCCTCATTAATTTTGTAGTCTGGTTCCAATTTTTCTTTATTCCTTCTTAATTTCTTCAATTGACCATTGTTCTGGATATGTTTTGTTTACTGCTTCAAAGCACATTTCCCCACATGCTGTGCCCCAATACAACTATGTTTACCGCCAACAAGCTGCCTTGCCCTCCACCACCCAGTTGGGTTTGGCCAAGGTGAACAACACAAAGAGAGGAAGGAGAGAGGAACAGAAAATCTAAGGGTTAGTTTTTCCTACTCAGGGTTACCTTGGATGGGCAGAGTTCTCCACTCAAAGATCTTAACTCCTGTCCTATGGCCTCTTAACAGGAGCCTTCCTTTCTAGATTCCAGAAACTACACTCTCTCCTTATCCCTTCAGATTTACAGTGATAAAGGCACACAAAGTTTTAAGTTCCTGGGGTACTATCATTTCCCCTGCAATATTGTAAATAGTTCTTTTATTAAATTCACCTTAATTTTCTGAATTTGAGTGACAGCTGTTCCCTGGTAACACTTTGATTGATGCACAGTAATTCACTAAAATGCATTGACTACTTTTCATTTGTAAGGCTAACAGCAGAGTAAGGACTGGGCTAGAGTTTGCAGATTAAATTTACTGAGAAGGTTAGCTATCAACATGTGACTTCTGGCTCTCCTTTATGAATTAGAAATTTAAAGTTCACACACCAGCTAGGACAAATTTTGCCTTCACCCATTTTCCTAATTCAGTTTTCTCTAATGCAGCAGCTACTAGACAGATGTGACTATTCAGCATTTATCAAAGCTCAAAGTTGGTTCTAATTGCAAGATTTACCAAATATTGACAACCAAATATGAAAAACAACATAAAATATCTCAATAATTTTATATTAATTCCATGCTAAAAATATTTTGATATGTTAAATAATTTATTATTAAAATTAATTTCTCATTTTTATTGTAATTAACATAGCTTTCTGAAATTTTTTTTTTTTTTTTTTTTTTTTTTTTTTTTTTCAGTTATTCACTTAACATTTATTGTTTTGCTCCAATTTTTTTTTTATCTTTTATTTAATGAATATAAATTTCCAAAGTACGACTCATGGGTTACAATGGCTTCCCCCCCCATACCGTCCCTCCCACCAACAACCCTCCCCTTTCCCACTCCCTCTCCCCTTCCATTCACATCAAGATTCATTTTCGATTATCTTAATATACAGAAGATCAGCTTAGTATACCTTAAGTAAGTATTTCAACAGTTTGCTCCCACACAGAAACATAAAGTGAAAAATAATAGATGATTTTTTTAAAATGATGATGAAATCAGATCAGACCTATTGTCATGTTTAATCCCAGTGAGAGTCAAGTTGGGAATTGAAAATTTCTTTCTTTTTTTTTTTTTTTTTTACAGAAGATCAGTTTAGTGTACATTAAGTAAAGATTTCAGTCGTTTGCACCCCCATAGAAACACAAAGTGAAATATACTGTTTGAGTACTCGTTATAGCATTAAGCCTCAATGTACAGCACGTTAAGGACCGAGATCCTACATGAGGAGTAAGTGCACCGTGACTCCTGTTGTTGACTTTACCAATTGACACTCCTGTTTATGGCATCAGTAATCTCCCTATGCACCAGTTATGAGTTTCCAAGGCTATGGAAGCCCCTTGAGTTCTCCGACTCTTATCTTGTTTAGACACGGTCATAGTCAAAGTGGAGGTTCTCTCCTCCCTTCAGAGAAAGGCACCTCCCTCTTTGAAGACCTGTTCTTTCCACTGGGATCTCACTCACAGAGATCTTTTTGCCAGAGTGTCTTGGCTTTCCATGCCTGAAATACTCTCATGGGCTTTTCAGCCAGATCTGAGTGCCTTTAGGGCTGATTCTGAGGCCAGAGTGCTATTTAGGACATCCGCCATTCTATGAGTCTGCTGAGTATCTCACTTCCCATGTTGGATCACTCTCCCCTTTATTTATTCTATCGGTTGGTGTTAGCAGATACTAGACTTGTTTATGTGCTCCCTTTGACTCTTAGTCCTTTCATTATGATCAATTGTGAACTGAAATTGATCACTTGGAGTAGTGAGATGGCATTGGCACATGCCACCTTGATGGGATTGAATTGGAATCCCCTGGTATGTTTCCAACTCTACCAATTGGGGCAAGTCAGCCCGAGCATGTCCCAAATTATACATCTCTTCCCTCTCTTATTCCCACTCTTATGTTTAACAGGGATCACATTTCAGTTAATTTTCAACACTTAAGAATAACTGTGTGATAATTACAGAATTAAACCAGTCATATTAAGTAGAACAGACAAAAAAAAATACTATGAGGGATAATGTATTAAGTTGTCCATTAGCAGTCAGAGCTATGCTGATCAAGTCACCATTTCTCATAGTGTCCATTTCACTTCAGGAGGTTTCCTTTTTGGTGTTGAGTCAGTTGTCACCGATCAGGGAGAACATATGGTATTTGTCCCTTTGGGACTGGCTTACTTCACTCAGCATGATGTGTTCCAGATTCCTCCATTTTGATGCAAATGACTGGATTTCGTTGTTTAATTAACATAGCTTTCTGAAATTTTTAACTGTTATATGTGGCTTACATTGTATTTGTTCCTTGTTTTTTAGGATACAAATGTATAATCATAATTGTGGAAACTAGGTGTCTTAAAAAATGTCAACAGGGCCACGTTCTGTCTGAAACATTTAAGGGGAAAAATTACTTCTTTCCTCTTCTGTGCTGCCAATGAAGGGGTTCAGAGTTGTTCAGTCCAAACAAACTATGCCATTCTAGCTTAGGTTATTTTTTTTTTTTTTTTGACAGGCAGAGTGGACAGTGAGAGACAGAGAGACAGAGAGAAAGGTCTTCCTTTGCCGTTGGTTCACCCTCCAATGGCCGCTGCGGCCGGCGCGCTGCGGCCGGCGCACCGCGCTGATCCGATGGCAGGAGCCAGGTGCTTTTCCTGGTCTCCCATGGGGTACAGGGCCCAAGCACCTGGGCCATCCTCCACTGCACTCCCTGGCCACAGCACAGAGCTGGCCTTGAAGAGGGGCAACCGGGACATAATCCGGCACCCCAACCGGGACTAGAACCCGGTGTGCCGGCGCCGCTAGGCGGAGGATTAGCCTAGTGAGCCGCGGCGCCTGCTAGCTTAGGTTATTTTGAACTGAAAGCAATTGAGGGGAAAAACAGACCCAAGGTGAGCTCTCTGCACCATCTACATGAATTCCCATTAGGAGAGTGCCCCCTCCACTTCCTTTTTCAGGAAAAGGTGAACAATCTAATCCTTGGAGACTAGATGGCATACAGAAGGATCCACACAAATAAATCTTACCAAGTAGCCCTGTCTACCATTAATTTTCCCATGCATATGCATTCCCACAACTTGCCAGCCATAGAAGCTCTCCTATGAGGTTAACCTACTACTTCCATGCTGGCATCCCATGAGTGCCAGTTAGAGTCCTGGATGTTCTCCTTGCCAATGTGCTTGGGAAAGCAGTGGAAGATGACCGAAGCACTTGGACTCCTGCCACCCAAATGGAAGAGCCACATGGAGTTCCAGGCTCCTGGCTTCAGCATGGTCCAGCCTTAACTGTTGAAGCCATTTGGGGAGTGAAACAGTCTCTACCTCTTTCTCTTTCTCTAATTCTGCTTTTCAAATAAAATAAATACAGCTTTTTAAAAACAGTTGATTTTTGCTAAAATGATATATAAATTCAAGTTCTAACCACCCTTTCTGAGTTACTCATCACTGAGTTCTCCTGCCTGTGTACCCAATGTTGGAGCTAATAAACATTTATTTATTTTCCTCTTGTTAATCACTTTTGTTAATCTAACTTGCAACACTACAGCCAAAAAATCTTAGGATGGATAGAAAAAAAGGAATATTTCCCTCCCCTGGACCAGCAAAGCTTGATATTCCTTGGCTTGCAGCTTCATCACTCCAATTTCTGCCTCCATTTTCACATGGTACTCTCTTCCAACTTATGTTGTGTTTCCATGGATATCGCTACTTCAGTGTAGCACTCAGTTATACTTGTCTCTTTTTAGAATTGTATAAACTTCAATCTCTACATCTGGTAATTCTTCAGTCTCTACATCTGGTCTTTCTCTAAGCTCCCTTGCGCATTATTCAGTATCCTACAAGATCTCTTGCTTGAAATTTCTTCAGTCTTGGCATCATATAGTTTAATTTGACTCCATTGCTTTAATGTAAAGTACTTGGCCCACGGCAACAGTAGAGAGCCAAAGGTACAATAATCCAGTGGTGAATCTCTGCTGTCACTTACACATACTCCTCTCTAATTTACATTACCCATGTCTTCCTGTAGCACTAAAATGTAAAGAAATTCTGATTCATTTAAACTATATGCAGTCATTCAAAGTGTTAAGAATTTTCACAGGTATTCCACGGGGTGGGGGGGGGCGGTCATTGTGCTTAGGCAATATTGCTACATTCACATAGATACCTTACTAATAAACCGATCTCTGTACTGGTTTCAGATGCTTTATTATTTTTTAAGATAAACTGATTGATTGATTTCAAAGCAGAGTTACAAAGAGAGAGAGACAAGGACAGGGAGATGGAAAGGGACAGGGACAGAGATAGAGACTGAGACAGGGACAGAGCTGGAGCTAGAGCTAGAGATAGAGCTAGAGATAGAAATCTTCTATCTGAATCCACTGGTTCAATCCCCAGATAGTTGCAACAGGAGGGGCTGAGCCAGGTCAAATCCAGGAGCCTGGAACTCCATCCAGGTATCTCACATGGGATATAGGGGATTAAGTACTTGGACCACCATCCACTGCTTTTCCAGGTGCATTAGCAGAGAGCTGAATCAGAAGTGGAGCAGGCAGGACTTGAACTGGCACCCTTATGGGATGCTGGCATCACAGGCGGTGGTTTAATCCCCTGTGTCACAATACCAGCCCCTTTATATGATTTTTTTTAAAAAAATCTTTAAAAATCTTTTTATTTTATTATTTAATTTATTTAAACTCATATACTTGTAGTGTAAGAAATTTAATTATTGTGTTTCAAAAATAAAACCAAGCATTGAGCAAATTTCTCAGCTGGTATGGCAACCATCTTAGTGCTAGTAATATTAAACTCATCAGTCAGCCTTGCTAAAACTAGACGAAGTGATAAAATGTGAACATCTATGTACAGGATCTGTCTAGTCCACTGTAATTCTGGGCAGTTACGTTTACCATGATGAAAAACAATCTCCAAACACAACAGGTTGTTTTTCTGAGAACTACAAGATTTTCTTTTGACACAGCTGAGTTAGGCATAACTCTCACTTGCAGATAACAAAAATCCAATTCAAATACACCTCAGCTAAAAAGAGAAATCCTGAATCATAATGCAAAGTATTCAAGCTAAGTCACATCAAATGTGTTTTTTGCTATCTCTGTTCTTCTTTCTTTGGTGTTAGCTTAGTTTTCAGGAAACCTCCCTCCACAAGCTGCCAAAGATAGTGACAAACTGTCTTCCACCTCAGCAATTGTCCCAGAGGGAATCTCTTTCCCAATGATACCTGCAGAAGTCCCAGGACAGACTCTCATCAGACCAAGAACCCAGGTCCTTCCCCTAATCAATCATGGGATGCTGGATGGCCAGGCTTGGGTCATGTGTCCATCTTTGGAAGAAAGGAAAACTTAGTCTTGAAAACATACAAAAAATACTGGCAAAATGACAAAGCGACCTCTCTTAGCAGAGTTGGGATAATGGATATGACAAATTATCAGATGAATACAACAACAAAGGAATGAGCAAAAGATAAGCTAGGGTGAAAAATAAAATATTTTTCTTATAATCCAAATTGCCTATGGTAATCATAGGCTAAAACTTTACATTCTTACTCATCATTTATATATATATAAAATATATATATAAATATATATATATATAAATGAGAGAGAGAGAATCTCACAGTGATGTTCTTTTCAGTCTGAATGTATCCTGATGGATCATGATGAGTAAGAGTAGAGATGTTTGAACTTGTCAGATTCAAAATTGTCAGTTCAACCCAGATGTGTCACTCACTCTGATTCCCACTTGATACTTTACTGAATTGATTATCTGTCTTTGTCCATTAGCACATAAGCAGTCATGGATTAGGAATGTTGACTATGTTTAGATTACTGTCAATCAACAAATAAGTCCTTAACGTTTACTATGGAACTTCATAATGTTAAATGTTATGAAAGATGCTAACAATGTCTCAGACATGATTTTTATGTTTGAGGAAATAACCATTAAAATTGCAGAAATAAAATTACAGAATAAGACAGTATTAAAGGCAAAACACAGGATATGTCTGCTGAAGACCTGATGTTATGACAAACTCAGAGCAAAAGAATTACTTGGTAATTATAAGAGCAAAGGATCCACCCCTTTCTGTGTATAAACATGATCAGAAAAGAGTAATTTAAGAAGAAAAGATAAATTAGTAGTCTGACTTCACATCACATAAGCAATTTATTTCAAAGTTGTAAGAAATGCATAAACAAAAGCGTTTAATGTAGTCTCTTTGTTTTTAAGCTATTTCTATTAAGAGACCTGCACCTTTCAAAACATTTATTGATGTAGGATAAAGGGACACCTCAAGAAACAAAGAACCAAAGATAAATCTTCAACAGATTGTAGTGAATATGGATGTATCAGGTTTTTGGTTTTTTTGCATGTGTGTTGTAGTCAAATCTCTAAATTTTATTCAAAAAACAAAAACAAAAGCCTCTGCAGCACCTGACATAATCAAAGACTGTGCAATTGTGTATACATTTAAATATATTTTTGTATTTATTGTATTTAAGGAAATAAGGCAAGGTCCAGCTGTATGAATTTATTGCACTAGAAAAAATGTGCTGAGAGCTTTTCATTTGGCATCTCCTTCATTGACTGAAGTACAGGTGTGCTGTGGCTTCTCCTAGGTCAGCTCATTCACATTTGGAGCTGCAGAGTTCAGTCCACAACTCCAACAGAGGACTCACGCTGTTACCAACATGTGCGCTAAGCTTGCAGTCTCTCCAGTAACTGGTAGTCTGAGAAGCGCAGTGGGATATAAATAATGTCCAAAGCTTGCAAAGATAATTCAGTAGCTTAGCAAAGCTCTTGTATTTCCTTGACGATAGCAATTGTGAAAAATCACTTTAAGCACTGCATTTTACTTTTGACTACATTTTTACCCGATTTCTGAAGATGATTAAAGACTTTTGAAGATGTTTGCAAATATGTTACAGTTTTAATAAACTGATTCTGTAAAACATTTTGAATTTGTTGGAACACTTTGAAATACATTTACTTAAATATTTCTGTGTCCCATTTTAAACAAAAATATGGCTCAGCATTCTTTTAACCTTAGCTTTTGTTGGAACTTTTAAAAAGTCTTTTTCTAAGTAGTTATATCAATTATAAATAAATGTTGCTCAAGGTTAAAACAATTTTATGCTGGCAAAAATCAGATACTGTGTTTTGCTTAATGTAAGATCTGACATTATAGAGTATAACAGCTTGCACTTATTTCTATTTAAAGCAACACTAAGTGGCTAGTAATATCATATGATTTATATCTTCATGTGTATAGTGAAAAACCTACAATTTTATACACTTAATGTTTAAGTATGGGTTACAAACTACAAATGTTCCCTGTTGAAAATCACATTATATTAATAAAATAATATTTCTATCTTATTCTTAGTTTTAAAATATTTATTGGATTTTAATCCAATCTCTTGCCTACAGAATTGATGCAATTTATTTCTATTTAATAAGCAGTTTCTTTAAGACTTTCTATTATTGCTTTTGGTGTTCTATTCTGATACACAGATATTTAAGCTTTGATTATTATTTAGCCTAGTCTGCTGCCTTTCCATCTTTCTATTTCTAGCTCCCCTACAAAAATACACAAACAAAGGATTTTGTTGGTTTTATAAATCTAAGCTTCCAAAACCGAGATTACACAATGGTTTTGGCTATTTGTGTAATACTAATAGTTCTAACCTGCCTTGAGCGTATTAGTGGTTTTCAAAAAATTTTCAACCTGGCTGATATAGGGTAAAAATGGATTGCTCCAACACTGCACTCATTCTCACATTTCAGTGACAAAATGACAGCATAAAAAAATTGAGGGCCCAGTGTTGTAGCACAGTCAGTTAAACCTTCCTCTGTGGCACCAGCATCCTATATGAACACTGTTTCCCTGTTACTCTGCTTTAATCCAGCTCCAAGTTAATGTGCCTGGAAAGGCAGCAGAAGATGGCCCAGGTGCCTGGCTACCTGACAGTCATATAGGATACCTGAATGGAGTTTCCTGACTTGGCTGCTGCAACTAGGGAATGAACCAGTGGAAGGAAGATCTCTTTGTCTTTCTGTCTCCCATTCTCTCTATTGCTCTGCCTTTCAAATAAATAAAATGAATCTTTAAAAGGAGAAAAAGAATTTGACCCATGTACAAATTATTTATCATTTACTTTTTTAAAGCAAAAAAAGAAGAAGAAAAGTTCAGTCTGTAATATAGATGGAATCATGAAATGTTTGTAAAAGTAAAGTTTTATTTGAAAATTGCCATGTCCATTTGTTTCTGTATTGTCTATAGATTGTATTCTCCAATATCAAAGTTGAGTGGTGGTGCTAGACCACATGACTTGCCACACCCATGAAAGTTACAATCTAGCCTTTCACAGAAAAAAAAAAAATTATGGTTATACACTGACCTTACATCAAAAGTATGATCTCTGCATTTAAAACTAGCTGAATAATTTTATAATATTTTATAATTTTGTAAGATAGCAGGTTATAAGGTAATTCACAGACAATCATTGCCAATAAGCTATCACGACAGAAGCAAACTGTAGGAGCTTTCTGAATATGTTGCTTTAGAAAGTTGGATATGGGGGTCAGCACTGTGGCATAGCTGGTAAAGCTGTTGCCTGTATTACTGGCATTCCATATGGGCACCGGTTCAAGTCCTAGCTACTCCACTTCCAATCCAGATCTCTGCTATGGCCTAGGAAAACAATAGAAGATGGCCCAAGTCTTGGGCCCATGCACCTGCATGGGAGACCTAGAAAAAGCTCCTGACTCTTGCTTTCGGATCAGCTCAGCTCCTGGCCGTTGCGGTCATCTGGAGAGTGAACCAGTGGATGTAAGACAACTAACTCTCTCTCTCTCTCTCTCTCTCTCTCTCTCTCTCTCTGCCTCTGCCTCTCTTTCAAATAAATAAGTAAATCTTTAAAAAAAAATTTGGATATGGATGAACAGCAGTACAATTATATCATAAAGTATAATTTCGACACATACACGTACCTAAATGCTGAGGGATTAACAACACACGATGTTGTAAAGAAACAATTGATGATGATATAATGGTTACTTAAAATTAGAAGGAAAGAATTGCCATTGAAAACCATCAGTGAGGCAAGACAGTACTGATGGTGCTCCAGTACCTTCTGCACATGTGTATGCACTCAGCAGCTTTGCAACAGGAATCTGACCACAGCCCACAATTCCAGGCCTCAGGAAGCAGCAGAAATGCAGTAGTTTTAAATTAAGACAAAATCTTGGTAGTCCTTAATAACTTTAGGGTTGGATACTGTAGATGATTTTCAGTTACCTGTGAAAGCAAAATCTTTAGAATTGTTAATCACTTGCTTCCAAAGACCCATAAAGCACACACACAAACACAAACACCGAGATGTTTAAAGCACACACACAAACACAAACACCTGAGATGTCGCCTCACCCCTGTCAGAATGGCAATTATCCAAAAGACAGAAAGTAACAAATGCTGGCAAGGATTTAGAAAAATGCAAACTCATATACATTATTGGTGGGAATGTAAATTAGCACAGCCCCTAGTGTGAACTCAAATAAGCAAAAGTTCCATAAGCCCAGGATGCAAAAGTTGTCCAGCTGTCTGATTCAGTCCCAGTATTTTTCAGATGAGGTAGGCACAACCAAAGAAATGGTATATACCTCTACTGAACCGCAAGTCCCCTGTTGTCAGGCTCTGTTCTCTCTGCTACCCATGGCTTAGCCTTCCTATCAGCTTAGGTTGCTCAGCAAAGTAGGAGCAACATTAGCTCCACGTTTCAGCCTGGGACTCCTTACACTCCCACTCTCCCCAATCACTATTGTTTTCCTTTCCCCATCTAATTAAACTCAAACTGTTCCAAATTCCAAAGAGCCTACGTCCTTGAGGGTCTCTAAGAAACTCAGCTACAATATTTTCCATTGTATTGAAACATTGTGGGCTTCGTATTTTATCTATCAACTAAAATTATACCTATTCTGGGATTCATTTTGTTTCAGCTATTTTCCTAAAAGATCATTTTTAAACCGCCATACTTTTTTTTTTTCATTTGGCTCCAGCTCTTCTATGAAATGAATTCTTATTTTTAAATCCCTTTGTTGGGGCTCCCAAGGCAAAAGTCTTTGTCTTGTGCATTTTCTAATGAAGGGGCTGTATGCATGCCACCGCCTTCAAATGGAGTGCTGCAGATGGAAGGAGGGTTCACAGGGGCGAGATAGAAATGAGACGCTGGCTCACACTGTGTATTTCATTAGTATTTGGTAGAAAGATTATGGTTCAGTGGGTTGAGAATATCACATACATCTATTTTCTTAAATGGTGAATAAATTCAAAGGCTGTGCTTAAACTAACTTCAATTCTGAAGATATAATTTGAAAGCCTTCAATGTACACATGGCTGCATGTACTTGTAGTGCCCTGAATTGAATACATAAAACCATTACTCATTTAGGTGAGGCAGTGCAGGGTAGCAAAGCTAGCACTGGCCTCACACAGAGAAAACGGGAGCTCTAAACTATGGCTGCCACCAGCGAGTGGGTTTCCTGGTCCTTGGCAAGTCCCTTGACTTCCTGGGATTCAGTGTCTTTAGAGCATTGAGCAAAGATGATAACAGTGAACTCTTTCCAGCTCTGCTATTATGTGAATTTGCAAATGTTCCAGAAGTCCTTGCCCTGTAAGAAATTTGAGTGGACCAAGACAAAACCAAACAGTGCCTCTAACTAATATTCTCAGAATTGCTGAGAGGCTCAGACCAGCGAGTTTGAAAAGGTAATGAAATTTGTTTCAGGCTAGGGCAAGTCGATTTAATCCTGTTAAGCAGGTTATTCTAATTGAGCAATAGCCTCAGGAACAGAAGTAGCCAATTCAATACCAAAACCATATAAATAAGATGGGAAATTGCTATTTCACAAGGGTTCTATTTCAGAAATCAGAAAGCTATTTTAGTAACATGTCCACCTGACTTCCTACTATAATATAAGAATGTTGGTGCTCTCTGAAGTCCTGGTTTATATTTTCTCAATTCTCACTCAATGCTAGTATATGACATTGAAGTAATTGAGTGTTTCTTTTTTTTAACTTTTATTTAATAAATATAAATTTTCAAAGTACATCTTTTAGATTACAGTGGCTTCCCCCCCTATAACTTCCCTCCCACCTGCAACCCTCCCATCTCCCGCTCCTTCTCCCATTCCATTCACATCAAGATTCATTTTTAATTATCTTTATATACAGAAGATCAATTTAGTATACATTAAGTAAAGATTTCAACAGTTTGCACCCACACAGAAACACAAAGTGTAAAGTACTGTTTGAGTACTAGCTATAGCATTAATTCACATTGAACAACACATTAAGGACAGAGATCCTGCATGAGGAGTAAGTGCATAGTGACTCCTGTTGTTGACTTAACAATTGACACTCTTGTTGATGGCATCAGTGATCACCTAGGCTCTTGTCATGAGTTGTGAAGGCTATGGAAGCCTCTTGAGTTTGCCAACTCCGATCTTATTTAGACTAGGTCATAGTCAAAGTGGAAGTTCTCTCCTCCCTTCAGAGAAAGACACCTCCTTCTTTGATGGCCCGTTCTTTCCACTGGGATCTCACTTCTCACAGAGATCTTTCATTTAGGTTTGTTTGGGTTTTTTGTTTGTTTGTTTTTTGCTTGTTTGTTTGTTTGTTTTTGCCAGAGTGTCTTGGCTTTCCATGCCTAAACTACTCTCATGGGCTCTTCAGCCAGATCTGAATGCCTTAAGTGCTGATTCTGAGGCCAGAGTGCTGAGTGTTTCAACCAGTTTATAAATGACACTCCAGAAATATCTGTCGGTAGGATGAACAAAAAGCATCATTTTACAATTTTTTGCAATAATTATTAAGATTTTGTGTGGGGAGCAACTCGGACTAGACTAAGTTACTGGAATTAAGACTTATTCTATGCATCTGCTCTCCCACAATATGGCACTGGGAGAGGAGGAAACAGCTTCTACACAGCTGCCTCCAGTTCAACCAACAAGCTGTGGGACCTGCTCCTGATTGGAGGAGAGCAGCGTACTCGGCGTGTGGGTAGCAGAGTTGGGATTGGTGGAAGAGGACTATAAAGGAGGAGAGAGACAACATGCACCAGGAACATCTATCTGAAGGAACACCTGTGCAGCCCCCGAGAGAGCCGGCCAGCAGTGTGCCTCTCCCCCGGGGAAGTGGGGAAAGTGGCCAGGGGGAACCGCCCTTCCACGGAGGTGGAAGAGACGGTAGCCAACCCAGGAAGAACCAGCAGCAAACCCGGGGAGGGCCGAGCAGACGAAAGAACAGCGCAGGGTCCTGTGTCGTTCCTCCACGAAGAGGGGGAGCGACGTAATGGTGCTGTGACTCGGATATGAAGCCTAGGCAGGGTTTAGTGTCGTTCCTCCGCGAAGAGGGGGAGCGACAATTTTGATTAGCATTTCTAGTTTTTCATCATTTTAAAGATTTATTTATTTTATTTGAAAATCAGAATTACAGAGAAAGGTAGGGAGTCAGAAAGAGACATCTTGCATCCTCAGGTTTGCTCCCCAGATGGCTGTAACAGCTGGAACTGGACTAGGAGCCAGGAGCTTCTTCCAGGTCTCCGACATCGGTGCAAGGGCCCAAACACTTGGGCCATCCTCCAGTGCTTTTCCAGGTGCATTAGCAGGGAGCTGAATCAGAAGTGAAGCAGCCAGGACTTGAACTCGCACCCATATGGGATGCCTGCACTTCAGGCAATGGCTTAAGCTGCTGCACCACAGAGCCATCCCCAGCATCTTTGAGTTTTCATTTTTATTATTTGACCACACTATGCTAATGAGCTCTAGTGCTGGTCTGCTGTTAAGGAAGCTGGCTCTGGGAAATGTACTCATTCATTCATTCAAAAAAACATTCTTGATGTGTGCTAGTCAATATAACTGATGAGACAAGTGGAAAATTGTCTATTTTCCAGCTGCGAAACAGAAATGACAAATGTTATAAAAGGGCTATAACAAAGATTGCAATAAGCTATGAGGTCACTGAGGCTGTATTTCATTCTTCTTGGAGTGGTAAGGTGGGCTTTCCAGAAGAGGTCGCACTGGAGTACTAGGAGAGGTCAAGGATTTCAAGAGATGCCAAGAGAAAGGTATCTACAAAGGCAAGGTGGAAGTTCCAGAAAATTAGGAATCTTTGGAGAACTGAGCTGCCTTTAGCATCACTAACGTACAGGAAACCTTGAGATTAAACTGGGCATTAAGAGTCCAGGACAAAAAAAGGCTTAGATCCTGTGTTATCTGCCAGAAAAAAAATAGATAACACAATGAATATGCAATTTAGAGAGAATATGAAGGAAAGAGGAATTAGTTGTTGGAACTCAATGTCAATGGAATCTGCATCTGTAGAGTCAACCAACCACAGATGAAAAATATTCAGAAAAACAGTGCACCCATACAGAAAATATACAGATATTTTCTCATTGTTCCCTAAATGAAACAGTATAATAACTATTTATAAAGCATTTACATTGTGTTAGTATTATAAGTAATTTGGAGGTGAATTAAAGTATACAGGAGGATATACATAGGTTAACTGAAAATATTACACCATTTTAAAACAGGGACATGAGCATAGCAGATAGTGGAAAGTGAGGATGGTTACTGGAACCAGTCCCTCATGGAAACTGAACAATGACTGGACTTCATTTTATGCTGCATTTATAAAATCAAAAGTTAATTGATTCTTTTTCCTGTCACAAAATGCCTATGGAAAGAACAATCTCTTTCATTCAATTCTGACTGAGGAAACAATTAGACACAGGATTGGTTGAAGCATACTATTGACATTATTCCCCTCATAACCCATTCCATATTCTTCCTGAAAGAACAGCCTGGGGTTAATGACTGCCTTACTTGTCAAAAGTTCAATCTGTGAGGAGAGATACAGAGGATATACTGCATTTTGACTCTTGGAATTGGGATACAGAAATAAAAAGAAGGTAAACAAGAATCAACCAGTCCAGAAAGGAGAAAACATAAGTATCTCTCCCCCATGCACTCAACTGCAGCTGAGGCTCTTCTCCCCTTCAGCACAGGTGCAGAGGAGGAAAGGCTAATTTAACAGTGACTGCTGATTTGTGGGGACAGGACCTGAAACTAATACTTAAAATGATATTGGACACAACCTGGGCAAGATTCTTGGTCTCTATTATGAGAGATATATTCTTACATATTTGACCACAAAACTTTTTTTCTACATTTAAAAATTTAACTTGAAGTCTCTGTGGTAAAGAGTTCTAAACACAGAAATAGGTTTTCTTTATAATGGTGTATACTTTTTATTATGGTAAAATATGCATAACAAAATTTACCACTGTATGGGAAATTTATCTGAGTAGACATTTCTTAGAAGAAAGTATAAAAATAGCAAAAAATGAAAAAAAAATCCTCAATATCTACAATCACCAAGAAAATGCAAATCAAAACCATGATGAAATGTCACTTCACCCTAGTTAGAATGACATTACAAAATACAAAAAGCAACAAATGCTGATATGGATGCAGTAGAAGGAGAACTGTCTTAGACTGGAGATGGGAACGTAAATCAGTATGGCCATTATGGAAAACAGTATGAAGATTCTTCAAAAAACAAGAAATAGAACAGTGTATGATCGAGCAGTCCAACAGAATCAGTTATCCAAAGGAAATAAAATCAGCATGTTGAGAGGATGTCTGCCCTCTCATATTTTCTGTAGCACTATTCACAGTGGCTAAGATATGGAATCAACCCAGGTACCCATAGATAGGTAACTGGGTAAAGAAATGTGGCATATCTACACTTTAAAATATTAATCGGTCAAGGAACAGAATAAAATCCTTTCAATTTAGGCATATGGCTGAATCTCAGGGATAGTATGTTAAGTGAAATAAGTCAAGTAGAGAAAGAAAAACACCAAATGCTCTCACTTGCATGTGGAGCCCCAAAGTGTTTATCTCGCAGAAGTAGAGAGTATAACAGCGGTTACCAGAGACTTGGAAGGGTGCCATGTGCAGGGATAGAGAGAGAAATGGTTAACAAGGGTACAGTTGGAAAGGATGAATAACTTCTAATGTTCTGCAGTACAGTAGGGTGACTCTAGTTGACAACAATTAATTTTGTATTTCAAAATAATAGGATTTTGAATGCTCACAACACAAAGAATGATAAATATTCTAAATGATGCATATGCCAATTAGCCTGTTCTTGTCATTGCACATCAAACATGTGTAATGAAATAACACAATTTCCACATAAATGTGTACACTTATGTATCAATATAAAATTTAAAAATTTTTCCATTTTAAGCATGAGGTATGGTTGATAAAAATCATATGTATTCAAGACCCATCACACAGCTACCTTTTCCTTATGAGTGAGAATACTTAAAATCTACTGCTCCATTATTAAATATCAAGCATATGAGGGTCTTCAAAATTTTTGGAAAAATTTGCATTATGGAAAAAGTATGTATGGATTTCAAAACGTTTTTTGTACAAAATACCTACTTTTTATGAACTTTGTAAAGTAAGCTTATGTAATGCATGGTTATTAACTATGACTATCATGTTCTGCATTGGGTCTCCAGAACTTACTAATGCACCATTTTACCCATTTTAAGTGTGCTGTTCAGTAGCAATAAGGATATTCACATTTTTTACATCTTTCACCACCATCCATCTCTAGAACTCTTAAAATCTTCCTGGTCTGGGGCCCGTGCTGTGGCACAGTGGATTAACGCCCTGGTCTTAATCACCAGCATCCCATATGGGCGCCAGTTCTAGTCCTGGCTACTCCTCTTCCAATCCAGCTCCCTGCTGATAGTCTGAGAAGGCAGCAGAAGATGGCCAAAGTCCTTGGGCCCCTGCACCCACATGAGAGACCCGGAAGAAACTCCTGGCTCCTGGCTTCGGATCAGCTCAGCTCTGGCCATTGCAGCCATCTGGGGAGTGAACCAGCAGATGGAAGATTTCTCTCTCTCTCTCTCTCTACCTCTCTGTGTAACTGTCTTTCAAATAAATAAAATAAATCTTAAAAAAAAATGCTTTGTATGCTACACAGAAAACAATCAACACTTTTAAAAAAAATCTTCCTGGACTAAAACTCTAACCCAATTCAGCAGTAACTCCCCCATTTGCAAAGTTTTTACCTAGGAATAAGAAAGTGAATATGTCTCCGATGGAATAAAGGGAGAAATGTTCTTCATCAAAAAATGCAATGTGCTCCAATAGGAGGAGTGAAATTCATCTCACAGCCCTATCTCATTCTGTTAATTATCATGTTGTTCTCAATTGATGATTATTGTCTTGGTCTCATTCCGCAGATCTGTGAAATGGGATTAAATTTTTTATCCCATGGGATCCAGTAGGGCTAAGTGTCACCAGACATTCAGAAAAATAAAGCTCTCTAGATGTGATATTATTATTGTTCCTGATTTGCTGATGGTCTGTTTAAATTATGGTCTCTTTCATTATACTTTTGCTTTCTTAACTAGTAATGAGAAGCAGTAATACTATCCTGTCAATACTAGGTGCAACATTGTATGAGTAATATGGTAGACAATTACTAAAATGCCTTTCATGTGTGACTGGAAGAAGCACTTCTTTGTCATTCAATTTCAATTGCACTAACATTGAGTGAGAATTTACTCATGACACATTCAATTAATTGGTGGGAATATAAAGTTGAAAAAGACAGTACTTCTTGTCATATAATGTAATATCTAAGAATAGAAAATTTTACTAGCTTTTATACTGAATAAACACCTTCAATATTTCAAATTTTGTACACAAAACCAATATGCATATTTATAGATGTAGAAGAACATTTATAATCAGCTGTAATTGATTCCATTTTTAAATCCTACATGGTTATATATATAAATTCAGCTATTTTTAAATTTATATCTTTAAAACAATATTATCTGCCTATCAAAACTAGTTTTTCTCTTCCAACAAAACACAAAACCCATTGAATTGCAGTTTTTGACATATACAAATGTACTGCATAGGTTTAAATAATTTTTAAGTTTTGATTAGCTATAATGAAGCTTTATTTCCATTACAGCATTTACTCAGGACTTTTTTAAAAAAAATAGACTGAGGGACGAAAGATTCCTTTCCTGAAATTTACTTAGAAATCAGTTCACAGGAATACAAAATCTAATAACCTAAAAAAAATGACTATTGCCAGTCATACTATGTTTTCCAAAGCTTTTTATAAACAATACAGACATGGTGGTGTTGTCTCTTCAGAAATTAGTCTTGAAACTGGGAATTAGCCCTCATATTCATGAGTAGGAACCATCGTTCTAGCAGCCTATGAAAGGCTAGAGGAGATAGAATTTTGTAAACCTATAACCTCCTTCACTCAGCTGACCTCATTCTTTACTCCAGGATCCATTTTGAAGAAGTCTTCCTTGGCATAAACAACAACCATGGTGCTCTTGCTTAGTCCAGGTCAGACAACATAAAGAAATGAAAGCAAAGGTATAAGAATATATAAATGTCAAGGAAGTGAAGGAAGCTTGAAATTCATGCCCATTAGGGCATAAACTACAAAAGATTTCCTTATGGACGACATAAGAGATGTTAAGACTAAAAGAGAAGTGAGTACCGACCCTTGTATTTTTGATCTGAGCAAATAGCAGGAGGGAATTCCTGTACTGAACTGGCAAAGTCTTGGGGATCAAAGGTGAATTCTGGACATAGTGACTGTAATAACTGTTCACTGATTAAGAGGCTATCTAAATTGTGATGCTTCCACATTTGTTCACTAGTTCAAATGTGCTTGCCTGGCCTGCCTGGAAGGCCATCTCCATGTATGTCACACTACAAAGAGGGTATAGAGATGCAAAGTTTCATCCTTGCAAGGCCTCCTCCTCATCAGATAACTCATCTCTCATTTCTTATGTATTATCTGATTTTCACTTCTTGATCCTCAAGCTGGTATCATTTGCATTTATCTTCACAAGGTATAATTTTACAAACGCACCACATCTTTTTTTCCATCACTTTTTTTTTTTTTTTTTGACAGGCAGAGTGGATAGTGAGAGAGAGAGAGACAGAGAGAAAGGTCTTCCATTTGCCGTTGCTTCACCCTCCAATGGCCGCAATGGCTGGCGTGCTGTGGCCTGCACACCGCACTGATCCGATGGCAGGAGCCAGGTGCTTCTCCTGGTCTCCCATGGGGTGCAGGGCCCAAGCACTTGGGCCATCCTCCACTGCACTCCCTGGCCACAGCAGAGAGCTGGCCTGGAAGAGGGGCAACCAGGAAAGAATCCGGCGCCCCGACTGGGACTAGAACCTGGTGTGCCAGCGCCGTTAGGTGGAGGATTAGCCTATTGAGCCGCAGCGCCGGACTTTCCATCACATTCTTTCAGACAGGTTCAGACAGTCCTAACACCAATTCTGGATATCAGTACAAACCATTGGAAAGCTTCTAAATCACTGATTAAATGTCAATGATATTGCCTGCCTATTTCATCTTCCATTATATCCTGATAAACACACACACACACACACCTGTTGCCTCCAGTCTCTGCCTCCTTCATGTAAAATTTTGAATGCACATGGCCTCCAATATTTTTGGTCCAGCAGAGACATTTAAATTCAAAATTTTATGGGACTCAAGATAGGTATAGGAGGCAAAAGAGGAGGAGACTATTGATTTTATACCAAGCTGATTCCATTCTCCACCTTATTTGGTTTTTTTAGAGATATTTACTTTTTTTTAACTTTTATTTAGTGAATATAAATTTCCAAAGTACAGCTTATGGATTACAATGGCTTTCCACCCCCCATAACATCCCTCCCACCGGCAACCCTCCCCTTTCCCACTCCCTCTCCCCTTCCATTCACATCAAGATTCATTTTCAATTCTCTTTATCTACAGAAGATCAGTTTAGCATACATTAAGTAAAGATTTCAACAGTTTGTACCCACATAGAAACACGAAGTGAAAAATACTGTTTAAGTACTAGTTATAGCATTAAATCTCAATGTACAGCACACTAAGGACACAGATCCTACATGAGGAGTAAGTGCACAGTGACTCCTGTTGTTGACTTAACAAATTGACAATCTTGTTTATGGCATCAGTAATCACCCTAGGCTCTTGTCATGAGCTGCCAAGGCTATGGGAGCCCCCTGAGTTCACCGACTCTGATCATACTTAGACAAGGCCATGGTCAAAGTGGAAGTTCTCTCCTCCCTTCAGAGAAAGGTACCTCCTTCTTTGATGGCCCGTTCTTTCCACTGGGATCTCACTCACAGAGATCTTTCATCTAGGTTTTTTTTTTTTTCCCCCAGAGTGTCTTGGCTTTCCATGCCTGAAATACTCTCATGGGCTTTTCAGCCAGATCCGCATGCCTTAAGGACTGATTCTGAGGCCAGAGTGCTGTTTAGGACATCTGCCATTCTATGGGTCTGCTGTGTATCTCACTTCCCACGTTGGATCATTCTCCCCTTTTTTTATTCTAGTATTTGCAGACACTATTCTTGTTTATGTGATCCCTTTGGTTCTTAGTCCTATCAATTGTGAACAGAAATTGATCACTGGGGCTAGTGAGATGGCATTGGTACATGCCACCTTGATGGGATTGAATTGGAATCTCCTGGTATGTTTCTAACTCTACCGTTTGAGGTAAGTCAGCTTGAGCAGGTCCCGAATTGCACATCTCTTCCCTCTCTTATTCCCCCTCTTATTTTTAACAGCGATCACTTTTCAGTTAAGTTTCAGCACTTAAGAAGAATTGTGTATTGATTACAGTATTCAACCAAAAGTATTAAGTAGAACAAACAAAAAAAATACTAAGAGGGATAACATATTAGTTGTTCATCAACAGTCAGGGCGAGGGCCGATCAAGTCACTGTCTCCACCTTATTTGTTAGCACAGCCTTGGCTTATAGAGGGGACCTGGTTTTTAGTAACCCCCTCAAGGCCATATCTAGAAACTGAAGCATTTGCTAACCAAGAATTAGTGGTTTCATCCCATGTGCCTCTTTCTGTATTGCATTGCAGAATATACATAATTACCTTGGTGAAATATTGCAAAGTGATTTCATGCTGCGATTAAAATATTTTCACAACTGCCGGCAGGGGAACAGTGAAAATGGATTTTTTAGTGTGATCAACTAGATAACCCTGAAGTTTAATGATGTGTCCCTGGCTTAGAGCAGGTTTGCATGAAATTTAATTTGCAATAACTTGCCTCAGACCAATGGAGGACAAACGAACCCCTAGCTAGAATTTACCCAGCTTTCAGAACTCAGTAACTCAAGGGTGGTACCTCTGAAGAATGACTCCTCCTTCCACAAGAAGGCAGGAAAGGTTATGTCAGTCCATGAAGAGTCATTCATTAAATCTTGTCAATTATTCATTGTAACTTTCCCATTCACAACTTTCTCACCTCACTGGAATCACCCTATTTGCAGCCATTATCACTTGAATTCTGGGTGAAGAAATAGCCTGCATTTTGGTCTACCTCCCTCCTTCCACGTTTATACTCCTTATTTCTACCATGTTAACCTCCTTATGTACTTTTATCTTAAGATTTCTAACTGATTAACAGTCAGGGGCATTTTTAACCAGCCATTTGAAAATGATTACTTTTCTAAACTTCGCCTCAATGAGACATTTTAAAATCTTCTACTCTGTCTTAAATGTTGGACTCACATTCTATTCAAAGCACAGGAATTTTACTGCCTCTGCTGTCCTTCTCCCTGTCTCACTCCTACCAGAAATGTCTTTTTCTTGCTGCTATCTTACCTGGCCATTGTGTTTGATTAAAATTCTACCTTTCTCTTAAAACTTTTCTAACCCCTATTTTGCCAAAAGTAAATTCTTCCTAACTTCCCAGCACTTACAGTGTAAATCAATTTTGTAAGTATTGAGAGCACAATGGAGCAGTTAGTCACTAGTTTGAGCTTCTAAAAACAAATGTATTTTTTCACAATTGAGCTTTGCAATTCCAGCAGAAGCCTAGAATTTTGTCATTGGGAATGGGTGATATAGACAAGAAAGGTCAGTAACTCCGAGTTGCTGTGTTTAAACCAGTGACTTAGTTAATGTCATTAAAATGAAATTGGAGACACTCTGGTGGAAACCACCAAAGCCAGTCTTTGTCTTTCACAGACCACTAAAAAATCTTCTCTGGGACATCTGCTCAGCATTGTGAGACAAAAGTTGAAAGATGCTGGCTGTGAGCTTCTCCAATGAAAAATGCCAGTGTAGTCACTCTACAGCCAAGACCACAGCTTACACACCCTACAAATGGAAACAAAGGCATTAGGTTTTCATGACCTTCTCATAAGAATGAGCAATGCCCTAGTATTTCAGGGGAGCTCAAATACTAAGGACAGAGACTAAACAAGAGAGGGAAAGTTCATAGAAAACAGGGGCTATGGAAACAGAAGAGGAAAACTTCACATACAATTATTATTATCCTCAAGGATTAAAAACTGCCTTTTTAAGAGAATAAAAACAAATAAATAAAATAATAACAAATATTCAGGAAACAAAATAAAAACAAATATTCAGGAAATAGAATTCTCAGAGACCAGAGGGAGTTCTTAGAAATTATAAAAGTAAAGTGAAAAACAGGAAAAGACTTGTGAGATAAAGATGAGGAATTATCCCCAAAAGTATAGTAAAATAAATAAAATAAATCCAAAAAAATAATTAAGCCTATTTCCAGGAACTAGAAATGTCCTCCAGAAAAGCAGGGACAACTTAACTGAATGAAGCACACAGCACAAGGAATGAGAACAGACACACCAATGACACTAGCATGAAATTTCAGAACCTAGAGGTAAAGGAAAGATCCTAAAAGAAACATGTTTATCACGTACAAAGAATTAAGCAACATCAGAAATCAGACTACAATGGAAGAGAATTATCTTTGGATTTCTTAGGGGAAATAATTTCTAACATAGAATTCTATAATCACCAAAATAACTGATAGATGTAAGTGATAAAAAAGATATTTTTGGATGTCCAAGGTCTCCAAAGTTATGTACTTTGCATTCATTTTCAGGACAACTACTGCTGGGGAAAACCAAGAAACAGCAACACAGAGATTCAAGTAAAAGGTAATGGAGAGAGAAGGGAATTCCAAGACAGTGGTGAGGGGAAATCCCAGGAGCACCACACTATAAAAGCAGACCGGACTGGAGCAAGCAAGAAGGCTTAGAAAGCACATCTTAAGAAAAAGGAAAACAATAGAATATTTATTATGCTGAAATACACTGAGCTACTCCTACACAGCTGGGAAAGAACTTGAAGTTAAATTAGTCTACATAAATAGAAAAAAAACTAAAACATCACAAATAACACTAAAAAATTATCACTTTGGAGAAATAAAAGTTATTCAAGAAAGGAAAAATCATTACACTCTACTAAGCAGCTCAGCTATGAATAATATTTACATATTCATAATAATGTAAACTCTACCTATTAGTCTGGGTGTAAGAGGATCACAGGCGATAGGGATGGGGTGTATGTGTGCTTGTATGTCTGCACATGCAAATGCTGGGCCATGTGTGTGGTTGTGTCATAGGTGTGAGAAAGTGTACTAAATTCTCTTCTTTAGCAATGAGTAGTCAACAGTACTACTTACAATAGAAAAATATTTAAAATGATTAGAGATCTAGATATTATTTAGAGATGCAAATTAAATATATTTGTTGTATTTTCAAAGTGGAAATATGGAAGATGTTTTTGGAGGATTGCCATCAAAAAATTTTCTGCAGAATAAATCTCATTCATGTGTAAATTTGATAAAAATTAAAACTAAATTCAAAACTCCAATTAACCATATACAAATTTGCACATACTCACTTAGACACAGGAAGAATGGGAGGAATGAAGACAAACTGGATTCAATTTCTTGCACAAAGCCAGCATTCCCCTCTCAGATAAAACAAAGTCCTCATCAATCTGAAATTGGGCATTTTCCACAGACTTGCATGCCTGACTCCAGTATGATTTTGCTACGAGATCAGTCCTTCAGCTGCACTGCAACGTGCCCCACAACCTGATCTCAGCCTCAAGGTCACAGCACACCAGTGTGGAAAAATCAACTATTCTGTGGGTCCAGGAGAGTTTGTTAATAAAATGCATTAATTTTTGAATGATTCTCTGTTTTTCTAAAATACTACAGATGGCCGTCTATTTCTACAAATTTTCTTATATTCTATTATCCTAATTTATCTTCTTGGGTTTCAGAGAAATGTGTGAAATCACACTAGCAATGTAAGGAAATTGGCTTACACTAAAACTCAGCTAATCAATGTGGCTGCCTATATATAATAAAAAAAATTGTCCACCAAGTATGTTTCATCAAATTTTTTTCAAAAAAGTGGAGTCTCTCTGATTTAATCAGATGCTTTAGTGTATAAGTGTAGAGTTTATTAGTTGAAAAATGATGGGCCGGCGCCGCGGCTCACTAGGCTAATCCTCCGCCTGTGGCGACGGCACCCCGGGTTGTAGTCCCGGTTGGGGCGACGGATGCTGTCCCAGTTGCTCCTCTTCCAGTCTAGCTCCCTGCTGTGTCCCGGGAAGGCAGTGGAGGATGGCCCAAGTCCTTGGGCCCTGCACTCACATGGGAGACCAGGAAGAAGCACCTGGCTCCTGGATTCAGATTGGTGCAGCTTGCCGGCCATAGCAGCCATTTAGGGGGTGAACCAATGCAAGGAAGACCTTTCTCTCTGTCTCTCCCTCTCTCTCTCTCACTGTCTAACTCTGCCTGTCCAAAGAAAGAAAAAAGAAAGAAAGAAAGAAAGAAAGAAAGAAAGAAAGAAAGAAAGAAAGAAAATGATGGAAACCACTAAAACTAACTTAAAGGAGGAGAATGATACATTAATTATGCATTGTGGAAGTTAAGGCCTGATTATTTCAGGCACAGCTAGATCCAGGCGTACAAACTGTCATCAGAACTTTTTATCTGTATTTATCATTGCTAATTCCAAGTATTAGAGGTTTTTTTCCCCTTCTTTATTATAAGAAAACTTTCTATCATGCAGCTAGAGTTGGTGGAAAACAGATAACTCAGGCTTCACTGAACTTGATTTACCAATTCTAGCAGGAAAAAAAAAATAGTGCTTCTCTTTCTTGCGCTCATGCTTGAATTTAAGGTGAGGACTCCGATACACCTGGGTTATTTGTCAACCTCTTGGAACAATTAGTGACTGACCATGCCTAGAACGTGTATCTACTCCTATGGGCTAATAAAACTGACAGTCTCATCAAAACACACAGAATGGAAGTAGAGCATTTCTCTAAGCAATGGGCCTTAATACTTCTCCAATCCTCTCTCCAACTACCTTCACTGGTAAATACCTGTCATCACATCATGAGAATTAGGCCACTTCCAGTGAAAGGTTTTGATTTCTTTTAAAATATAAATGTTGCTAGGACAAGAACCAATTTAAGCTTTAGTCTTTTACATCAGTCATATAAACCCCCTGTTTCACTGAAAGTTCTGAGAGCAAGTTTGATGGATTCAAGAAAAGGCAATTGGATAATTGCTATGGTCAAATTCCAGAGCAGAGGAGAAACTGAAATTACTAAGGGTGACCACACTTGCTTTGCATGCTTTTATTTTGCCTTGATTTCTGTTCTCCATACCTATGAATATACAGCAAACCACTCACAAACCTAGGGGTTTGCAATAACGATCATTTTGCTACCATCTCTCTTGGTTTGAGGGGTGAAGAGATTCTATGAAATGATTGACACTGGCATCTCTCATCCAGGAGCATTCAAATGGTAAATAGCTCTGCAGTCTGCAGAGGCTTCCATGCTCACGTGTCTAATGCCTGGCCTGGAATACACTTCCACTGGAGTGTGCATTCCAAGAAAGCCAGAAAGAAGCTCCCAGCCTGCTTCGAACATGGACCAGAAACTGGCTTTGTATCACTTCTGCTATTTAATCAGAGCAATCACTGACCAGTCATATCTTTGGTGCTGGAGGAATAATTTCTACTCATCAATCAAGTATGATAAGTACATATAAGCATTTCCCTTGTACAGGGATGGGAGGAGTTGATAGTAACCATTCTGCAGATAAGCTGCCGCAGTTTCCATGTGCTAGGAGAGTCTGGGAAAGCGGCAAAGAAACAGCTGCTCTTCCACCAACTTAAAAGGTATAAAGGAATACAAGCAATTCATGTTCTGCTCATTCTTCAATGATTCCTTTCATACTGTCTCTACTGCACAAAGACGTGTAAGTTTTTAAGGCCAAAAAGACTGGGGTATACAATGCTATTAAAGGTTGTTTTTGTTGCAAATTAAAATATAATACTGCTTTTTGTGAGATTTTTATGTTTTTTGGTTATTTTATTATTGACTTTTTCACATTCCAAATCACAACAGTTAAAAAGTATATTCCAAATTGAAAAGTGCGAGATGAAGGGGATTTTTTATATTTTATAGTTAGGAATATAAATCAGCAAGACAACAATGGGAAACTGAACATAAAGTTACTAAACAATTAAAATAACAATGTTCTTTGCCACACTAACTACTGTTTTGAGAAATCTATACTTAGCCAGTTACTTGAAATGTGTGGAAAAGGAAAATAGTGTATTATTGCAGAATTATTTATAATGGCAAAATTTTGGAATAATTTAACTGTCCAACAATGGAGATATGCATAATAACCTCAGTAGATCAACTTAAAGGATTCATAAAATATATTTATAAATGATTTATAATATGGAAATATTCATGTTTGGATGAAAAATGAAAATAGGACACAAAAATCATATACAGAGAGCATAATGATGAGTAGACACCACAAAGAGCTGTGCCTAGAGGAAAAAGGACTAGAAGCAAAACCACTGGTAGCTAGGGGAGCAAACTACAAGTAAATATTTTTGTCCTACTTTTCTTTATTTCCAAGTTTCTGTAATGGCACAAGCCATTTGTGTTATTTAAAGAAAGAATGTTATTTAAAGAAAGGTTTTTAACACCTTACTTTGATTATCAAATAGCCAAGCTGCTTCTCAGAAGACATCACCTCATCAGATAAGAGATCATATTCTCCAATCACTTCAACAGGAAAGATAACAATTCAAATGAAGAAGCTAGGGCAATTTACCCAAACGAAAGCAGAGTCTCTCCCTTCTGCTTAGGGCCTGAACTGAAAAGTACCCTTTTCATACTGAAGTGCAAAGTCATGGAACAGAAACTCCAGGCATTTGTTAAAAGTTCAAAAGCCCTGAGGAATAGGAGACAGATGGGCTTTAAATCATCCAAAAACCACTTCATAGGTTGATAGCAAATCATAAATGATTTCAGAGTCTGAAAATTTTGCTGCTTTATAGTCCTTGGCTGTAATTTGAGCAGAACTTAGATGAGTTTCTCCTGAAAGTTCAGACTCTAAAATGTTTATGAACATGTTCCAATTCAATTCAAGAAGCATTTATTAGATAGTGTGAAAACATTTTGTAAACCTGAAGTGCTACTAGAAAGGAGTGAGGTATTATAAAGTCACATTGTGGGCACAGATATGCCAGAGCAACCCAAGCAAGACACATCCTCCAGAGAGCCAGCAGTGTCCCTGAACAGCACAGTGTCCCCATAACCCAGTGCAAGCAAGAGGAGGTAAAAAGTTGCCTTCAGAATCTGAGAAAAGGAAACCAAATAGGGTAAGCTTAACATATTGTGCCTTAGATTGTGAAAAACAATGGCATTTGGCCATATCCCAGAAGAAATGTATATTTTCTGTTTAAAGAAAAGAAACAGAAATTTTGTTCTGTGTTTTGACAATAAGACTGAAAACTTTACTTGTTTGCCTTGGCATCTTAAAACAAAGACAAGCTAAGCGTTCTGCAATTTTTCATCTCATTTTTCTGATAAAGAATTTGAGTTAAGTTGTAACGATAGTCTTTTGGTGGGAAATAGTCCAGGTCCCTGAGTGTGCCTAAAATTGGTGTACAAACAGATGTCTGAATGTGAGCTGGTGTGACTGTGGCTCTGGTAGGATTGTCATTCATTCCCACAGAATAGAGCTGGTGCTATAATACATCCAAGATGGCCTACACAATTGGCAGGGCCTAGCTCAAAATGAAAATATGAGTCTCCTAGTTAAAAATTATTAAGAACGTTAAGATGATGACAAGCAGACATTAAATCAACACAGTCCTGAGCATTGAGCCCTTCTGAGTGTGAGGATCTCACAAGTCAGGGTCCCATGTGACAACACAGGTCACAAGCTCATGAGGTTGGCCTGATGACATTTACTTGTCCAGGACTGGATCTCATATTCCTATTTTTCTGATTCCCTTATTGAGTTTGCTATCCTCTAGCAAACTGATGAGTAAAGTGTCTTATGTTTGCAGCTCTATTCTTTCCTATCTTTTACTCTTTTCCCTGACTCCAAGAAACTTGAAATTCTCTGCTGTTACCCAGTTGCTCAGAATCTTCCCTCACGATATCCCACAAAGACCAGGTTCCAGACAAGATCCTGACTTAGATAATATCAATCTCTTTTTTCAAACACAGCCAGATTTTACTCTATTTTTTTCACATTAGGAAGAAGAAAACATTGATAATGCCAATGAAGACTTCTTTCAGAATATACACACTTAATCAAAATTACAGAATATACAAAACCTAATATGAGTAGACTAAGACTCTGGATTTGCTGGTTCTCCCAAAAATCAATAGGAGTTGTCTCAGGAATAGAATGATTGATTACACCAAATAGCACCAACTGCTATGCATAACCACATCTAACCATGTCTTAAATGGTCTACTACTATAATAAAATTAAAGAAACAGCAGACAATTGTCAGCAAGCAACACACAGGAGGCCAGTTTGATGTAAAGATATTTCATTTCAAGAGAACTGAATTGTCTGTTTAACAAATATCAATTGAGCACTTATTTTTCACACTACTCATTACTTTGAAAACAGGTACAGGGGCCGGCACTGTGGCGCAGTGGGTTAATGTCCTGGCCTGAAGCGTCGGCATCCTATATAGGTGCCAGTTTGATATCCGGCTGCTCCAAATCTGATCCAGAACTCTACTGTGGCCTGGGAAAGCAGTGGAAGATGGCCCAAGTCCTTGGACCCCTGCACTCGCGTGGAAGACCTGGAAGAAGCTCCTGGCTCCTGGCTTCAGATCAGAACAGCTCTGGCTGTTGCAGCCAATTGGGGAGTGAACCAGCGGATGGAAGACTCTCTCTCTCTCTCTCTCTCTCTGTCTTTCTCTCTGCCTCTCCTCTCTCTCTGTGTAACTCTGCCTTTTAAATAAATAAATAAAAATCTTTAAAAAAAAAAAAAGAAAGAAAAGAAAACAGGTACAGAGCCATGTTTTACCCAAATAACATTGCTATGCATCTAGGTCCATGATAAGATCAGAAAAGATTTGTATATAGGGCCAGATGCTGGCCTGAAGAGTTTATATTTCATCTAATTGTGTACAGAAAGTCCAAATGAATCCTATGTAAAAACACAGCAAGCTAAAAGTAAGATTCATTAGAAATTTTTATTCTGACAGATAAGAAATCCAAAATGAAGAGGGTAGCAGCTGTCAAAAGAATGAAGGTTTGCATCTAAAATATGTAAAATCCAAATCGTACAGAATGCATGTTTATCGGTTCAATTTTAAATGATGAACTCCAAATTTAATTATCCTTTCTCAGTTACATTTCATTGATTACACGTAGTGCTTTGCATTTCTGTCTTAATTAGAAAGATTGTTCAATTTAATTTGGGCCAGTTGACCAAAAGATGCCTTGAGAGGTATTTAAATTCACAATGCACCATGACAAGCAGGCTTGTAGGTTTTCTCTAAAGTATTACAAGATGAAGTTACTAAGGAATACTCAGGGTCAACCATTTGGCATAGTGATTAACACGCCACTTGGAATACTAGCATCCCATATTGGAATGCCGGGGTTCAAGTCCTAGTTCTGCATCTGACCACAGCTTCCAGATAATGTGTACTCTGGGAAGCAGCAGGTGATGGCTCCAGCACTTGAGCTCCTTACACTCAGATTGGAGACATGGATTTAGGTCCAGGCTCCTGGCTTTGGCCTGACTCAATTCTGAGTACAGAATGAATCAACAGATGCAATCTATTTCTCTCTCTGTATCTCTCTCCTTTCCAAGTAAATAAAAATATTTTTAAAAACATTCAACACATAAGGCCAGTGCTGTGGCATAGTAGGCTAAGTTTCTGCTGTGATGCCAGCATCCCATATGGGCACAGCTTCATGTTCCGGCTGCTCCTCTTCTGATCCAACTCTCTGCTTATGGCCTGGGAAAGCAGTGGAAAACGGCCCAAGTGCTTGGGTCCCTGCACCTGCCTGGGAGACCCAGAAGAAGCTCCTGGCTCTTGGCTTCAGATTGGCCCAGTTCCAGCTGTTGCGGCCATTTGGGGAGTAAGCCAGCGGATGGAAGACCTTTGTCTCTCTTTCTCTGTCTATAACTCTGCCTCAAATTATTAAATAAAATCTAAAAAAATAACAAATTTCATGAAACAAAAAACTTTTGAATCACAACTAATTTTAAAATTTACACAAAATATTGAGATTTACCAGCTCAAATTTACACTTCATAACTAACTCTAGAGCTGAAGTTAGGAAAACAGATATCATGATGGGATTTACTTATTCCTATGAATGAAGCCTTTGGGAAGAAGGGCAGGCCTGAGATGAACTCAGGACAAAATACCTTAAGCATTTAACTTGTATTGGTTGGCCTCAGTACCAGCCCTACCAACTGCACTACTCATTATTTTCATATTCAACACAGTAGTCCTCCACACATAAAGAAGAAATATGGTGCCAGGACCTGGCAGGGAATTTTTTTCTTGTCTCCATCAAACTTTAGAAATTATTTGAAATGCCCAGTAACTACAAAGGGTTAAAAAAAGTTTAACAAAGTTTATAGACTATTGCCATAAAATGGTCCAAATTACAAGTAGGACAAAAATTACAAGTATGTGTCATTTTAAGATATCTAAATATAGGTAACTTGGATGAATTCTGAACTCATAAATTGATAATTTATGGAAATTTAAACCTAAATCATGATCACATTGACCTTTTCACTATGTATGGAGGAAAAAATAGGTCAGCAAAGAAAAGAACTGAGTACTCACGAGGGATTGTTTAAGACAGTGACCCAATTTAAAGATAGCTTTGCATATAAGTGATTGTTACGCTTATAAGTGATACTGATTAAAGCAAGCGAGGTGAGTTCTGATGTACTGCCTGTAAAAAGACATATTTTAGAGTTGGCTTATATAAAATTAAATAATGTGCCAGTAATATCTAATATAGCATTTTTTAACTTACTGAGAGTAATCTTCTTTCAATTCAATTTGAATTAACTATAACCAAATATGGGCTAAGTTAGTTAATAGAAAATGCATATAGCTAATTATAATGAAATCATACACACAAAATTAGAACTTCCTGATATCAGTGACCATAGTGAGTCAAGAATCCCTAAATTTAGGGCTGGAAGTAATGCTTTATCATAATAGTATTTGTTTTGTTTAGAAAATATATGGCAAGCATGACACAAAATAAGATTAAACTCAATAAATGAGTCAGACTGCATGGGCTTTAAGTTCCACACTGCTTGAGAACTCAGATGTCCTTCAAAGTATTTTTTTCTTTGACGTTGAGTTATGAAAGTGTTATTTGCAATAAAAATTTTACTTTAAGTGGTTAAATTTAGCATGATAAATGATTCCATTCCCTTAAAAACAAAAATAATTCAATTTGAAACAAAATCTGATTAAGTCATTAGTTCTAATAATTAGCTTGCAGAATACACAAGATACAGAGAATCATGTTCAAAACCATCACAAAGATGCAAGCAGCCAGATGCAGAATGTGGGAAATGCTATAATGCTATCAAACCTGGGATTTTCAGCAAATAAGCTGAAATAAAAAAAAAAGTGAGAGGATCTGTAGATTAAAAGATGTGGAAAAGACATAGCAGTGGGTTACAGTGGATCTAACTTGGATCCTCACTCAAAAATCCTAAATAAAATTTAAACAATAGGGACAATCTAAACACAGACTGCATAAAGGCCCATGTGTTTTAGAGAAACATATTGGAATATTTTTAAAAAGTAGTAAGATTTCACAAATTTGCTTCAAGATGATTTTGAGAAAGGGATGGATATACAAAACAAAATTGGCCCTGCATTTAAAATTATTGATGCTGAGTGATGTGCGTGCAGAGGCTTATTACACTGTCAATTCTTATATTTATTTGAAAGTTTGCGTAACATAAAGTTTAAATCACATGAAATGCTATTTGCCTCTGTAAAAATAAAATGATTGGAATTTGTAGGTACTAAAAAGCTGAACCTGTTTCATGACTAGGAGAGCCAGTCTCACACTGTCTTGATTTCCACTGACCAGCTGAAATCCCATGATCAGCTGAAATCCCGTGGCCTTCTTGGCTGAGGTTGAAAAGCTAGCAGGACATGGGAAACTGCCCTCAGGTGTGGGGAGCAATCCGGACTAGACTGAGTTACTGGAATTAAGACTTATTCTATGCATCTGCTCTCCCACAATATGGCGCTGGGAGAGAAGTAAACAGCTTCCGCACAGCTGCCTCCAGTTCAACTAATAAACTGTAGGACTTGCTCCTGATTGGAGGAGAGCAGCGTACTCGGCGTGTGGGCAGCCGAGTTGGGATTGGCGGAGGAGGACTATAAAGGAGGAGAGAGACGGCATGCACCAGGAACATCTATGGGGAACATCTAAGGGAACCCGTGCAGCCCCCCAGAGAGCCGGCCGGCGGTGTGCCGCTCCCCTGCGGAAGTGGGGAATGTGGCCAGGGGGAACTGCCCTTCCACGGAGGTGGAAGGGATAGTAGCCAACCCGGGAAGAACCAGCAGCAAACCCGGGGAGGGCCGAGTAGACGAAAGAACAGCGCAGGGTCCTGTGTTGCTCCTCCACGAAGAGGGGGAGCGACACTCAGGTAGGGACCATCCCATCAATGAACGAAGCAGTGCAGTTATGTCACGGTGCTTTCTGAGAGTTCTCTGAACCAGCCTGCTGTGGGCTCCCCCTACCTACATCAGGACATCCAAACTCCTGTGATTTGGCTCACTTTTTTCTCTAATTGTAGCTCTGTTACCTTTCTGTCATTGAAATCCTCTGTGAACAGGTCTCCATCCTGACCAACATTTAAATGTGTTTGGAAAGATAAGTATAAGTCCAAATTACACCATAAAAATACACAAAAACTAAAATGTCTTACATGAAAGGTCAATGGCTCTTCAATATCCTTTTCCTTTTCTTCTCTCCCAATAAGGAATTAAAAGTACTCACTTCCGGCTGGCACCGCGGCTCACTAGGCTAATCCTCCGCCTTGCGGTGCCAGCACACCGGGTTCTAGTCCCGGTCGGGGCGCCGGATTCTGTCCCGGTTGCCCCTCTTCCAGGCCAGCTCTCTGCTGTGGCCAGGGAGTGCAGTGGAGGATGGCCCAAGTACTTGGGCCCTGCACCCCATGGGAGACCAGGATAAGTACCTGGCTCCTGCCATCGGATCAGCGCAGTGCACCGGCCGTGGCGGCCATTGGAGGGTGAACCAATGGCAAAGGAAGACCTTTCTCTCTGTCTCTCTCTCTCTCTCACTGTCCACTCTGCCTGTCCAAAAAAAAAAAAAAAAAGTACTCATTTCCCAGACTCCTACAAATGGCTGATTATATGACAATCTTGGTCAATGAAATTTAGGGAAAAAAAATTTTTTTTTTTTTGACAGGCAGAGTGGACAGTGAGAGAGAGAGACAGAGAGAAAGGTCTTCCTTTGCCGTTGGTTCACCCTCCAATGGCCGCCGCGGCCGGCGCGCTGCGGCCGGCGCACCGCACTGATCCGATGGCAGGAGCCAGGAGCCAGGTGCTTTTCCTGGTCTCCCATGGGGTGCAGGGCCCAAGCACCTGGGCCATCCTCCACTGCACTCCCTGGCCACAGCAGAGAGCTGGCCTGGAAGAGGGGCAACCGGGACAGAATCCGGCGCCCCAACCGGGACTAGAACCCGGTGTGCCGGCGCCGCTAGGCGGAGGATTAGCCTAGTGAGCCGCGGCGCCGGCGGAAAAATTTTGAGAGAGAATTTCAGCAATACTTTTACAAAAAGGATCATTTTATTTTTTTCCTTTATCCTTGTCCTGTATGGATTGTATCATGATACCTGGTGTTGTAGTTGCCATATTGCAACCATCAGGACAAAAGCCACACTAAAGACGGCAGGGCAGGAACAGAAAAGGAGCTAACCACCCATATATTGTTTACCCTCTAGCCCTTATAAGAAAAAGATTTCCATGTTTTATGAAGTCATTGAGGTGGTATTTCTTCTTCACAGGGCCAAAACAATCCCTAAATGATGTGTCAGCCTATAAACGCTCAAAAATCTATTCCTTATCGGCTGGCGCTGCGGCTCACTAGGCTAATCCTCCGCCTAGCGGTGCTGGCACACCGGGTTCTAGTTCCGGTCGGGGCACCGGATTCTGTCCCAGTTGCCCCTCTTCCAGGCCAGCTCTCTGCTGTGGCCAGGGAGTGCAGTGGAGGATGGCCCAGGTGCTTGGGCCCTGCACCCCATGGGAGACCGGGAAAAGCACCTGGATCCTGGCTCCTGCCATCGGATCAGCGCGGTGCGCCGGCCACGGCAGCCATTGGAGGGTGAACCAACGGCAAGGGAAGACCTTTCTCTCTGTCTCTCTCTCTCACTGTCCACTCTGCCTGTCAAAAAATTTAAAAAAAAAATCTATTGCTTATCATTAAATTCCCAAGGAGAAATCAAAGTCCAAAAATTGAATTTACATTGTCTCACAAGAATAATTCAAAGTGAATAAAGTAAAAATATTCTAAAAATTTCTCATTTGCTGAATCTCAATTAGAAGATCCTCAACCAGGTGGCTCGTCATTGCAAATGGCTCTTCTACTATTAATAGTCTATGCATCTGTGACTCGGTTTAACATTCACTTATTGAGACCATTTAATGCCCTCACATTTTATTTGTGTTGGAAGAAAAAATTTATGTGTAATGTATGCTTCTAAAACATATGAGCAGATCACACATGTCAAATATACTGACTTTAAATAAACAATTTACAAGTATTATAGCATCCTGTTAGTCATACTGTTAAGTATATGAAAGATCATACTCAGACCACTTCTAGACCACATTCCCGTCATGCTAATTAGAATATTTCACCCTTTCTATAGAACAACTTACTATCGTTTATAATGTGTGTGTATTAAATATTCAGGTATCATGTACAAAATATATGATGCAAATTGCACCCTCTCGAGGTATGCCAGGGTATAACCCACCCACAATCAACTGTACTTACAATAAGGAGAAATCAGTGTAGGATGAGGTCAGAGATATTACTTATGGAAATAGTTTTGGGGTTAAGCTGTTAACATGTTAGGCAAAGTAGAGAAAGAGTCAAATCTTGTGTCTTATGGATTTTAGATTAAGTTCTCATTGCATTAAGAATAGGTGTCTATTCTCAGAAAATGGTAAACCATACCTTCAATATTGATCCCCATATCCTGCCAGGTCTGCAAACATAAATAATTTTCAATCTTTTCATGAGAAATCCAGGAAGGACATTTAGCACAGTGGTTAGGATGCTGTTTGGGATGCCTGCATCCCATATGTGGAGCACTTCAGTTTGAGTCCCAGCTCGGCATCTGAATCCATCTTTCTGCTAACTAGCACTCTGGAAGGCAGCAAGTGAAGGCTCAAGTGCTTGGGTCCTTGTCACCCATGTGGGAAACCTGGATTGATTCTCAGACTCCTGGCATTGGCCTGGCCCAGTCCTGGTTGTTGATGACATTTGGAAAGTGAACCAGATGATAAAATCTCTCTCAAATAAATAAACATTAATATAAACATTAAAAATAAACATTAAAAAAGAACTACATGGGAGTGTGTTATCCCATGCCACAAAAGCTCCTTCAGAGAGTGCCAGTAACCAAATTGCAGAAGCTCTTTTGTTGCACTTGAAAATTACCCACTTGTAAGAGAATGAACATATGTAGCGGAAGCATGGTGGTAATTACACTTCCTGAGATACCCTGAATATAGCTGCGAATATGACATTGCCACCAATGGGGCTCCAGCCTCACTGATAAGACACTCAAGCCCAGGGATTTCATTTGCAAAACATAAATACAATGTTTGACCTATTTCTGAACAGTACTATGACAAAGAAGAGGAACTCCTTTAATGACTCTTTTGAGTGAAATGGTCACTTGACTGCTCTGGAAAATGCCCTTCTTAATATCTCTTTCTTTTTTCAGACTTAAAATGGGACTAATCCCACTCTCAGGTAAGATCAAATAGAAAATCATTTCTAAGTAGTTAAAGTCAAGAGTACTCAGCTTCGTAGGGCATCTCATCTCCTGACATTTAGTTTTCTTTTTTTAAAACAAAAGAATTCTCAAACTCAGTCCTTTCCTCCTTGGATAGAAACAAGAGCCTGTAAATTTTTATAATTTACCCACATGATTCAGATATTAGCCAGTGCAGCCTTGGGCTGAGAGATCACCTTAAAGAATTTAAACCACATAATTATGCTGCTTCACATTTATTTTTCTATAGGAGAATGTTTTCCAATTTTCCTGAAGCTATGAGCCTCTTTAAAAATAATATTAGGTTCTCAAAAAGTTCATTGAAAAAAAATGGAATTGAAAGATATGTTAATTTTGATGCAAAAAATTTTGAAATACATGCATGGCTTTTTCACTTTATGCATTTTCTACAAAGCTTTTGAAGCACCCTTATATTCATAAAATACATTAGTAAAAGGATGAGTTTTTTTATAGCCAGAGGCTACAGACTTAGAGATTTCTAGACACTGTTCCCACTGAGCAGCCCCCAAGAGCTGAGGGAATCAGGACCCTAGCTCACCTGTAACCCATTCAAGAAAAGGAGGAAATCCTGTGACAGGTATTTTAACTTAGAAGTGTGATATCCCATGCCACAAAAGCTCAATCAGAGAGCCAGGACATTGAATACTAATTAGTTTCCCTTTCCTCTTCAATCTTGGAAACGACTTATCCCTTCAAGTAAGAATAATTCAATATTTAATAGTTTATACCAAACATTTAAAAAAGTTTTATACCTAATATTACTTGGCCTACATGATAACAAATAAAAAATTCTAAATTCTGCTGCTTCCAGCTTGTTTTTTTTAGTATATAAACTCAAGATTCCCAGGAAATCTAGCTGCTGCAAATCATAAGCATTGATTTTAAACTCTTAACTAGCTACGGAATTTAAAACTTTAAAAGCTCTGCTTTGACACTCAAAGACTAAGGAGACTGATTTATTGTCAGTGGAGTCTGTTCATTCCCCTGAACAACACACAGGGTCTTTTTAAAAGTTTTTGGAAAACATATTATGAAAAAACTATGTTTGAATTTCAAAAGTGTTTTTACAATAAAATAAACTTATTTTTAATTCCATTTTACCCTGAACTCCTTAAAATACCCTTTATATGTCAGCTTCAAAAAAGCATGCCTTAACATAGAAGGGGTGCAGTAGACAATTTATATATATATATGTTACGGTTTATTCCTTTATTAAGTGAGGAGATATTTCAATAAGCTGAGAGACAAAATGAACCATGGTAGAACCAGATAATTATATAAACTTGGGGAAAATATGTTAAAGGAAGTGAAAGGTTCTTAACTGAAGTGATTCTCCTTTTAAAAGGAAAGGAAAGGAAAGAAATATTGGGTGTTAACCTGATATTTACTTGAAGATACTCCTTCTGTTCACATATTTTGATTGCAGCAAATGATTCTGTAAATTCATGATACAGTAATGCTCTATTGATTTAACCATTCTCAGTGTACAGTAGTTTCAGTACAGGAATGGCCCAGAAAACTATAGCTTACCTCCTAAAGTCCTGATTCTAATCTTTTGCTTTGTTATTTAACTGAAAATTATTTCCACCAACTATGAAAGCAAGATATGCTTAGTGTAGGTCTAAAAAAATAAAATCATGGGGCGGAGCCAAGATGGCGGAATAGTGAGGGCGCGCACCGATAGTCCGGGAAAATTTAGTTTAATAAAAGGGGAGTTATGGTAGCCTCAGAAAAAAGAACCAGGAAAATATTGCAGAGGAAACTCTTCTGGATCGAGTGGCCGTGAATCGGAGGACCTACTGGGAGAATAAGGTCGCCCACTGCGTGGAAGCCGAGCCGCGGGACCGAGCCGAGGAAGCCGCAGGGTCTGCGCGCCAGTGCTCGAAGGGGAGTGCGTGCCACACAGACAACAGCGAGGAGACTTGGGACGTCCAGGGCTCCGAGTCCACACATCGGCGCTGGAAGGGGAGCGGACCTGCGTGGAGAGCGTGGGAGCCCACAGTTCGGGACACCAGCGGCAGACTCAACACACCAGCGCTGGAACGCGAGGTGAGCCGAACCTCAATAGCCCGAGACACTGGCAGGCAAGCGGAGAGAGGAGACTAGAGGGAACGACCCCCGGGGGGGGGGGGGAGTTCAGCAGGCTAACTGGAAGAGAGAGAGAGAAAAAAAAAAAAGGTGACTGGTACGGACACGGGTTTCTCTCTCTCCGCTCACCTCTCAAGGGCGAGCAAGACAAAGAGCAGGTGCCATCTTGGACATACGTCATAAGCAGAGCGACCTCAGGTCTGCACTGGCCCTGAGCCTAGCAGAAAAACCTGACTCTGGGCAGGGCGAATTAACAGGAGATTAGGACCTAGTAAATTTGTGGTGCTACTGAACTGAGACTGTGAAAAAAGAGACAGTGGGGGAGAGAACTCACGGAATTCACGTGAGCACTCTCCAGAGACGCTACAATTCCGTAACTTTGGCAACCTAGTGAGAGACTGAAGGAGAATTTGAGCCCACTCTGAGGGCCGAACAGATTCCCTGAGTGGTCCTTGGGAAAGAGCTTCCGATCTCTGGCTCCTGTGGGTATATCATTTGCCTGCTAACTACCTCCAACTTCGTTCAGCTGTGCGGAATTACTTCCCTTTTGAATCAAAAAAAAAAAAAAAAAAAGAAAGAGAGAGAGAGAGAGAGGTTTACCACGCCTAACCTGGGAGTGTCACCTTTGGCACACCAAACAGAGCTCTCAGGCCACACCCATCTCAAGCCCTAAGGCTCCATCAAAAACAGATAGTCCACTTAATCTAGAGTCATAGTATAACAAGAAAAAGCACCACAGTGAAGAAACCAAATATCTCCAATATGCCAAATAACAAACGCAAAAACCGAAGTAATAAAAACAAGGAAGTCACCATGACGCCCTCAAATGAAAAAGACACCCCAATTCAAGATTATGAAGATGATGACATAGAAGAAATGCAAGAAGCAGATCTCAAAAAATTGATAAGAACATTAAGAAGTTCTCAAAAACAAATTCTGGAACTACACAAATCCTTAATGGACAAGATAGAAAATCTCTCTCGTGAAAATGAAATATTAAGGAGGAATCAAAATGAAACGAAACAACTAGTACAACAGGAAACTGTGATAGTGACTGAAGTGAAGAATTCAATAGATCAAATGAAAAACACAATAGAGAGCCTTACAAACAGAATGGGTGAAGCAGAAGAGAGAATATCGGACTTAGAAGACAGAGAACAGGAAAGGATAGTCAGACCAAAGAAAAGAAGAGGAAATTAGAAATCTAAAACATATTGTCGGGAATCTTCAGGATACTATTAAAAAAACCAACATTCGGGTTCTAGGAGTTCCTGAAGGCATGGAGATGGAGAAAGGATTAGAAGGCCTTTTTAGTGAGATATTAGCAGAAAATTTCCCAGGTTTGGAGAAGGACAGAGAAATCCTAGTACAGGAAGCTCACAGAACCCTTAATAAACACGACCAAAAGAGATCCTCACCACGACACATTGTAATTAAACTCTCCACAGTGAAACATAAAGAAAAGATCCTAAAATGTGCAAGAGAGAAACGTCAGATTACTCTCAGAGGATCTCCAATCAGACTCACAGCTGACTTCTCATCAGAAACCCTACAAGCTAGGAGGGAATGGCGAGATATAGCCCAGGTACTAAGAGAGAAAAACTGCCAGCCCAGAATATTATATCCTGCAAAGCTATCATTTGTGAATGAAGGTGAAATAAAGACTTTTCATAGCAAACAGAAATTGAAAGAATTTGTTGCCACTCGTCCAGCCCTGCAAAAGATGCTTAAAGATGTGTTACACACAGAAACAAAGAAACACGGTCATCAATATGAAAGAAGGTAAAGGAAGGAAACCAAGGAAGGAAACCTCACAGAAAAAGATCACAGGGAATTCAAAGCATGTATTAGAACTTATCTTTGGCAAATGGCAGGGCAAAGTTACCACTTATCATTAGTCACATTGAACGTGAATGGCCTGAACTGTCCAGTTAAAAGACACCGATTGGCTGATTGGGTTAAGGAACAAAACCCATCTATTTGCTGCTTACAAGAAACACATCTTTCCAACAAAGATCCATACAGACTGAAAGTGAAAGGCTGGAAAAAGATATACCATGCCAACAGAAATGAAAAAAGAAATTCTTTGCCTGTGCCAATACCTTGATGGGTTTCTCCATTGGCAAAGAATTTCTGGAAAAGACCCGGGAGGCACAGGCAGTCAAAGCCAAAATCAACTATTGGGATTGCATCAAATTGAGAAGTTTCTGTACTGCAAAAGAAACAGTCAGGAGAGTGAAGAGACAACCGACAGAATGGGAAAAAATATTTGCAAACTATGCAACAGATAAAGGGTTAATAACCAGAATCTACAAAGAGATCAAGAAACTCCACAAAAACAAATCCAACAACCCAATTAAGAGATGGGCCAAGGACCTCAATAGACATTTTTCAAAAGAGGAAATCCAAATGGCCAACAGGCACATGAAAAAATGTTCAAGGTCATTAGCAATCAGGGAAATGCAAATCAAAACCACAATGAGGTTTCACCTCACCCCGGTTAGAATGGCTCACATGCAGAAATCTACCAACAACAGATGCTGGCGAGGATGTGGGGAAAAAGGGACACTAACCCACTGTTGGTGGGAATGCAAACTGGTCAAGCCACTATGGAAGTCAGTCTGGAGATTCCTCAGAAACCTGAAGATAACCCTACCGTTTGACCCAGCCATCCCACTCCTTGGAATTTACCCAAAGGAATTTAAATTGGCAAACAAAAAAGCGGTCTGCACCCTAATGTTTATTGCAGCTCAATTCACAATAGCTAAGACCTGGAACCAACCTAAATGCCCATCAACGATAGACTGGATAAAGAAATTATGGGATATGTACTCTTTAGAATACTATACCGCAGTAAGCAACAACGAAATCCAGTCATTTGCAACAAAATGGAGGAATCTGGAACACATCATGCTGAGTGAAATAAGCCAGTCCCAAAGGGACAAATACCATATGTTCTCCCTGATCAGTGACAACTGACTGAACACCAAAAAGGAAACCTGTTGAAGTGAAATGGACACTATGGGAAATGGTGACTTGATCAGCATAGCCCTGACTGTTAATGAACAACTTAATACATTATCCCTCTTAGTAGTTTTTTTATCTGTTCTACTTAATATGACTGGTTTAATTCTGTAATTATCACACAGTTATTCTTAAGTGTTGAAAATTAACTGAAATGTGATCCCTGTTAAACATAAGAGTGGGAATAAGAGAGGGAAGAGATGTATAATTTGGGACATGCTCAGGCTGACTTGCCCCAAATGGTAGAGTTAGAAACATACCAGGGGATCCAATTCAATCCCATCAAGGTGGCATGTACCAATGCCATCTCACTATTCCAAGTGATTAATTTCAGTTCACAATTGATCATAATGAAAGGACTAAGAGTCAAAGGGAGCACATGAACAAGTCTAGTACCTGCTAACGCTAACCGATAGAATAAATAAAGGGGAGAGTGATCCAACATGGGAAGTGAGATACTCAGCAGACTCATAGAATGGCAGATGTCCTAAATAGCACTCTGGCCTCAGAATCAGCCCTAAAGGCATTCGGAGCTGGCTGAAAAGCCCATGAGAGTATTTCAGGCATGGAAAGCCAAGACACTCTGGCAAAAGATCTCTGCGAGTGAGATCCCAGTGGAAAGAAAGAACAGGTCTTGAAAGAAGGAGGTACCTTTCTCTAAAGGGAGGAGAGAACCTCCACTTTGACTATGACCTTGTCTAAACAAGATAAGAATTGGAGAACTCAGAGGGCTTCCATAGCCTTGGAAACTCATGACTGGAGCATAGGGAGATTACTGATGCCATAGACAGGAGTGTCAATTGGTAAAGTCAACAACAGGAGTCACTGTGCACTTACTCCTCATGTAGGATCTCTGTCCTTAATGTGCTGTGCATTGAGATTTAATGCTATAACTAGTACTCAAACAATATATTTCACTTTGTGTTTCTATGGGGGTGCAAACTGTTGAAATCCTTACTTAATGTATACTAAACTGATCCTCTGTAAAAAAAAAAAAAAATTATCAACTCCCAACTTGACTCTCACTGGGATTAAACATGACAATAGGTCTGATCTGATTTCATCATCATTTAAAAAAAATCATCTATTATTTTTCACTTTATGTTTCTGTGTGGGAGCAAACTGTTGAAATCCTTACTTAATGTATACTAAGCTGATCTTCTGTATATTAAGATAATCGAAAATGAATCTTGATGTGAATGGAAGGGGAGAGGGAGTGGGAAAGGGGAGGGTTGTGGGTGGGAGGGACGGTATGGGGGGAAGCCATTGTAATCCATAAATCGTACTTTGGAAATTTATATTCATTAAATAAAAGTTAAAAAAATAAAATCATATAATAAAGTATAAAAAATAAAAATACATAAAATCTGTCACCACATGAGAATAGCCAAATCCCAACACAGACCATAATCAAGCTTTTCTGTTTTGCTAATACATAGGATGTTTTAATTTCCCTTGATTACTAGCAAATTTGAATATTATTTTAATTCATCAAATAACTTTTTATAGAATTTTTTAAAATCCTGACATAATTGTATTTTTCTCATTATTAAGGAAAAGTTTTCACAGATTACTGATAGTAATCTTTTGATTGTTAGTTATATATGTGCCAAAGATTTTTTTATCTTCTCACTTGTTTCTGACTTTTAAAGTTGTTACATAATAACATCTATAAACCTTTTAAATTTTCCCCCTTTTTAAAATTATGTTTAGAAAGTCACCCCTAGCCCCAAGGTTATAAAAATATTTAATATATATGAAAAACAATAAAAGCACAAAACAACTTTTTTTCAAAAAGTAAGTCATTTTTTGTCCACTTATGTAACAATGGAAACAATTTTTTTTACAAATGATTTATCAATTGTGTCAACTCAATTTAGTGACTAACTAAATCTTTCTCCACTGGCATGAAATATTTCTTTATTATGCACTGAATTTCATTTATTCCTGAAACTGGGATCCATATATTTATATACCTATGTATAAGCATATATTTTATTCAGGATTAAATATTATTAAATAAGGATATTTAATTTTAATTACAGTGGGAATTTTGATTGACTGTATATGGAAATAAATTCATTTATAGAAAACTAGTATTCACATTATTTATTCTTCCCATCCAAAAACATGAACTTTCTGATGTAAGTAGTAACATAATTACTATATTAATTATTAATATACTTTTATAAAATTTTTCCTAATTTTTTGCTTTGGATGTATGAATTTTTTTTCATTTTTAGGATAGTTCAGTTGCAATCAATCATATTATGTACAATGGGTTTCAGTAGATTCCCTTGGTGTTTTTAGGCCAAGGAATGCACCACACAAAAATAATTTTACTTGCAACTTGCTAAAAATTTTGCCTTCTGTGTTTTTTTTTCCTCTCTCATGTTGAAATTACTCAACTGGATACCCATTTTATAATGAAAATTGTGTTTAAGTCATTATTATGTGGGAGGGATGACTCTGTTTCCATTTGTCCCAATTTTTCAAAGCCATATTAATAGATAAATGATGATGTGTGTGGGATTTGTGCTAAAGTTGGATAGTTTCTAATCTGTTTTCAATCTTACTAATTATCTTTTCTAACAAGTTTCCAATCTGCTCTTCAACAGCTTCTAATTTTAGTTGCTGCATTTTTCATTTATAGAAGTTGTGCTTTGTTCTTTTTTTCAAATCTTCTGATTCACCTTAAAATATGTAAAGATTGTAAGTTTTTATTTAACTATGGTGAGTTGAATTGTTTGATGTCTGTGTGTGTTAATTCCAATATTTGAATTCTGTAAGAAGCTATTGCTAACACCTGTTGTTCTACCAGTTCTTGGTCATATTGCCTTCTTACCTGTGTGCCTAGTTATATTTGACAGTTTGTTGAATACTACTCTTGAATAATTATTTATAAAGATTCTCTGTTACCAGGATTAACTATGTACCCTCCCTGGTGAGATACTGTGTCTGCTTCTTCAAGTTGCCTGGGTATCTTGGAATAGTACCCAAGTTCACAAGTAGCAGTTTCTTGACCAGCTCCAGCACTGTAGCTGTGACCACAAAATCCTAGGGGTAATTTTGTCCCTTTTGCTTTTCTTCTGCTCTACTCAAAGTAGGCAGCCTTTTTTACATTTAAGGTTTACATTCAGATAATGGGTACATTAATCTATAAAATAAATGTATAATTTTAAATGATAATAGTATATTCCAAATACTTCCTGGAGCATTATTATTCTAAAACTACTTATTGTTTAACTGAAATTCAAATTTAACTGTGTATCCTAATTTTTATGGCAATATTAGTAATAGGTTAGTTCTTGTTCATAAATGATATAAGACTTAGTGACCCCAGGTAAATGCAAGAAATAAAATTTTTTTAAGAATATCTCCATGGACAGACCTTGGGCTTTAATTTCTGTTCCTCTTTTCCTACAAACCACAAATAAAGTCGAGATATGCAGCACAGACAAATGCCCCCAAGAAAAATGATTTTGGTGCTTTTATGATTGCCTTACATGTCTGATTCAGGTTATCTTCCCAAAACTGCTGTGGAGCTATCAATTATCATTTTAGCCTGTTAGTGCTTTTTTTAAAAAAATTATTTATTTGGAAGAAAGAGAGAGAAAGAGACAGATCTTTCACCGGTTGGTTCACTCACCAAGTGCCCACAACAACTGGAGTTGGGCCAGGACAAAGACAGGAGCCCAGTACTCCACTGGGGCTATCTACATAGATGAGAGAGACACAAGTATCTGAGCCTCTCATACCCACTAGCCGGAAGCTGGATTGGAAGAGTAGCTGGGGCTCTATCCCATGCATTCCAATGTGGGCTACAGGTGTTCCAAGACAAAGCTCAACCAGCTGTACCACAACACCTGCCCATAGCTTGCCAATGTTTTAGACACTGGTTTTGCTTTTGTTGGCAATGCCTTTTGTTATTGGCATTATTCTAACAAGAAGGATGGCTTGAAAACCTAATCTGAATTACTGAGGAAGTTGGGAGACTTTCAGTTACCACAGACAGAGGCTGTGTCTTCTTCCAAACTACTGAGCAGTGCAATTGCATATTAAGTGTATGAAAGGGAGCAGTTGTGCAAAAGACCTATCTTTATCTGGCAGATTTTTTTTCATACTTTAAGCACTAATAAATTGAACATGTTAAACTGGCGCTTTCATCCCAGCTGGAATTAATTACTACTTCCTCAGAGCTCTCAAAGCAATTTGTAACTTAATATGGCACTAAACCCTCCCTTGGATTATAGATTTGTGTATACACATCTGCCTTTCCCCTTCTATTGAAAGCTTCTTGATGGCCTGGTTTTGTGTTCTCACCTTCAGAATTCAAACACCCTTCAGTAACGTGGTGGCTGACATGCTTTCAGCACTCCAAAGATATATGCTAAATTATATTAACTGAAAGGGGAAATGGTAGAGATTTTATCCAAATTCAAAAGTCATACACTTTCTAACTTAAGAAAAGGAATATAGATGTTAATGAGCACAGGCAGGTTGAAGACAAATGTGAGCATTACTTAAGAAGGGTAACAGAGCTGTTATATGCTATTAACACTGCATTTTGCATCAATCTGTCAGTCGCCCAGCTGCAGACAGTACCCTAAAGAAATGAGACAGGACAAATATATGTTAATAAGGACAAAGTAAGAGGTATGCCTGGAAGTGGCCATAAGTCATGTTAGGGGTAAGCCATAGACTGCACAGAGGGATGTGGTAGGATACAGAACTGCATTCGCAAGTGTGTAAAAATGGAAACAGGGACATGACAGCACTTTCAGTTGCACCAAATATATTTATTTTGCATTGAAATAAATGTATCTTTTAATTCTTCTTTCAACAAATTGTTTGAAGTTCCCCTGAATAAACAGTCCTCTAGCAGACTCCATAATGCTGGTTGAGGAGTGGTGGTAGAGGAGGTGGTGATAATAGCAGGGGTCCAAGGAAGTTAGATCGAAAACTCCCACAGCTCATCTTCTCATGATGCAGAATTTTGGCCCTGGGAAGTTATCTTATAAATCATCTGCAAATCCCTCTGCAACAACAGTACATTTCATGTTCTTCATTCCTGCCTTAATCAGGAAAATTTGAATGTAAACATCTGTTTTTTTAGGACTTCAAAGACCTACAGAACAACAGAATAAAGAAGGGAGTTCCTGGGAGCAAACCAACATAATCCAATTAATTACCCTGCACATGGCAAGGAAGACAGGATGAATATCAAATAAGCCTAGAGAGAAGAGAGCAGGTAGAGCTGGATGAAGGCTTTCTTTTTGAGAAAATGCGTGAACACACATGTATGTTTGGCCGAGTACTCTAGATACTGTCAGCTGCTAAGTGGACTCCTCTCTGCCTTAGAAGACGAAGTGGTTAATTTTATGGCCACTTACCTGAGACACAGGGTGTTCAGATACTTGGTCAAACATGATTCAAGATGTTTCTACAAGGGTGTGTATAGAAGGGAATCACATTTAAATGTGTAAACTTTTAGTAAAGCAGATTGCACTCCATAGTATGGGCGGGGCTCATCCCATCAGCTGAAGGTCTGAACAGAACAAGACACTCTGGCTTCCCTTCCCCTGAACTAGAAATTATTTCCCAGCAGACAGCTCCCAGATTCTACCTTCCCAGCAGCTCTTCCTGGTTGTCCAGCAAACAGCCATCATTTGAGCTCAAATTACATCAGTGGCTCTCCTGGTCTCCAGCCTACACATTGCAGACTCACCAGCCTCGAGAGTTATATGAGCCAATTCTTAACAAGAAATATGTAAGTCGGAACAGCACGGTGGTTTAGTAGGCTAAGTCTCTGCCTGCATTGCCAGTATCCCATATGCATGCCAGTTCATGTCCTGGCAGCTCCTCTTCTGATCCAGCTCTCTGCTTATGGCCTGGGAAAGCAGTGGAAGGTGGCCTAAGTGCTTGCACCAGCGTGGGAGACCAGGAGGAAGCTCCAGACTCCTGGCTTCGGTTTTACCCAGCTTCACCTGCTGCAACCATTTGGGGAGTGAACCAGCAGATTGAAGAACTTTTCTCTCTGTTTCTCCCTCTCTGTCTGTAACTCTACCTCTCAAACAAATAAATAAATCTTAAAAAAAAGTAAGTAAACAAATATACACACATACATGCTTTGGACTCTGTTTCTCTGGACAACCCTAACTAACCCAAAAGGATGCTCACAGGAAATGTAGAGATGGTAAATGAGTAAACAGAATCCAAAAAGCTGAATTAAGAACAGCCCCATGTAATATTTTAAAGTATTTTCCAGGACCAATTTACCCATTTCCTTCTAGATGTACCTCCTAATTTCTGTCATAATATCAATTTTAAAAGAGCCTAGTGATAGGTAGGATCTCGGATGAATTCCTGGATGCACAAGGTCTATTTCACAAGAATCCAAATTCTGGCCATCCTGACTTCAAAGCTTATTGTACACATCATCATCTAGGAGCATTGCCAAATTTACCACTAGAGGGAGTAAGCACTTTAAAAAACTATGCTGCCCTTTGGCTATATTTTATACACAACTTATGCCTTAAAATATTATTTTTAAAAATGTTGCTCATGGGGCAGGCGCTGTGGTGCAGCAGGTTAAAGCCCTGGCCTGAAGCGCTGGCCGCCCATATGGGTGCTGGTTCTAGTCCTGGCTGTTCCTCTTCCAATCCAGCTCTCTGCTATGGCTTGGGATAGCAGTAGAGGATGGCCCAAGTCCTTGGGCCCCTGTACCCATGTGGGAGACCTGGAAGAAGCTCCTGCCTCCTGGCTCCTGGCTTTAGATCAGCACAACTCCAGCCGTTGAGGCCATCTGGAAAGTGAACCAGTGGATGGTTCACTACCTCTCTCTGTAACTCTTTCAAATAAATAAAATAAAGCTTTAAAAATTTTTTTTGCTCAGGGCTCTGCATTGTGGCATAGCAGGTAAAGCAGCTACCTGCAATGCTGGCATCCCATATGGGTGCCAGTTCAAGACCCAGCTGCTCCACTTTCCACTCAGCTCCCGGCTAATGCTCCTGGGAAAACAGCAGAAGATGGCCCAAGTGCTTGGGCTCCTGTACCCAAGTGGGAGTCCGGGAAGATGCTCCAAGCTCCAGTTTCCTGGCTTCAGCCTGGCCCCACCCTGGCACTTCGGAGTTGTAGAGGGAACTAGCATGGTTGGAAGATTCTCTCTCTCTCTCTTTCTCTCTCTTTCTCTCTCTCTCTCTCTCTCTCTTTCTCTCTCTCTCTCTCCAACTCTGTCTCTCTAACACTGCCTTTCAGATAAATAAATAAGTCTTTAAAAATTGTTTTCTCAGATAGGACGACTGGCCCGCTTGCTTTCACTACTGGCCAAACCCATATAAAACAAGAAGTGGTGGAGAATATGAGAATGAGCAGGAGCTATCATTTCATCTTTTAATGAGCCTCGGATTTAAGACCTTGATGTCCATGCTCAAACTTCAAAATTCCTTAATTTTAAACACTTTATGTATTAGAGAAAAGAGCCTCCTGTACTTATCTTACCTTCTCATGTTTAGAGAGTACTCAACCTGAACCCAGTATCGGTGTAAGAGTGAATCACCCACAGGCGCCGCAGCTCACTAGGCTAATCCTCTGCCTTGCGGTGCTGGCACACCGGGTTCTAGTCCCAGGCGGGGCGCCGGATTCTGTCCCAGTTGCCCCTCTTCCAGGCCAGCTCTCTGCTGTGGCCAGGGAGTGCAGTGGAGGATGGCCCAAGTCCTTGGGCCCTGCACCCCATGGGAGACCAGGATAAGTACCTGGCTCCTGCCATCGGATCAGTGCGGTGCGCCAGCCGCAGCGCGCTGCCCACGGCAGCCATTGGAGGGTGAGCCAATGGCAAAGGAAGACCTTTTCTCTCTCTCTCTCTCTCTCTCACTGTCCACTCTGCCTGTCAAAAAAAAAAAAAAAAAAAAAAAGAGTGAATCATCCAAACGCAGAACAAATTAAAATCATGACACAGATTCACAGATTCCTGTCTATGCAGAGATATTGCTGGATATGTTTACTTCATGTGCAGTCTTATGGCACCATGTATTTTAACTTTATAATTCCATGAATTTTCTACAATAATTTGGAAATAATTCTGATTGTGGGTGAAGTGGGAATTTTAGGACCCATTTGATCAGCACACACAGTGTGAAATCACAGTTAAGATTGCAGGGGCTGGGGCTGGGGCTGTGGTCTAGTGGGTTAAGTCACTGCCTGCAGCACCAGCATCCCATGTGGGTAGCAGTTCAAGTCCTGGCTGCTCCACTTCCAGTCCAGCTTACTGCTGATGGCCTGGAAACCAGTGGAGGATGACTCAGGTGCTTGGGCTCCTATGCCCAAGTGGGAGACCCAGAAGGGACTCCTGGCTCCTTGCTTTGGACTGGCCCAGCTTCAGCCATCACAGCCATTTGAGGAGTGAACGAGCAGATGGAGAACCTCTTTCTGCCTCTGTCTTTGCATCTCTGTAACTGTTTTCAAGTAAAATAAATAAATCTTAAAAAAAAATGTGTGCAGGGTCTGGTGTTGGACAGTGGATGAAAATCCTGGGTCCATCAGTTATACCAGATTTTCCTGAAATAGGAGATTCTAGCCCATCTGATTCAACTTTTAAGAAATCCTCTCTGCTTTAACATTCACTAAAAAGTAACCTAATGTTCTCCAGTTTTTTTGCCTGTGTGCTGTTGTCTTGCTTCCACCTTATGAAATCCACTCTTCTGCATTGCTTTGGGAGTTTTCATTGTATTTTGTAGAATGAAGACTACCCAGACACACAAATAAAAAACAATTATATCCATAACTAAATTTATTGAAATTTTATCTTTTGATTAAAGTAAGAATAGCCAGGTACATTCTTAATAGGATTGCTCTAAGGAATAAATAAGTAACTCATTTAAAATGCCTGGGACTTAGGTAATGTTCAATGTTATTCATTATGAAAATTATTAAGATTCAGAGAAAATTCATGTAAATCAAGAGTCCTGGAGCAACAGCTTTAGAAAGATAATATCTAAAGAGGTAAGCATCATTCATGAAGCAGCTGAACAGACTTGACTAACATTCCTTTCCAAAAACTCATTCTTGTAAACTACTCTGTGCTTGCTGCTATCCAGAAGCTGATGTAACCATAGATGGCCACAGGCCTTATCTTAATATAGAGAAATATTTACATAGGAGTCATTCAAACCTTTAGACTTGCTGGATTAAGCCTCAGATCTAAATAGGAGTCATTCAAACCTTTAGACTTGCTGGATTAAGCCTCAGATCTAAGTGAGATAAATAAACTCAGGACAAAATAGGAGCCAGATCTGGCTGGGAATAATCTGTGAGTTGCTCTATTGAAGCCTATCTAAGTTATTCCCTTGCAACTTTTTTTTATTTTTACAAACATAGAAATTTTTTTCTGAGTTATTATAAATGTATTAATATTTTCAAAGTTATTAAATATTTACTTTTCTCAAATTTAAACTAAGGGTGCCTGTAAAAAAAATTTAAAAAAACTGATGGTGCCTATTTACAAATAGAACATTACAGACACATGCTAATGCAAATAACAAAAAACAAAAATGGTACAAAGTGGGCTTGATTTTTACCATATTTGAAAGAATTGAGTTATCAAGGTTCTCAAAAGGCCTCACCCATGAGAACAAACCTCTTACAGGAAATGACAACATGCATTTGCTTTGTCTGTTTTGTTGTATCCCAAGGACACTTGTCTGTTCATCTCCACACCTCACTGAGAGAGAAAAAAAATTAACACTAAATTCTTTTTTCCCCAGAAACTTTTTAAGGAATATGAACTTCATACGTTTCATAATTACAACTTCAGGAATATGGTGATTCTTCCCAACATACCTGCCTTCCTACTCACTCTTCCACCCTTCTTCCTCTTCCCTCTCCTACTCCAATTCTTATTTTTTACTAAGATCTACTTTCAATTAACTTTATACATATATGATTAACTCTATATTAAGTAAAGTGTTATATAAAAAAACTATTCTTCAACAGTCAAGACAAGGGCTGTTCAAAGTCATTGCTTTTCAAAGTGTCAATTTCACTTCTATAGATTGCTTTTTAGGTGCTTATTAGTTATCACAGTTCAGGGAGAACATATGGTATTGGTTCTTTTAGGACTGGCTTATTTCACTAAGTATGATGTTTTCCAGTTTCATCTATTTTGTTGCAAATGACCAGATTTTGTTTTTTGTTAACTGCTGTGTAGTATTCCATGGTGTACATATCCCATAATTTCTTTTTTTATCAATTTTTATATGTATTTTATATTTTTAATAAAATTAATTAAAAATAAATAAAACTCCTTTATTCTAAGGGTCTACATGTCTCCCAGAGGTGCATAATTTTATTTTCATGATCTCTAACCTTTTAAGTGAACACCATTTTGGTTAGTGTAGTGATTAGCACTAATATGATAATAAGTCAGCATTTTGCATCTTACTATGATTAATAAAACTCTGAATATAAATGAAATAGACTCTCTTGCCCTGGGACAATAGCCTATGAACATTGCTTTGTAAAATCCCCCATTATTCACTCGAGGTCTAGTATATACAGCATAGTATAGAACAGCATGAATAAAACAGCATTTCCAATGGATCTAAAGGGTACAATATTTAGCCTTAGTCTTTTTTTCACAATAAGGAAAAAATTACTTTTAATTCAATTCAATAAAATTTAACCATTCTGAGTTTTAATTTTTTTTTATTTTAAGCATTCTTTTTTTGAGAAACTTAACTTTGAAGAAGAACCCAAGAATGATACAACTTTTGTGAGCACTTAGACATAACTATAGCTTATGAAGCATAAGAATACCCCCTACTCAAGATGGCAGAATAGTGAGGGCGTGCACCGATAGTCTGGGAAATTTTAGTTTAATAAATGTGGAGTTACGGTAGCCTCAGAAAAAGGATCAGGAAAAAATTGCAGAGGAAACTCTTCCAGATCTAGTGGCTGTGACTCGGAGGACCTATGGGTAGAACAAGGTCGCCCACCGCGCAGAAGCCGAGCTGCGGGAGCCACAGGGTCTGCGCGCCAGTGCTGGAAGGGGAGTGGATGTGACACAGATGACCAGCAGGGAGAGCAGGGACGCCCACAGCTCCGAGTCCACACATCAGCGCTGGAAGGGGAGGTGAGCTCAGTAACCCGAGACATTGGCGGGGAAATGGCAGTCAGAATCTAGAGGGAAGCAGGCTTTGAGGAGGGAAAGTTCACCAGACTGACTACAGGAGAGAAGAATTAAAAAAAAAAAAAAAAAAGGTGGGGGAGTACTGGTACAGATGAGTTTCTCTCTCTCCCAACCTTGCAAAGGTGAGCAAGAGACAAAGAGCAGGCCCCACTCTGCATATACATAACAAAAGGGTAGAGCTAAGGAAAGGAGGTGCTACAATTCAGTAGCCTAGGCAATGCAGTGGGAGTCCACAGGAGAAACTGAACCCACACAGACTCTTTGGGTAGAAGCCAGACATCGGAAGCTAAATACCATCAATTCTACTCAGCCGTGCGGTATTACTTACCTCCAGAATAAAAAAAAATAAAATAAATAAATAAATAAATAGAGAGAAATTTACCATCCTTAACCTGAGGGTATCACCTTTGCACACCCGTAACACAGAAGAACCAAGCAGAGCTCTCAGGCCACACCCATCTCAAGCCTCCAAGGCTCCTCCAACAGCAGACAGTCCACTTAACACAGACATAGTATAAAAAAAAAAAAACTCACAGTGAGGGAAGAAGAATTAACTATGCCAAGCAACAAACACAAAAATCGAGGGAACAAGATCAACGATGACACTATGATGCCTCCAAATAAACAAAACACCCCAAGACAAGATTATGAAGATGATGAGATAAGAAGTAATGCAAGATACGGATTTCAAAAAATTTATGATAAGAACATTTAGAAGTTTTCAAAAGCAAATCCTTGAACTACAGAAATCCTTGTTGGACAGGATTGAAAATCTCCCTCGTGAAAATGAAATTTTAAGGAAGAATCAAAATGAAATGCAGAAACTAGTAGAACAGGAAAGAGTGATAGTGAAGAGAAATCAAAATGAAATGAAGAATTCAATAGATCAAATGACAAACACATTAGAAAGTTTAAAAAACAGAGTCAGCAAAACAGAAGAGAGAATATCGGACTTAGAAGACAGAGCACAGGAAAACATACAGTCAAAACAAAGAAAAGAAGAGGAAATTAGAAATCTAAAAAATATTGTTGGGAATCTACAGGATACTATTAAAAAAAAAAAAAACATTCGAGTTCTAGGAGTTCCTGAAGGCATGGAGAGAGAGAGAAAGGATTAGAAGGCCTTTTTAGTGAGATATTAGCAGAGAACTTTCCGGGTTTGGAGATCCTCACCACGACACGTTGTAATTAAACTCACCACAGTGAAACATAAAGAAAAGATTTTAAAATATGCAAGAGAGAAACGTCAGATTACTCTCAGAGGATCTCCAATAAGACTCACAGCAGACTTCTCTTCAGAAACACTACAGGCTAGGAGGGAATGGCGAGACATAGCACAGGTGCTAAGAGAGAAAAATTGCCAGCCCAGAATATTATATCTGGCAAAGCTCTCATTTGTGAATGAAGGTGAAATAAAGACCTTTCATAGCAAACAGAAATTGAAAGAGTTTGCCACCACTCGTCCGGCCCTGCAAAAGATACTTAAAGATGTGCTACACTCAGAAACACAGAAACACGGCCATCAATATGAAAGAAGGTAAAGGAAGAAAACCTACCAGTAAAAGAGCATAGGAAGCTCAAAGCATATACTAGAAAATATCTCCGGGAAAATGGCAGGGCAAAGTCACTAAGTATCAATAGTCACATTAAACGTTAATGGACTTAATTCTTCAGTTAAAAGGTACAGAATGGCTGCATGGATTAAGGAACAAAACCCAACTATTTGCTGCCTACAAGAAATACATCTCTCTAACAAAGATGCATGCAGACTGAAAGTGAAAGGTTGGAAAAAGATAGTCCATGCCAACAGAAACCCCAAAAAAAGCAGGTGTACCCATATTAATATCAGACAAAATAAACTGTTAAGAGAGAAAAAGAGGGGCACTATATAATGATTAAGGGTTCAATTCAACAGGAAGATGTAACTATTATAAATGTATATGCACCTAATTACAGGGCACCAGTCTATTTAAAAGATATGTTAAGGGACTTAACAGAAACAGTCAGGAGAGTGAAGAGACAACCGACAGAATGGGAAAAAAATATTTGCAAACTATGCAACAGATAAAGGGTTAATAACCAGAATCTACAAAGAGATCAAGAAACTCCACAAAAAACAAAACAAACAACCCAATTAAGAGATGGGCCAAGGACCTCATAGACATTTTTCAAAAGAAGAAATCCAAATGGCCAACAGGCACATGAAAAAATGTTCAAGGTCACTAGCAATCAGGGAAATGCAAATCAAAACCACAATGAGGTTTCACCTCACCCCGGTTAGAATGGCTCACATGCAGAAATCTACCAACAACAGATGCTGGCGAGGATGTGGGGAAAAAGGGACACTAACCCACTGTTGGTGGGAATGCAAACTGGTCAAGCCACTATGGAAGTCAGTCTGGAGATTCCTCAGAAACCTGAAGATAACCCTACCGTTTGACCCAGCCATCCCACTCCTTGGAATTTACCCAAAGGAATTTAAATTGGCAAACAAAAAAGCGGTCTGCACCCTAATGTTTATTGCAGCTCAATTCACAATAGCTAAGACCTGGAACCAACCTAGAACCAACCTAAATGCCCATCAACGGTAGACTGGATAAAGAAATTATGGGATATGTACTCTTTAGAATACTATACCACAGTAAAAAATAATGAAATCTGGTCATTTGCAACAAAATGGAGGAATCTGGAACACATCATGCTGAGTGAAATAAGCCAGTCCCAAAGGGACAAATACTGTATGTTCTCCCTGATCAGTGACAACTGACTGAACACCAAAAAGGAAACCTGTTGAAGTGAAATGGACACTATGAGAAATGGTGACTTGATCAGCATAGCCCTGACTGTTAATGATCAACTTAGTATGTTATCCCTCTTAGTATTTTTTTTGTCTGTTCTACTTAATATGACTGGTTTAATTCTGTAATTAATACACAGTTATTCTTAAGTGTTGAAATTTAACTGAAATGTGATCCCTGTTAAATATAAGAGTGGGAAGAGAAGTACAATTTGGGACATGCTCAAGCTGACTTGCCCCAAATGGTAGAGTTAGAAACATACCAGGGGATTCCAATTCAATCCCATCAAGGTGGCATGTACCAATGCCATCTCACTAGTCCAAGTGATCAATTTCAGTTCACAATTGATCATAATGAAAGGACTAAGAGTCAAAGGGATCACATAAACAAGTCTAGTGCCTGCTAATACTAACCGATAGAATAAATAAAGGGGAGCGTGATCCAACATGGGAAGCGAGATACTCAGCAGACTCATAGAATGGCGGATGTCCTAAACAGCACTCTGGCCGCAGAATCAGCCCTTAAGGCATTCGGATCTGGCTGAAAAGCCCATGAGAGTATTACAGGCATGGAAAGCCAAAACACTCTGGCAAAAAAAAAAAAAAAAAAAAAAAAAAAAAAAAAAAAAAAACCTAAATGAAAGATCTCTGTGAGTGAGATCCCAGTGGAAAGAAAGAACAGGTCTTCAAAGAAGGAGGTACCTTTCTCTGAAGGGAGGAGAGAACTTCCACTTTGACTATGACCTTGTCTAAATAAGATAAGAGTCAGTGAACTCAAAAGGCTTCCATAGCCTTGGAAAGTCATGACTGGAGCATAGGGAGATTACTGATGCCATAAACAGGAGTGTCAATTGGTAAAGTCAACAACAGGAGTCACTGTGCACTTACTCCTCATGTAGGATCTCTGTCCTTAATATGCTGTACATTGAGATTTAATGCTATAACTAGTACTCAAACAGTATTTTTCACTTTGTGTTTCTATGTGGGTGCAAACTGTTGAAATCTTTACTCAATGTATACTAAACTGATCTTCTGTATATAAAGAAAATTGAAAATGAATCTTGATAAGAATGGAAGGGGAGAGAGAGCGGGAAAGGGGTGGGTTGCAGGTGGGAGGGAAGTCATTGGGGGGGGAGCCAATGTAATCCATAAGCTGTACATTGGAAATCTATATTCATTAAATAAAAGTTTAAAAAAAAAAAGAGAATACCCTCTATTTAATACACTAAAATCAAGTAAATATTTGAGAACAATTTTTACTATTAACTCTCATAATCCAATTCTTTGAGGACAGAGTTCCTGCATGGGAAGTTATTGCACAGCAATTCCTGTTGTTAATTTAACAATTAACATTCTTATGTATGATGTCAGTGATCACCCAAGGCTCTTGACATGAGCTACAAAGGCTATGAAAGCCTTTTGAAAGCATAACTCCTTCAATATTTAGACAAAGCCATGAGCAAAGTAGAAGTTCTCTCCTCCCTTCAAAGAAAACTGCATCTTTTGCGGAAGACCACTTCTTTCCAGTGGGGTTTCACCCACAGAGTTCCTTCATGTAGGACACTTTTTGCCACAGTGTCTTGGTTTTCCCTGCCTGAAATGCTCTCATAGGCTTGTCAGCCAGACCAGAATGTCTTATGGCCTGATTCTGAAGTCAGAGTGCTATTTAAAGGGATTGTCATTCTGTGAGTCTGCTGTATGGACTGCTTCCCATATTGGAGCATTCACTCCTTTTTAATTCTATCATTATTACCAAACACCTAATCCTATTTATGTGATCACTTTAAACTTAATCCTATCTATATGCTCACTTTAACACTTAAAATGCTATTTTTAACACCCAGCTTAAAGGGATTTAGGGTCCCATGGCAAGTTTTTAAATTGTACCCTTAGAGGAAAGTCCATGGGATTGTATTCAGAACTATACAGTTTTACAGTTACAAACTTCCTACATTTCAGTTACAACTTTAGAAACATGGCAATTCTTTCCACCATGCCCACCGTCCCACCCACACTCCTACCCCCTTTCTTCTTCCCTCTATTATTCTCACTCTTATTTTTTACTAAGATCTATTTTTAATTAACTTCATACACATATGATTAACTCTATGTTAAGTAAAAGTTCAACAATAGTTGAGACAAGGACTATTCAAAGTCATTGCTTCTCAAAGTGTCAAGTTCATTTCTACAGATTGCCTTTTAGGTGCTCAATTAGTTTTCACAGGTCAGGGAGAACATATGGTATTTTTCCCTTTGGGACTGGCTTATTTCACTAAGTATGATATTTTCCAGTTTCATCTATTTTATTACAAATGACTGGACTTCATTTTTTATCGCTGGCTAATATTCTATCATGTACAGAGCCCATAATTTCTTTATTCAGTCTTCTGTTGAAAGGCATTTGGGTTGATTTCATATCTTAGCTATTGTGAATTGAGCAGAAATAAATATGGGTACAGATATTTCTTTCATATGCTGATTTCATTTCCCTTGGGTAAGTTCCCAGGAGTAGGATGGCCTCATCATATGATAGGTTTATATTCAGATTTCTAAGGTATCTGCATACTTCTCTCCACAGTGACTATACCAGTTTACATTCCCACCAACAATAGATTAGGGTATCTTTTTCCCTGTATCCTCACAAGCATTTGTTGTTTGTTGATTTCTGTATGAAAGTCACTCTAACTGGGGTGAGGTGAAACCTCATTGTGGCTTTCACTTGCATTTCTCTGACAACTATCGATCATAGGCATTTTTTTCATGTGTCTGTTGGCCATTTTCATTTCCTCTTTCAAAAATTTATTTGCCCATTTCTTCACTGGGTTTTTTGTTTTGTTGTTATTGAGTTTCTTGATCTGTTTATATATTCTGGTTATCAACCCCGTATCAGTTGCATAGTTTGTAAATAATATCTCCCATTCTGTCAGTTGCCTCTTCATTTTTGCTGTGTGTTTATTTTTCAGTACAGAAGCTTCTCAAGTTGATGTAATCTCATTTAATAATTTTGGCCTTGATTGCCTGTGCCTCTGTGGTCTTTTCCAAGAACTCTTTGCCTGTGTCAAAGTCTCAGATGTTTTCCCCCAATGTTCCCTAATAATTTGATGGTATCAGGTTATAGATTTAGGTCTTTAATTCATTTTGAGTGGATTTTAGTGTAAGGTGTAAGGCAGGGGTCTTGCTTCATACTTCAGCATGTGGAGATCCAGTTTTCCCAGCACCATTTCTTGAAGAGACTGTCCTCGCTCCAGGGATTGATTTTAGCTTCTTTGTCAAAGATAAATTGGTTGTAGATGTATGGATTGATTTCTAGCATTTCTACTCTGTCCCATTGGTCTAGCCATCTATTTTTGTACCAGTGCCAGGTTGTTTTGATTGCCTTGTAGCATGTCTTGAAATCTGGTATTGTGATGCCTCTGGCTTTGTTTTTGTTGTATAAGATTGCTTTGGCTATTCATTGTCTCGTGCGTTTCCATATGAATTTCAACATCATTTTTTTTCTATATCTGAGAAGAATGTCCTTGGGATTTTGATTGCTATTGCATTGAATCTGTAAATTGCTTGCAGTAGTATGGACATTTTAATGATATTGATGCTTACAATCCATGAACATGGAAGATTTTTTCAATTTTTTGTATCCTCTTCTATTTCTTTCTTTAATGTTTTGTAATTCTCATCATAGAGATCTTTGACATCCTCGGTTAAATTTATTCTAAGAGTTTTTTTGTAGCTATTATGAATGAGATTGATCTTAGAAGTTCCTTCTCAGCCATAGCATTGTCTGTGTATACAAAGGCTGCTGAGGTTTTTTTTTTTTTTTTCTTGTTGATTTTATATCTTTTATATCCTGCCACTTTACCAAACTCTTCTATGAGTTCCAATAGTCTCTTGGTGGTGTATTTTAGATCACCTATATATAGAATCATGTCATCTGCAAATAGGGATAATTTGATTTCCTCCTTCCCAATTTGTATCCCCTGGATTTCTTTTCTTGCTTAATGGCTCTGGCTAAATCTTCCAGGACTGTATTTAATAGCAGTGGTGATGGTGGACATCCTTGTCTGGTTCCAGACAAGGGGAATGCTTCCAATTTTTCCCCATTCAATTGGACGCTAGCTATGGGTCTGTCATAAACTGCCTTGATTATGTTGAGGAATGTTCCTTCTACACCCAATTTGCTTGGAGTTTTCATCATGAAAGGGTTTTATATTTTATCAAATTCCTTCTCTGCATCTATTGAGATAATTGTATGGTTTTTGTTCCTCAGTTTTTTAATGTATTGTAACACATTGATTGATTTGCCATTATTGTACCATCCCTGCATATCAGGGATAAATCCCACTTGGACAGAGTGAATGTTGTTGGATTCAATTGGCTAGTATTTTGCTGAGTATTTTTGCATCTGTGTTCATCAGGGAAACTGGTCTGTAGTTCTCTTTGTCTGTTTTATCTTTTTCGGGTTTAGGAATTTAGGTGATGCTGGCTTCATAGAAAGAATCTGGGAAGATCCCCTCCCCTTCAATTATTTTGAATAGCTTGAGAATAATTGGATTAGCTCTTCTTTAAATGTTTGGTAGAATTCATCAGGGAAGCCATCCGGTCCTGGGCTTTTCTTTGTTGGGAGGGTCTTCATTACTGATTCAATTTTTGTCTTGGTTATGGGTCTGTTTAGGTTTTCTATGTCTTTATGGCTCAGTTTTGGTAGCTACCTAATAATTTTTATCCATATTATGCCTTCTACCTACCAGCAAATGAATAAACAAAATTGAATTGTCCTATGTATAAAAGAACAACAAATTCCATTCAAGAATTGATTATGAAATTGAAAATGAGAGCTCTGCTATTTGCAGTGCATATCAATTATTATCTAAAAACAAGAGCTGTGGAGAATAAAAAAGATCTGGGTCCACCAGGATTGAGTACCACTATGAGAATCTGTGCAGACTTCAGACCACAGGGAAGGTCATTCACTATCTCACCTTCCTGCGGAAGAGACTCATCCTTCAACCTGAAGTTAGCAGGGAACAATCTCTCCTCTTCTGGCTGTGAAAGGTCAAGGTATCTAGGAGGCAGATGTGGGCTGTAGCATGTCAAGGGGGCCCTCTTCATAAAGGAGCAGTCCTGTATTGGGAAAGAATGCCCCATGCTAGGATCCTGAAGAAGTCCACCCTCCTTAGAAATACTCCAAAGAGAAGAAACTGACCCACAAATTAATTTTTCACTTACTGCCAATGGAGGGAAGGAATACCTTCTCCATAAATTACCTAGGAATAACTATATAAAAATAACTTTAACAATGACCTCATTCTACACTTGACTTAATTAAATAGGTCAAAGTCACATATGTAACATTTAAGATTATAATTCTAGAATAAAATATAAAATTAATATTATGATATTGCGGTAAGCAAGGTTTCTCCAACACATTAAAATGAGTTAAAGCATTCAAGAAAATATTGTTTATTAGATTTGCTCAAAATTTGAAAATTTTGTTCTTCAAAAAGACACAATTTGGGGACAGGTATTTGGGACAATCTTTTTTAAAAAAGATTTATTTATTTATTTGAAAGGCAGAGTTACAGAGAGGCAGAGGCAGATAAATAGAGAGGTCCTCCATCTGTTGATTCACTCCCCAGTTGGCCACAATGGCTAAAGCTGGGCCTATCAGAAGACAGGGGACAGGAGCTTTGTCAGGATCCCCCGAGTAGGTGCAGGGGCCCAAGGACTTGGGCCATCTTCTACTGCTCTCCCAGGCCATAGCAGAGAGCTGGATTGGAAGCAGAGCAGCCAGGACTCAAACTGGCTCCCATATGAGATGCCAGCACTGCAGTTAGTGGTTTTAACCACTATGCCACAGCACCATCCCCAGCACAGTCACAGTCTTTTTTTTTTTTTTTTTTTTTTTGACAGGCAGAGTGGACAGTGAGAGAGAGAGAGAGAGAGAGAGAAAGGTCTTCCTTTTGCCGTTGGTTCACCCTCCAATGGCCGCCGCGGCTGGCGCACCGTGCTGATCCAATGGCAGGAGCCAGGTGCTTCTCCTGGTCTCCCATGGGGTGCAGGGCCCAAGCACTTGGGCCATCCTCCACCGCACTCCCGGGCCACAGCAGAGAGCTGGCCTGGAAGAGGGGCAACCAGGAAAGAATCCGTGCCCTGACCGGGACTAGAACCTGGTGTGCCGGTGCCGCTAGGCAGAGGATTAGCCTGTTGAGCCGCGGCGCTGGCCCCAGCACAGTCTTTTAAGATGCCACTTGGATGCATTCATATCTGAGTACCTGGGCTTGAGTCCTGGCTGTGCTCCTGATTACAGCCTCCTGATAATGCACCCTGTATGAGACAGCAGGTGATCACTCAAGTATTTGAGCCCCTGGCTTTGGCTTGGCCCAACCTTGCATGTTGATGGCATTTGGAGAGTGACCTAGTAAATGGAAGATATCTCTCTCTCCCTCCCTCTCTCCCTCTCTAAGTAAATAAAAGTTTTAAAAGACATTTTTTTAAAAAAGGAAACCATAGATTGTGAGAAATATTCATAGCACATATACCTCTGATTAAGACTTAATGTCTTAATTTTAAAAAGGGGCAGGTGCTGTGGCATAGCAGGTAAAGCCACCACCTGCAGTGCCAGCTTCCTAGATGGGTGTCAGTTCGAGTCCCGGCTGCTTCACTTCCAATCTGCTCTCTGCTATGGCCTGGGAAACAGTGGAAGAAGGCCCAAGTCCTTGGGCCCCTGCACCCACATGGGAGACCCGGAAGAAGCTCCTGGCTTCAGAGCGGCTCAGCTGCAGCCATTGTGGCCAGTTGGGGAGTGAACCAGTGGATGGAAGACCTCTCTCTCTCTCTCTGCCTCTCCTCTCTCTATTTATCTCTTTCAAATCAATAAATAAATCTTTTTTAAAAATCTAAAATATATGAAGAAACCAAGAATAATCTACAATAGTGGTTGCAAAAAAATGAGAAAGATACATATGGTGGAAAATATGACTGAGCTTTCAGAAATGAGTCCACAAGTTCCTCCTTAACTACCAACTTACATTGTCCTGTCCCCTTTGATTAATGTCATTAGTTGTTCATATTACTAATCCTGGTACAGGTGCACCACACATACACACACACACACAGAGGCAATGTCCCTACCCTTCTTTTCATACTACGCGAAAGAACAGAGCATCAAACTGCACAAGTACATTCAGAAATTCTGTGTCTCCTATCACATAGATTCCCATAGAAAACCAAAACAATGAATTACCAGTATATTCATTTAGTTAACATTGTATTAAAGGTCTGTTAGATTCTTCAACAACCTGGTTTCACAAATATTTTTCAACTCATCAAGAATGATTTAGGCCTTGATTATCTAACATCCAAAGATGCTTGAAAAGTAATGTATTTTTAAATTGAGACAAATATATAAAATCACCCTAAGCGGAAGGAAATGGGAGAAAAAGAAGAAGGAATAAAGAAGATACATCAAAAGGCAGACACTGTTCACTGAGCAAGTTGTCTTTGGTTAACATTTAGAAGAGGAACTCATATGCAAATGTTTTCCTGTGGAACCCCATCAACTATAGACTATAGCATGAGTAGTGGGACCAACCACAGGAATGATCTTTCTTTCCTTCCTGCCTTCCTGACTGCCTTATGTCTTTCCCCCTTACTTCCTCTGTCCACTCTTCTTTCTCACTCTCTTCCTCTGTTTCTTTCTTTATTATTTGAAAATCCAAATTACATATGAGAGTGAATTCATTTATATCTATAAAATACTTATATTTACTCATATATATACATTTCTCTGAAATATTTTTCAGTCATATGATTTTCTTACTACCTCTTGTAAGTGCTTGGAAGATAGGTTGGACAAATTCTTTTCCCTTACATAATTTCTTTCCTTCTTTTCCACCAGCTATCCACTGTTGTCACCAAAATGAGTGTAGAATCTGGTAAAAGATTCAGCTCAGAATAGGACATTGCTTGGAAGTGTTCTATTTTCTAAATAAAGGGCAATAAATAAACTAAGCGTAATTACACCTAACCTGTAAAAATATGTAAACAGAATAGCTGCCTTTAAAAGAAACAATCATTGTTCAAAGGTTGCTGAATAGTTAAAAGTTAGATTTATATTTATAACATTTTTCAAGTTTGACACTACAAGGTAAGTCTTTTTCTAATTCTATCCAAGAAGTAAATATTTGTAAGATTAAGGTAAATGTGGTGTTTTGCATTAATGTCTACATGGAATCAACTTGATATACATATCACTCATTGATCAAACTAAAATCCTGAGACTAAATTTGAATTACCTGTGAATCACTTTCAGAACTTCAAAAATATTCATTTCCTCATTTTTAGCTTTGAAGTCTTGAGAAGATCAAAGAGACTTGTTTAACAGCGCAAACCTTCTTAAGAGCTTTCTAAGACTTTAAACATCATACATATTTCACATATAAGACAAGATTTAGGAGAATTTAGGCCACAGTGGTATAAATGTCAGATTCGTTTGCTTATAATATAAGTAATGCAAATGTTCTACAGCAGTCATGATCAAATTTTGCTTTTTGATGAAAAACAGAAGCAGATGGCCCATCCAGGATGATTAGAGCTAAGTAAAGTATTCTAATACAACTGATCCAGGGAAAGAAGGAAGGAAGGAAGTGGGGAGGAAATCTAAAAAGTGGAGAGGAAGGAGACAGTCACACAGAAAGGGTTCCATTTAAATAATGATATTTATGACAAGAAGAACTGGTAGTGATCTGACTCAACCACAATTATTGTTCTAAGTGGGGAAACTGAGGTCTTGAATTTAGAAGTAGCTTGCACTTCCCTTATGCTTTAGTTTGCTATTCAGATATTACCTGCTTCATTGAATATATACTACCATGGCCAAAAAAAGAATCAATCTGTCATCTCCTAGATCTGAAAAAAGCAGAGACCCCATTCATTCTACTGGAATCCCAAGCACTTTCATTCTTGTAAAATAAAAACTAGTTATATTTAATAAATGGGTTATTTAATAGAGTCAATTTCTGTATTCTAAAAGTGAGCTATTGATGTATTTATCCAAATATATTGGACAGAATCCATAGATATAGATATATGAATGCTGCCTTAGACCAAAGTCCAAACAGGCATGGTAAAATAATGGAAAACAAATGGACTTTGGATATAAATAATGACAATAATAATTAAACTTGAATGTCACATATAATCCTTAATGAATATGTGTTATGGGCCAAGAAATATAAGTAACCTGTATTCTGTCTCTCTCATCCCCTTTTATAGAAAAGATTTATTCATTTATTTAAAAGGCAGGGTGAGAGAGAGAGAGAGAAAGAGAAAGTGAGAAAGAGTTCTTCCATCCATTGGTTAAAATGGCCACAACAGCCAGGGTTGGGTCAGGCTGAAACCAGGATCCAGGAGCTTCGTCTGGGTCTCCTATGTGTGTGCAGGAGCCCAAGCACTTGGGCCATCTTCCACTGCTTTTCCAGGCACAAAAGAAGGGAGCTGGATCAGAAGTGGAACAGCTTGGACCTGAACTTTCACCCATATGGGATGTCAGCTCTATAGACAGTGGCTTTACCTGCTATGCCACACTGCCAGCCTCTTCTCTCACCTTTAAAATGAGCTATGCAGTGATATATGGTTATGGTGAAGATGATGGGAGACAACGCATTTTACAAACTTAGTGTAAACCTGGTGAATAAATGTCCTCAATTTTATGTATTATTATGTTTATTATTATTATCATATTTTTATTCCACAAAATTATTAGTTCACATTAAAAAAAACACCTAATTCATGACCTGATGATCCTCATCCTTGAAGAAAATTCTGAAGCTTTATTGTTCTACACTATTGAAAATAACAAGTGACTGATTCAAATGCTGGAGTATTTTTCTTTTCATATAAGTGGAAACTGGTCATAGAGAAAGGGTATTACTGTGCTTAAGAGATCAAATTATATATTCAGCATGGTTTGATAACCATCACAAAGGCAGCTGGAAAATATTAATAACAGTAAATGTCAATTGGATAGTTACTATGTGTAGAGCAGTTTTCTCACATTATCTCATGGACCCAATATCAATCCTGTGAATTAGGCACTACTATTATGCCCATATCATAGATGAAATAAATTAAGGCACAGAGAGAGTCAGTACTTCATTCAAGTTTGAGGAAGTAATTGATGGAGCCAAGAATTGAATAGGTATTTCCCAGACTATTAACCTTTATACAATCCTACCTTTGTAAGCCCTAGTACTGTTTCAAAGTAAGATGAAATATTGTGATCAAATATTCTCTCTCTGTATTGATTAAGGTATTACTATAATAGAGAGCAACAATATCTGAGATTGTGATGATTTTTCAATGCTATTGTATTTCTCAGTTGTATAAGAGTTGAGGTAGGTAGGCCAGACTGACATGGCAGCCCCATAGCTACACTTCTGTACATGTACATTTACATAACTCCCCCCAACACACCTGCATCTCTGCTGAGGAGAAGAGGGAAAATGGACAAGAAGTAGGTGCTATACTTTTACATGTTTAACTCTAAATATACCCATACTTCTACTGTTCCACTAACCAGTATTTGTTCACATAGCACAACTAGTTGCAAGAGATATTGTAAATGTGTTTTTAATTGAAGATGGCATGTGATCAGCTAATATTATATTAAAACTAGAGAAGGGGAAAATCTCTAGTGGATTCCACACTGCCTAGGCCTATTTCTGTCCAACAACCAAGAAGTCAAGATTCAGAATATGCTGTGTCTTGGACATTGGTATAAACACCCTGATGCTTTCTGTGTTCTGCACTTAAAGCCCACTGAAATTGTGTTTACATTGGCACTGAGTCTTTTCTCCTAATGGTCTATTACAATACCCATGAATATAGCTCAGTTTACATTAATCACAATTTCCTGTTCATCTTTGGTTTACCTAATGTGGGATATGCCTTTATTTCACATAAAGGGAATTGCTCTTTCTAGCCTAAGTTCATTCCACTCAGTTTCCCTTGATCAATCTTAATCTCTTTGTGTTCTCTGCCAGGCATTTACTATCATGGGCAGATATGTTTTCAATAATGAAAGAATTTACCAGTATCACAGTTTCCAAGAGCAAGAACTTCAAACTTATAAATTCCAGTTTTCTGTTATAGAGGTAAGTATTCCATTTCTCTTATGACATCTGTCTTTGGTTCTCCCTTGATCAAAAAATACTTTAATCAAGACTGAAGATAGCCCATAGAAAAACAAACAATTAAAAGTATCGGTCCTGATAAGGTAATTGATCGCTTTTGCTAAACTGTCAGAAGAGAATCAAACCTCCAAAATCTAAACTACATTGGAGAAGCAAGTATCTGGTGGGATGAAACAGTAAATAACAACCTCATAACACTTAGGACAAATGGAATGATTTTCTTCTTCAAAAGAGCCTCTAGAAGGAATGTCATCCTACTGACACCTTGATTTTGGCCCATAAGACATGTTTTTGTACCTCAGACTTTCAGAACTGTAAGATAATAAATTCATAATACATTTGTGTGGTTTTAAGTAGAGAACAAAAAAAAAATGAGTGAACACACAATGCAGAGACCTTAAGAAACACTATCCTACTTTGCCTGCATTGCTCTTTTGTTCTTCTCTTAGGCAGTGTTTTTAGCATAGATTTATAAAATCATAGCCTAACCTCCTCTTGTATTTGGGCTTTAAAGTAGTCTTTACTATCTAGTGTCCTTTAAGTTCTGAACACTCAGAGAATAGCACCACATCAATAGGACAGAATGTGTTAACTGTAGGGGACATCAAGGGTAAAAATTTTGATGCCTGTCCATGGAGCAAAGTTTGTTTAGATAGTAACTCCACTTTATTGTTCCTGCCAGAGACTCAAATAACAATTCAACAAGTTTACTTCAATAAAGATCTTAAAATGAAGTAGAAAAACAAGAGAAATACCAAAATTAAAGGGCTTCTAGATCTACTGTGCCCTTGGTTTCAAATACCTACATCTTGCTATTCAGAAGCATAAGTAAGCACTGACACTCTACACCAACAATGCCTTCTCTTTCAGCAGTGGCAGTGCATTCAGAAGCTGAATGAGAAGTGACACGCAAATAGCCCTCTCAGCAACAGTGACCTGGGCATGTCCCCAAGTAGGGGCCCAGTTTTCATAACTAACAAGGCACAAGCCATGCAGAAGGGGGATGAAGCTTTTTGGCAGCACATGATACTAATTCTGATGAGGACACTAATTGCCGTGGCTTTAACATGTGGAATTGTGTCTTTTCATTATCCTGTGAATTTTCAGAGGGTCTTTGAATGCTGTTTAAAGAAACCTCTTTATCAAATAGTAAAAATTCTTAATGACAGGTTGGCAAACTAGGGGAAAACAGCACCATAAACAAGTGAAGACACAAACAATTCTTCCTGGAGGTTATAGCCATCTAATGCCCTGATTTGTTATTTTATTGAGCATAGGGAGAAGTAGTCACTTAATGATCTTAAAATCCAAATTACCTGGAGAATAAGTTCACTGACTTTTGGTTGCTAGAATTGTCAAAAGGTATATACGAAGAAGTTATGAGGGAGTGGAACTCAGTAGTAATGACCACAGTGCTTATAATTATACCAAAAGGCCATTAATTCATTAAGCAAATAATTATTAGATAGATACTCTCCGTCATGGAGAAGAAACACATCTGAGGGTGAAACAGAGAAAATATTGCACAAATAAATGTTTAATCACAGACAGCTGTGTTCAATGCTATAAAAGCAGATGGCAATTGACCAAGTACAAGAGGCCTGTCCTCTGCTGGTCACTGGAGGAGGCTTATGTGGGCAGCTGACACTTAACCCAAAACTCAGCAGAAGAAATAACACTTACAATGATTTTTACAGCAAACTTTCTGAGTTTTTAAGTATTTATCATTTTATTCTACTTGAAAATAAACAATAAAATATTAAAATCCAAGCTTCTTTGTCTAGTTATCTGAGGTTTGAAACTCAAGATATAAGGGCCCCTAAAATACTTGATATTCTTGGTATTAGACTTGAAAAAAAGGGAGCTGTAGATTTAGGAAGTGAAATATTAAGGAATCATGATCCGTAGCAAGAACACTGGCTTTCTGAGCCATTCCTAAGGGATAAAATCATTTTATCTCAAGAATTCCCTTTTACTGTAATCTTTATCTGCGAATCTAAGGAGAATTTTTCCCTGTTATCTTTTTTTATCCTAAATTGGTTTTAGCCCAGAAGAAAATTGCATATTTCCAGAAGATAATGGTCAACTTATATCTGACTTGATATTACATCAGGTGTTTGATTTCATTCCCAAATTTCTAACAGCAAATGTAGTACGTATTGGAAAGAAAAAGAAAAGTATTACGTTATTACTTTTATTTCCAGACATTCTGGCTTTGAAATAATATTTTTAAGGTTTATTTATCTAGTGTACAAACATTGTCTTATGTTTTGGATAGTTTTTCTATTTTTTCCAGGCCCCTGTTAAGTTTCATTTTATAGCACTTTTTCTAATATACGCACGGTGGGAAAAGCAGCTTCTCTAGAATTCCAGTAGATGGCAGCATACAGCTATTGTTCTGGCCAGGATGGTCTCTCTTCTACAGAGCAGAGTCAATACAAATAAAGTTCTGATACACAATCTAAGCTGGATATATAAGCCAAGTCCAGACCAACTGACAAATAAAACATCTCCAAATGTTCCTGTGCAGCAGCCAATGGAAACTCAGAGCTAAAACTATAATATTGAAAAAAGCAAACAAGAGCAAAATACATGTCCTCTTACACACTGACTGATCCACTGACATTTCAAAAGCAATAAAAAGAACATTTATGAATTTGAATACTGTTTATAGGTCAATTAGGTGAAAGAAACTCGAGGCCTAAGTGCTTACCTCATTGTTTTGTTACCAGGAGTGATGCTGAAAGCAGTTAACTGCCAGGAAGACTCAGAGCCCCCAGCTCTTGCCTCCCCTACCATGGTTGGAACTGAATCTCATTTCTTCTTCTGCAAGTAATAAGAGCCCTAGCATCCTGCTGCCAGGATATCTGGGAGCAGCTTCTAGACCCTACTTCACTTTCCCCAGTGTAAAATAGCAATAGTGAGTCCTTCACTGCCTCCTTGATAGGGCTGTGCTGGGGATCACAGGAAGGTGAGTGTACCCCATGAGGTATCACAGGATAGATTCAGGCTGCAGCATCTGGTGACAAAGGTGGGCGCTGCAAGCCACTGATGAGCATTTGAATCCCAATCCCTACACTTTACCATTTAATGTTGGCCAAATTACTCAAGCTCTCTATGCCTCCTTTCCATTATCATACAGGCATGATGATAAGAACTAGATTATGAGACCAGAACATATTTCATCTGTTTTCTCTGCTCAGTGCATTATGCTGTTATTCAGAAATAAGCTTCGCCATGAACTTGCCATTAACCATCTGTATAGACTTGAGTAAATCACACAACCTCTCAAAGTCTCAGCTATTTACAAATTGAAACTACCATAAGAAATGAGAAGTCTTTTTACTAAATGGAAATCTGGAGGAATTAGAGAGACTCAGTTGACAAAGGCATTCATGGAAGTGGCCAAGTTTGGAAGATGAGTCTATCAGAGAGCTGTCACATGGTCTGTATTTACAGCTCAAACAATTCAAAACATTCATAGCAGCAGGTGTTTGGCACAGCTGTTAAGGCACTGGCTTGGGACATCTGCATCCCTCATTAGAGTGCCTGAGTTCAAGTCAAAGCCACACTCCCAATTCCAGTTTCCTGCTAAGGCATATCCTGGATGGCAGCAAAGATGATTCAATTCATAGGGTCCCATGTGGGAGACCTAGACTGAATTCTCAGCTCCTGGCTTTGGCCTGGCCCTGCCCAGCTATTGAAAGCATCTGAGATGGAAGATCTCTCTCTCTCTCTCTCTCTCTCTCTCTGTCTGCCACCCTGCCTTTTTTTATTATTATTATTTTACAGATAGAATCAGACAGCGAGAGAGAGAGAGAGACAGAGAGAAAGGTCTTCCTTCCATTGGTTCACCCCCAAATGGCCGCTACAGTCAGAGCTACACTGATCCGAAGCCAGGAGCCAGGTGCTTCCTCCTGGTCTCCCATGCGGGTACAGGGGCCCAAGCACTTGGGCCATCCTCCACTGCCTTCCCAGGCCACAGCAGAGAGCTGGACTGGAAAAGGGGCAACCTGGACTAGAACCCGGTGCCCATATGGGATGCCGGTGCCGCAGGCAGAGGATTAACCAAGTGAGCCATGGCACCAGCCCCCACCCTGTCTTTCAAATAAACTAAACTAAAATAAATATTTTAAGACACACATATTCATATGCTAGATGTTAAACAAGTGACAAAGGCCAGAGGCAACACCAAAAGCAACTGGATCTGGAAAACTTTTCAAGAGCGGGCCACCCAAGCCCCAAGGAATGGACAGAAGGAGTGGGTAATTGGATTCCCCACAGAGAGGTAGAATCTCCCAGCATTTACCCCAAGGTCTACTCTTTTTTTCTAAGCCTGCCCCAGCAGTCCTCTTTCCCTACAGTTCTTTGCTACTGCCTGCCTTTTTCTGATGCTGTAACACTGTTTTCTGCATTCAGTATCTGATCATTGTTGCTAACAATTTGGGGACCCTTATGAAACCCTTTCTATGTTTTAACTTAATGTTCACAACTTCCGTATGAAGGTTTATCAATTTTAACTCATTCACAAAGAAAATAAGACACAGATCATTTAAGCAACATACACAATACATGATATTTACTAGACAATAAATGAAGTGCCAACCCAGACACTGGTTTGGGAGCCCATGTTCTTAACAACACCAAGGAACTGACAACTGTAAAATTCCCTTACATACAAATAAAGTACACTGGGAATAAGAGTGAAAAAAAATACTTTAATAGATCCCTTTTTCCATTTCCAGCAGTTGTCCTCTGCACCTTATACCTTGAACCTAGCAATGCTATCAATCAAACCTAGACTAAATTGACCAGCAAGAGTATTTATCACATTAAGCATTTGGTATATTGATAAAAATGATGTTAGAAATGGAAAAATAAGAGGTTAATGTCTGGAATCACTGTTTTTCCTCATAATCTTTTGTTAATAATATTGCAGAATGAACAAAAGTGTTTAATCATGATTCTCTATATTAATCATCTTATATCTTACATGAGTGTTTTAATAAAATTTAATTTTTTTTTCTTTTCATTGTGTTTATTAAACTTCAGTTTTGCCTGTTAAATACAGTAATAAAAATTGGAAATTGTATTTTGTCTGTCTTATCTGTTAGTTTACTTTCCAAAAGGACTCCAACTATAACAGAGTAGCAGGCCAGAGCTGGTGCTTTCCCATGAATAGTTGGGGAAACACTGCTATTAGATATACAAAGGTGAGCTGGACCAAGAATTATCCTGCAAGAAAGTCTGATAGGTCTACCAATTTAAATGAAGTTCATTTGTGTATGAGGAAAATCAAAATAATTGTGCTTTGATCAAAATAAATCTTAAGACCATTTCTTGACCCAAAAGTGACTCATGCATTTCATCTGTGATCTACATGCCCAGCAGCACAAATGAAGGTGGAGCAAAGAATGTGTTGTCTCTGAGTTTTTGTGGAGACTCCCAGATGTCTCACCCAATATCTCTGCTCATGTGTCTTTAGATAGAACTTGATTAAATGACAACTTACAGCAAAAAAGGAGCTTTGAAATATCCCTTCATTGAAAGCACTGCTTTTGGAATAGTGTCTATTACCAAAAAGGAAGGAGGAGGATAAAAGCTATGATTTAAAAAAAAAAAAAAATATAGCAACCTCTGTAACATTAACGGGTATACAAATCATACTTTAACAAATGAAACAAGACTGTAATATAAACACCATAAAAGAAGTTGATATAAAATACTTAAGAGAGTTAAGGAGATAATTCATTCTGATGAGAAAATTTCATGAAAAAGAGAAAAATTGTAAGACTTGTACTCAACCACACCAAGGCATTGTTCAGGTCATCTGCCACGCATTATCTCATTCTTTCCCATGACAGCAGTTCCACACAGGATATGTAAAGTCTTCACAATTGAAAGTCTAGTGAGTGATAAAACCCTGATTAAAGGAAAAATAAAAGTGTGCTACCAAGAGTGTAAGATTTAGACAGGAGTGTGCATAGGAACAGGGGTAGAGAATCTGAAAGATCTGAAAGAGAATCTGAAAGTTCACTGGCTTGAGCTTGTTTTTCAGAAGATGTTCCAGGAAAGCTTTTCTTGCAAACTTCTGTTCAGAGGAGAGCAGACCACCACAGACAAGGAAAGCTACAACAGCCCAGTGGGACTGTTTTGAACATACAATGTATGTTCAATGTGTGTTCATTTTTGAACATACAATGTATGGGAATATATGTGCTTGAGCAGGAAGTGTCCTCCCACTTCCTCTTTTCTATATCTTGAGCACTCCCCTAACCCTTGCTATCAAAACCCCGGCCAAACTGTTTCTCAAGAAGTCACTTACTTTGGGAAACTGTAACTTTCTAGTATCCTTTGCTTGTCATAAATAAATAAAGCTTTTCTCTGAGCAAATTCCACTTGTGGTTGATGATTTGACAACACCCAAACAAATGGTTGCCCTATGTCTGCTAACAAATATTCTGAACAAAAGAAGCATGAGGAGTCGGAATAGGAAATTGCAGGTTATGTACCTCAACAGTGATCAGTTCAGTTTGCCTGGTGCACAGAGATCCTGAAGAGGGCAGTAGGAGTCAGACTGTGGAGTTAGCCTGGCTCACTCCATGCCAGTCTCAAGAACTACAAGCTTAGTCTAAAACAAGATGAAATAATGGAAAACACCATAGATTAGGGTGGATGTGTTGCCCTTTATAAAACTGCTATAAAAACTGAGAGTTGAGGAAATGAGTGCAACTCTAGAATAATTTAGAAGATATCTTATCCAACATGATCATGAGATTAGCAGACTCAAAAATTCAACACCTACCTCCCACCACACACACACCTGACAATGTATCCAGCTCCTCACCTATGTGTACATCTCTAGCTCCAAGACAATCAGGAGCAAGGAGTGTCCAGATGCTAACTGAAAAAGACTCCGCCTGCCCTATTAGGGCCTTCCCTTATTTGTATGCATTTCCAGAATACCCCAATGTAACAGAAATATGACCTTCCTGGGGTGGGCAATAGTTACCAATATCACCATTTTGAGGATTCTGTATGTAAAAAAGGAACACAAAGCAAGGTGCGAATGCCTCCACACCCAGTAAAAACCCCTGTCTAGCTGCCCTCATTGAACAGTCAGATAAATCTCTTCCCATTATGCTGTCTCCCTTGTTCTCAATCATAATTCCCCAATAAGCCTTGTCTGTGTTGCACAGTGGTCTTTCGTCAATTTCCATTTGCAAGTGAGACAAATAATCTCAGGTTGGTAACAGACATGATACTTAGTTACATTTTTAAAAAGGACTCATAGCAGGAAATCACGAAAATCTGGAAATGTATTTAGGTGAGAACAAAAGTCTTAAGAATAATCAGATGTGACGCAGCACATGTATTCATCAAACTATTTAGTGGAGGATTAAGGTTGTGGTTTTAAAATAATATTAAAGTATATTATCACAAAAAATTAAAAGAAAAATAATAAACAAGGAATGAGAGTAGGAGAAAGGAAGAGTGAAGTATGGTTACTTTCTTCAAATTGTATATATGAAATACAAGAAATCTGCTCTTTTTATGTAAATAAATAAATAAATTTAAAAAACAAAGTCTTAATATGGATAAACATAAATAAACGATTCAGTATTGCAGATGGGACAGCCAGCCACTAGAATTCTTCATTGCTTTTCTTATATAACCCATCTCATCCTGCACCCTTCACAATTTCCATTTTTTTCTTAGGTCTTAGTAACACTGTGAAGCAAGCCAAGTACAAATTCCTTGTAGATGTTTTGCAGTTCTACCAAAAACTAAACATAATGTGGTAGCATAGTTTAACAACTTGACTTTACTGACTTCAAAGCATTAAATTGACTTTTCATGGAAACCAGTGGCTTTTCACACTTATATTTCACCAGCCATTTAGTATCTGTTAAGGTGTATCAACACAATATGTAAGGCTGAAATAAACAGGTTTGGGAACCAACATAAATGATCTCTGGTGCCTAGATGTTTCAGTTGATGAGGTCATAATTGCTTGGGCACTTGATTAGCCAAGAAAGAAATTAGCAGTGTCTTTGTGGGACTCTATCACTAGGTCTTGTAGAAAAAGTAGACTGTCAGTTAACCAAATTAATAGGTTATGTGAGAGACATGTAAGAGAGCATCTACTATTTTAGATGTGAAATATCAACATTTATTTCCTTTTCAAATATTTTAGTTTTCTTTAGTAAAGTATAATTGAAAAATAAAATTATATGTTATAGCATAAAATATGATGTGAAATAATTAAATCAAGCTAGTCAACCTATTTATCACCTCACGTAATATCATTTTTTTTGTCATAAGAACACTTATTATCAAGCCTTTTAGGAACATTCAAGGGTATAACACATTATTATTAACTATTGTCACCAGACTGTACAATAAACTTTCAGAACTTACTCAATCTAACTGTAACTGTGTACCTTTGATGAACCTCTCCCCATTCCTCCCTTTCTGCCCTGGACCCTGGAAAAATGCTATTTAACTCTCTGCTTCTAGGAGTTCAACATTTTATTTTCTATATATAAATGAGACAATGTATTATTTATTGTTTGGGGTCTGGCTTACTTCACTTAGCATAATCTCCTCCAGGACTATTCCTTTATTTTCCTATCTTTTTGTTCCCATCATTTTCCTTAAATTTATTTTCAAACATTTTTCTCAAATAGTTCCAAGTACCTTTGTAAAGTTAACGTTCCTCATATTGAACAAAAGTTAATCCATGGATTTTCTTCGCATTAACCCTAAAACAATGTGCTTCATCCTGATCCCATTTCGTATCTTGGCACATTATTTATATGCACTTCTAGATTCACAGAACAGTGTGTGGAAAGGATTTTAGAAATCATTAAGTTGGGGGCCGGTGCTATGGTGCAGTGGGTTAACGCCTTGGCCTGAAGAGCTGGTATCCCATATGGGTGCCAGTTTGAGAACCAGCTGCTCCACTTCCGATCCAGCTCTCTGCTATGGCCTGGGAAAGCAGTAGAGCATGGCCCAAGTCCTTGAGCCCCTGCACCTGCGTGGGAGACCCGGAAGAAGCTCCTGCCTCCTGGCTTCGGATCGGCACAGCTCCGGCCATTGCAGCCAATTTGGGAATGAACCATCGGATGGAAAACACCTTTCTCTCTCTCTCTCACTCTCTCTCTCTCTCTCTCTGAGTGTGTGTGTGTGTAATTCAGACTTTCAAATAAATAAATAAATAAATCTTTTAAAAAAGAGAAATTATTAAGTTGAACATCTGAAGTCTCTAAATTATCCTGTCTATAAAAGTCAAATGTAAATTACATGTGACAGTTAAATTTTCTAGCAGTCATATGAAAAAGTTTAAAAGAAATGGCAGAATTAATTTATGATACAATTAATCTATTATATCCAAAATATCATCATAAAAGCAATATAAAAATGATTATCAATAAAATATTTTACATTCTTTATATTAAGTCTCCAAAATGCAATGTGCTTTTTTAATTTGCAATGCATCTCAGATCAGACTGGGCACATTTTGAGTGTTTAATGGCCTCATGTGATCAGTACCTACCATACTGGACAGCTCAGCCTCACTGATTCTACACGATTAATCTCCAGTTCAGAAAGTTTAAGTGACTTGCTCCAAACCATTAACTATGACTAGTCATACTCTGGTTCCCAGTTCCCAACATTTTGGGTAAAGAATAGTGCTAATATAACATTGCCAAACCTAACAGAAGTTTCACAGATCTAAAGGTTTACATAATACTGCATTGTTTTGATTTTGAAATACAAGCATGTTGTAGAGAATGTAAAAAAAAAATCCAGAAGTATATATAGGTGAGAATAAAAGTCATTCTTAAGAATAATCACAAATGTTAAAAAACAAACACTATGAGTAACATCATACTCATGCTTTTAAAAACCCAAATATTCTAAATATTGTTTGGGGGCTATTTGCTCTCTGTTATGACTTTAACATGGTTTCTCTTCTTTTTTAGAAAACTTTCTTACTTTTATAAAGCATCACTAGCATACTCTCTGCCTTTATAATTGGTGTAGTTTTTTAAATGCTACAATCAAAAGAGTAGCAGCTGTCCAAAATATCAACTTATTAGCATCAGGGAAGAGAAACACAGCCAGGATCTAGCAACACTGTGTTTTTAAATACTTCTAATGATCCAAAAGCAGGCCTGCCAGAGTCTTCCAGCTGTTAGGAAAGGTACAAGCCAGGTTTATGAATTCATCTATCCCAGATCAACTAATTCTGAGTAAAGAATTATTTTCATAAAATAAAATACCATTCTTCTGTATACACTCTGATATGTATCACTGGAGCTGTAGTGTTTGGATTTTAAACATATTATGTTCCTTAGTGTTTACATGCAAACATAATCAAGATTCTATTATCTAGAAATAATAGAAACTCAGAATATTTTACATAGAAATCTGGTTCTGGGAGTGGGCGTTTGGCCTAACAGTTAAGATGCTGGTTGAAATCCCACATCCCTGTTGGAGTACCTGGGTTCAATTCATGGCTTTGGTTCTTGACTCCAGCTTCCTGCCAGTGCAGATTCTGGAAGGCAGTGGTAATGGCTGAAGTAATTGCACTCATGCCACCCATGTAGGAGACCTGGATTGAGTTCCTGATTTTGATCTGGCTTCAGTATGGTCTGATCCCAATCACTGTGGGCATTTGAGGAGTTAACCAACGTAGTTTCCCTCTTTCTATCCCTTTCTCCTTTTCTCCCTCTCTCCCTCTCTCTCTCTCTCTCTCTTTCTCTCTCACTCTGCCTCTCAAAAACAAACAAAAATAAAGATTCAGATTCTGCAATTCATGTAAGTAGTTACTCCAGATACTGATACACATGAATGAAGTTATGGTTTAAACAAATTTTAAGTGGGTTAGAATAAAGAGAATTTGGATCCATATAGTATCTAGGAGAAAAATTCAGGATTTCAAATCACAGCATAGAGATAAAAAGGAAATTGAAAAAGTCAATTAGAGGAGGTGAAGGGGTAATTGAGTTATTTTCAGATAATATCACAAAAATTGGATTGCACCCAATTGTGGCCATCCAGACAATACCAAGTGCTTATGTTAATTGCCACCTCCTTGCAGCCGGGGAATTACACAGCACACAGGAAAGCATTATTGACCATATTTGTAGGATGAGCCAGAATTCTGCTTTTAAAATGCACCCAAAAATCAACAAGCAAACTACTCCCAGAACATTGTGTGGGGAAGCAGACAAAGCCAAATTTATAGGCAACTATTCAGCACAATTTATCAAATTTGGCTTCACACTGCCCAGTCTGTTCTGGAACACATTTGACCTGGCTTTGATTGTGCATTTAAAGGCGATCTGTTCTGAGGAGGACTCCCCAGCTGGGCTGAGAGATTTCCTGGCCTTAGGCCATGCAAAACAGGCAGCATCTCTACTTCTGTGCTCAGACTCCTTCATCAATTGTTTCAAAGTAAATGAGGATAGGAAAAGCCTGGGAGATGAGACTCCTGTATATTTTTGGTTTCTAAAGTTTGGAGAGGTTGTTGATTAGCAGAGTTTCAAAGTGAAATTGTTGTTATCCATTGCACTTAGCTTGGGAAGAAAAAAATGCCTGGCACCCATGGCTCCCTGAAATGTTATCAGTCTTTTCACAATATTCACAGAAATCTCTTCCAGGCAAAAATGATTTATTCAGTATCACTTTCACAAATGATACTCCTCTACATTTTTCACTCTTCTTCATGCATGGAATGTCCAGCTCTCATCAGTCTGACCCTTCATACTCTATCCGAGTTTCCAAGGTTTTTCTCCATGAACTTCCCTGGGTTTCCTGAGCCTCTCTCGCTCTGTTTGCATTCCCAAGGCCCTGAAAAGAGGTAGTAAATAACCACTACTTTATGAGCTATCACTTTGCATTATCACCCAAATGTGTGTTCTGAACATCAACCATGAGCCAGGCTCTGTGCTGGGTGTTGAGAGTGAGCAAATACAGAGCATGAGCTCACCTGCCTAGAGCTCCCGGACTAACTCAGGAGATAGACACCACCAAACCAAGTCATTGCTTTCTCCCCCTCTCAATTTTTAGTGGTGCCTCTCATTTTGCACCTAGTATTGATTATAATTTTATCTTTTGTACATTTGTTTACTCTCCCTAATTAGATTGGAGATTTTTATATGAAAGAAAAAAACCAACACATCCTCCCATTGTTTCATTCCAAGTACTGAGATTATCTTAGTTTGTTTTCTGGTGCTATGTGAGAATACTTTAGACTTGGAAACTTATAGAAAACAAATATGTTTCTTACAGCTCTGGGAGATAGGAAGTCCAAAATAGAGGGATTACATCTGGTTAGGGCCAGCTCTCTGTACTGTAATATGAAAGAATACAAGAAAACCTGTGAGAGGGCAGGGACAAGAGAAAGCTGAGGAATTCCAACTTGCCTTTCTAACAACCCACATCCACCGCACGTATTCTAAGGTGTAATACCTGAGGAGCACTTCTAGGACAGCCCCATTAATCCATAAGGAAGATAGAGCTCTCATGACCCAAACACCTCTTATATACCCAACTTCCCAATACCACTGCACTGAAAACTAAATTCAGGATGAGTTTAGAGAGATACTCAAACCGCAGCAGTGTGTACTATTGTGTGTACTCATGTAATTCAGAACATACTACTAACACACGTTGTTTCTAAGTTTTGCTACAGCTGTACCTGAGTATCTAATGGGGAATTGCTTCCAGAAGTCCCCATGGATACAAAAATGTGGGCATGCTCAAGTGTTTATGTAGAATGGATTCATATTTGCATAGAATCTACATACATCCTCTCACATACTCTAAATACCTCTAGACTACTTATATTATCTAACATAACTAGATAAAGACTTGTTATACTATATTATTTAAAGAATACATTTTAAAAATCTGTATGTATTTAGTGCAGGCACAATTTCTTTTTTTGAATATTTTCAAACTAGTTGGTTGAATGGGCAGATGCATCCTTTGCACATTAGAGATTCATGTCACAGGAAAATCAGTGACTGGCCCATGTCTTGACTGTCTACTCTCTCCTTGTGCCAGCCCAGAAGCATGTACTTCCTAAGCATTATTTGAATGAATGAACTGATTGAGACTGGAATTAGTATTCTAACCCAATGAAAATTTTAAAATACATATTAGTTTAAAATCTTAAACAATAAGAGCAAACAGTACATAATCAGAGGAGATTCTTATTTCTCCCCTGCTCACTATAGTGTTTTTAAAGACTTGAAATTCTTATCTTTAAGTTCTCTATTCTTTAGCACACAAATACTCACTTCTATTCCTTCTCACTATATTTTTCCAACACAATTTGGCGAAGTCCACTTATTGGGTGTAATACCTTAGGAGCACAGAATGCATTTCAAGAGATCCCTCTGACCCACAAGAGTATGTTTAGTGGAAATGATTGTGATGTGCCCTTCAAAACACGCATTGCATATCATCTGGCTGTGCAGAGGGATTCCATTCTTTCATCTTTAAATCAGAGTCTAAGAACTACTTAGGAATTAGCATAAAAGACTACACTGGCTCCAAAATACTTTCTATTAACACATTTCCAAATCTTACCTTAGAGACCAGCATCCATCTTTCCCTTTATGCTGTAGTTTGATGCGTGTTAACCTCCTACAGTGCTTAAAGGGAGAATCCTGAAATCCCTGTTGTGCTTGAGACATAAGAAATTCAGAACAAAAAAGTCAATTCTTTACAACATCATGTCGAGATATTTATATATTTATTTAGGGATTTTGTAATTATTTGCTTTTTTTGGATTTGGAAGCTTAAAGGTCATGAATTGCTAGCTGGTTTAGTAATAAGCTCTATCCTAGGGTGATGCAGAAAGATGCAACATCAGCAGATAAAGTCAAAGTGGAAAACATCAATAGAGTAAGGGCAGGAAGCAGGATGTGAGGCTAAGGTATCTAAGATTCTACTGCCTTCTTGTTCCTCTACCCAAGAAATTAAAATTAAATCAGAGTGAAATGAGAGCAAAGGCAAGTCAATGAATAACAGAGAACAGAAGAAGAGGTGAGTGAGTATACTGAGGGGAATGAGAGGAAAGCCCTTGTTTTCCTCATCTGTAAAGTGAAGGTAATAATAATACTAATCTCAAGACCATTACATTGCAGAATTCTAGAGGACACTCACCATTCATACCACAACCTACCTCCTAGGGATCATATAACTAACAAGAAAGTATATTAAGTTTGTAGAACAGCACCTGCTACATACTAAAGGCTCAAAAACGGCTATTTTCTTCTCTAAATATCTGTTTTTCAAATTTTTTCTCTTGTTTCTTCTCTATTACATGCTTCCATAATGACTGGATGTCTCATTCATCACCTGATTTTCTTAGCAATTTCATTTGGTTTGGAAGCCATGACTTTCTTTTTTTATTTTTTTAACTTTTATTTAATGAATATAAATTTCCAAAGTACAGAATATGGATTACAATGGCTTCCCCACCCATAACTTCCCTCCCACCTGCAACCCTCCCATCTCCTGCTCCCTCTCCCCTTCCATTCACATCAAGATTCATTTTCAATTCTTTTTATATACAGAAGATCAATTTAGTATATATTAAGTAAAGATTTAAACAGTTTGCACCCACATAGAAACACAAAGTGAAAAATACTGTTTGAGTACTAGTTATAGCATTAAATCTCAATGTACAGCACATTAAGGACAGAGTTCCTACATGAGGAGTAAGTGCATAGTGACTCCTGTTGTTGACTTAACAAACTGACACTCTTGTTTATGGCATCAGTAATCACCCTAGGCTCTTGTCATGAGCTGCCAAGGCTATGGAAGCCTTTTGAGTTTGCTGATTCTGATCATATTTTCATATTTAGACAAGGTCATATTCAAAGTGGAAGTTCTCTCCTCCCTTCAGAGAAAGGCACCTCCTTCTTTGATGACCTGTTCTTTCCACTGGGATCTCACTCACAGAGATCTTTCATGTAGGCTTTTTTTTTTTCTTTGCCAGAGTGTCTTGGCTTTCCATGCCTGAAATACTCTCATGGGCTTTTTAGCCAGATCCGAATGCCTTAAGGGCTGATTCTGAGGCCAGAGTGCTGTTTAGGACATTCGCCATTCTGAGTCTGCTGTGTATCCCGTGGAAGCCATGACTTTCTAAAACATTTTTATTAAGACGTAGATTACCATAGAGAAGTCAAATTCCTAGCTCTGATTATTGTTTCTACTGGGACTCAGTCAATTTCTTGTTAATGGATTTAGAACAATTATCCACTAAGACTGGAACAGTTCAATATGAAATCCATTCAAGACATCTCACCACTAAGTCCCCAAAATCAAATGAGTCCAAACAGAGATGTGTTGTTTATATTAAGGTCCAGCCTGGATATTTAAGTCTTAGCATGAAGGAAGAAAGCAAAATATTTCATTCCAATTATGTAAGTGATAATATTTGTGATATATTAGGTTAAGAAAAAGTATTGGGGCCGGCACTGTGGTGCAGCAAGTTAAAGCTTCAGCCTGCAGTGTCGGCATCCTATATGGGTGATGGTTCGAGTCCTGGCTGCTCCACTTCCAATCCAGCTCTCTGCTATGGCCTGGGAAAGCAGTAGAAGATGGCCTAAGTTCTTGGATGCCTGCACCCAAGTGAGAGACTCAGAAGAAGCTCCTGGCTTCACATCAGCTCAGCTCTGGCCGTTGCAGCCATTTGGGGAGTGAGCCAGCGGGTGAAAGACCTCTCTCTCTGTGTCTGGCTCTACCTCTATCTGTTACTCTTTCAAATAAATAAAATAAATCTTTTAAAAAGAGAAATTATTATTAAAATTAATTCTGTGCCTGTATCTTCTTGCTTTTTTAACGTATCTACTAGAAAATTAAAATGGCATATGTGTCTCTCATGTTTATTAGGCAGCACCAGCCTCAACCCATTTTTTTTAAACAGGCAGAGTGGACAGTGAGAGAGAAAGAAACAGAGAGAAAGGTCTTCCTTTGCCATTGGTTCACCCTCCAATGGCCGCCATGGCCTGCGCGCTGCGGCCGGCACACCACGCTGATCTGAGGGCAGGAGCCAGGTGCTTCTCCTGGTCTCCCATGGGGTGCAGGGCCCAAGCACTTGGGCCATCCTCCACTGCACTCCTGGGCCACAGCAGAGAGCTGGCCTGGAAGAGGGGCAACCGGGGTAGAATCCAGCACCCCGACCGGGACTAGAACCTGGTGTGCTGGCGCCGCAGACAGAGGATTAGCCTATTGAGCCATGGTGCTGGCCATCAATCCATTTTTTAAGAATACTAAACCAGTATTTTGTTTGAGCATTTGCCAACGGCATTGTAACCTTTCTCTGCATTCCCACCATGAACTGAGATCTAATTTTTATCCATTTAACATGAGCATTGTGCCTAGTACAGCCTTCCCCCAACTCTCAATGCTAACTGAAAGCCCTAATGTAGCTCCCTCCAGTCAGGTTCACGTTGCCTAGGGCTCCTCAGGACTGACTGCCCAGCAGAATCACCCAAAGACAGAGCTTTTATGTGCAGTGGTGGTTTTCGGCACCTGTGGTTTTCAGTCCAAGGTGCAGCCAGAGTTACACATTACTGCTTCAAAGCCAATTTCTCCAAACGTTGACTTTGAGTGAAATATAATGGTAGTACAGTTTTTCAAGTGGGAAACAACTTATAGTCATCCACTTTGGTGCTATTCCTTCATAGGTAATAGAAGAAAGAGTGTGTTTACCACTGGAGGAACTCATACGCATGGTGGTGAAACAGTCAAGATAACCACACAGACTAAGCCCAATTTCTCTTAGCTTCAGGCCAAAATTTACTGAACTCAGCAAGTATCTTGTTATCTTTGTTTTTAAAGGAGAGGTAACACACTAATTATTAAGATAGTGCATAGATTTAGCCATATAAATAGAATTGTAAGTGATTGGCTGTTTTTCATATGAAATTTCTTAACTCTTTATCTTTGATTTATGAATTTTTTCCTTGTTACATATTTCAGTGAGCTGCTGATTGATTTTTCACCAATAACTACAGATGATGATTTGGAACAAGCACTGTTACTGCTGGAAATCAGCCAAAACTTATTTATTTAAGGTATCTGTTTGATTTCATAAACCAAACCTAGCTGGTAATTTATAATAGTGCCTGCTGAGAGAATGCCTATCATGAGCTTGCAAGACTGAGTAGACCAAAAAACTAATTGCCTCTCAATGTCACAGTTAAAGGAACTTAAAACAGTGAGAAAACTTAAAATTAAGCTCCTAGCATTTAAGAATCCCTTTCCCAAGCTCGGAAGAAAAGGTGAATCAACCTGAAAAAACAAAAACAGAAAATCAAAAATCTCTTTTTTTTAACCCATGATTTTGCAATACTGAGCTCAAAGTCTGGAATATGGTAATACTTGCATACTTTTTGTTGAATTTTTAATCAATTCATAAGTAAATTGGCATAAGTAAATTAGCTACTTATAAGAAAATGTTAACTCATACTATAATAAACTTGGAACTTGTATATTAGCAGGACCTACAAAATTAATTTAGGTAGACTTTTATAAAAACTATAAAATTATCACTTAAATAGTTCTTTGTTGAAAAAGAAAGTTTAGGTTAATAAAATGTAGTGTGGCAGAATAGTTAAAGGCATGGTTGTGACTGAAACACTGGGTTTGACATTAGCTAGATGGATGGCAATAGGTAGGTAATTAAATGGATGGTTAAATGGCTGACTACAGATAAGCTCACTGAACTTCATGCTTCATAGTGAACACAAATCAGTTATATAATGAGAAAAATATTAATAAAGTTAAAATTGAAAGTGATGCTTTATGTAATAAAACTGTATTCTCAAAGGTAAAGAGGATGCCTTTCCTTAAAATAACACGTGGTGAGGTACTAGAATTATAAAGTGTAACCATTTGAAATATGGGCTATTGACCAGAAATGAAATGGCTGCTATAAAAATATTTTCCCTAAAAAGACATATGTGAAAAAGAAAAAAATTAAAGGAGGAAACCTGGTCAAGTGAGAAGCACATTCTAGAATTATAAATGGTAACTCCAATAATTATAAATATATCATATATGAAAATTACTAAGCCAGTAGTACTTTGGGAAAAGATGAGAGGCAGGGTAGGGAGGGCTGGTTTGTCTTCTGTGTGTCCTGGAAAGACTTCATTTGCTGTTCCGGGAGCCTCTGGGCAAGGAATTTCTGGGAGAATTTACAGATCAAGGAATGCTTAAAGAACTGGAAACCAAGGTCAGCCATGTTATATGGACTCAGGAACCTCAAATGAAAAGGAAGGAACCCACTGCTTCTCCAGGGTCCAAGATGGATGGGCTTAAATAACAGAGCCCTTCAGACAGTGAAGGGGTGAAGGGGTCTGGCAGAGGGGGCAACACTAAGCACCTAATCTGGAATTGAGAGAAGACAACAACCAGGTTCAGCTGAAGAAGAAAGTTTGAGTCAAGAAGAAAGAAAAGTGAGTTCTAATTTAAATTGGCTCCATTAGGACAACAATAAATGCAATGTATTATTATTTTTTATTTTAAATGCTAAAGTCACAGTGTCAAAAATATTGGGAAATGAAAGGACTAAAAATAAAAATCAAGATGGATGTTTAGTCTACTGGTTAAGATGCCTGTGTTCCACACTGGAGTAGCTGGGTTCAATACCCAACTCTGGCTCCAATACCTATCTCTGACTCCTGATTGCAGCTTCCTGGGATGCAACAAGTGACGACTCAAGTAGTTGAGTTCCTGCCATCCACAACAGATGGCTGGATTAAGCTCCCAGATCCCAGCTTCCACCTTACCCAGCCCTGACCATTGCAGGCATTTGGGAAATGAACTAGCAGATGGGAGAAGCATATTCATTCTCTCTTATTCTCTCTCTCTCTCTCTCTCTCTCTCACACACACACACACACTCCTGCTTCCCCCCTCACTGGTGCTCTCTCTCTCCCCCCCTACCCCTCTGAAATAAATACATAAATAAGAATTTCCAAAGAAATATACAAATCAGGGCCGGCGCCGCGGCTCAATAGGCTAATCCTCCGCCTAGCGGCGCTGGCACACCGGGTTCTAGTCCCGGTCGGGGCGCCGGATTCTGTCCCGGTTGCCCCTCTTCCAGGCCAGCCCTCTGCTGTGGTCAGGGAGTGCAGTGGAGGATGGCCCAGGTGCTTGGGCCCTGCACCCCATGGGAGACCAGGAAAAGCACCTGGCTCCTGGCTCCTGCCATCGGATCAGCGCGGTGCGCCGGCCGCAGCGCGCCGGCCGCGGCGGCCATTGGAGGGTGAACCAACGGCAAAGGAAGACCTTTCTCTCTGTCTCTCTCTCTCACTGTCCACTCTGCCTGTCAAAAAAAAAAAAAAAAAAAAAAGAAATATACAAATCAGAACAAGCAGAAGGACTTCTAGTATCTGTCTTAACAGACCTGAGAAAACTAATCCTAAGCCAGTGTGTCCAACCTGGAAGGAAACCAATTTGTAGTTTCAAAAAAAGCTTCAGGAAAAGATGGTTTCAGATATCTCTTAAAAATGCAACCCACAGATGCCTGCAACTACGGCACCCCTCTCAAAAAATGTAACCAGAAAAAAAATCAATTGAAAGTTCTGATTAATAAATAGATATTCCCAAAGTCCTCGCCCCAGCTCGATATAGATGGGTGAATTCCCCTTCTTCACTACCAGAAATTATAAAAAAGAGAGCTTCTGGACTGGACATCTTGAAATATCTGGACATGAGACATCCTAAAAGTTTGGAAATGTGTAACAAACACAGAGATTCAGTGATAGTTCACATATTGAATGTTCACATCATTCCTCCCAGGCTTGCATCACTGGTCAACTCTACTTGAAGCAAGACTTATTATACAGGCAGAGCTCCTGATGGGGAAGGGAAGAGTCTTCTCCGATCATTTCTATCAGGACAGGGGAGTGGTGCTAAACGAGTTGCTGCTTGGGTCCTCTGAGGAAATAGTCCAGGAAAAGCAACTTTGGTGACATGCAGAGTTGACACATGTCTCCACAGGGTGGTACAATCAGCTTTTTGGTAGCCCATTTTTCAATATCAGCAAACAGACAAGGACCCCTTTGCCATTAGGAAATCTCTTACTATGAAAAAATGAGACTAAAGTATTCAAAAATAAAACATTGTGGGAGGAGGACAGATACTACAGAGAGAAAGTAATTCTGGAAATGAACTAATATTCTAAGAAAGATGGGGAACATATTTCAAGCAGGTAATAGCTTTTGTAAAAACAGAAGTATAAGATAAATTAAAAATTTGAAGGCCGGCGCCGTGGCTCAATAGGCTAATCCTCTGCCTTGCGGCGCTGGCACACCGGGTTCTAGTCCCGGTCGGGGCTCTGGGTTCTGTCCCGGTTGTCCCTCTTCCAGGCCAGCTCTCTGCTATGGCCCGGGAGTGCAGTGGAGGATGGCCCAAGTGCTTGGGCCCTTCACCTGCATGGGAGACCAGGAGAAGCACCTGGCTCCTGCCTTCGGATCAGCGCAGTGCGCCAGCCACGGCGGCCATTGGAGGGTGAACCAACGGCAAAGGAAGACCTTTCTCTCTGTCTCTTTCTCTCTCTCACTGTCTACTCTGCCTGTCAAAAAAAAAAAAAAATTCAATTGAAGATTTGGAAGACATTTCAGCGAGTCAAGGAAAAAACATAGGGAGGTGAAATATAGTATTGAAAAAAACAAGAAAATAGTCCAGGAAGACCATGATATGAATATTAAACCTATCAGAGAAGGGAAGAAAAGGATAGAGAAAAAAAATGGAGAAAATAATAAAATAAATAATTCAAGAAAGTTTTCCAGCATTGCACAGGGTATATTCAGCTTGAAACAGCCTTCTGGATTCTCAGCATAATAGGCAACTGTAAACCCACATGAAAGGCACAGCATCATGAAATGCAGGATACAAGCAGAAAATTAAAATCATCCAATGAATGCAAACCAAAATAAGAAGCCAGAAATATTTTTAAAAATTTAACTCAAGATAACTTGAAAATTGTCAATAATAGCAAAAACAATAGAAGATAGAACAAAGCTCTCAAAATGAAGAGAAAAAAATAATTTATAACATAGTTATGTGCATTCAAAATAACGATGCATTGTGATGACTAAAAAAAAAATTTTCCAAATTTTCAGTGTAGCCAATACGTCCCCTCCCACATAGATTTCTCTGGGAAGCTACTGAGAAAAGCTCTATTTGCACAGGGGAGTAAAGCAAGAAAAGGAAAGCCATGGTACTCAGGAGACAGGAGGACCAATCCAAGATACAGGGGATGGTAGACCCAGGATGCACTGAACCCAGTTAAAAAGAAAAAAAAAGCATATAGCAACAAGTCAAAGATTTCTAGAGAGACATCCCCAAAAAGATAAAGTAATTGATTGACTACTGACTATCTTTGTACAGAGAAGATTTAAGCAATTGGAGAAAAGCCAGTGATCAGTTTGTCCACAAGTATGTAAAAATTCAAAAATAAGACAATTTTTAATTCTAGGAAAACAAAATATACAGAAATATAGTGACCATAGTCATTCATATATGTTAACCATGAAAATAATTTATGGTACTCGTAATATGGTAAAAGTCAGATTATTGTAAATTATCATTTTTTAATTTTGTAACAGACACATAAGAATTGGATATATTTGTGGGATAACATGTGCTACTTTCATACATCTTTTTTTTTAATATTTATTTATTTACTTGAGAGGCAGAGTTAAAGAGAGGGAGAGACAGAGAGAGAGGTCTTCCATCAATTCGTTCACTCCCCCTAATGGCCACAACAGCTGGAGCTGCACCAATCCAAAGCCAGGTGCCAGGAGCTTCTTCTGGGTCTCCCACATGGGTGCAGGGGCCCAACCCCTTAGGCAATCTTCTACTGCCTTATGAGGCCATCATCAGGGAGCTGGATTGGAAGTGGAACAACCACGACTCAAACCAGCGCCCATATTGGATGCTGGCACCGCAGGTGGATGCTTAACCTACTATGCCACAGCACCAGCCCCAATGCTTTCATACATTGTGTAATCCCAATCAGGGTAAATATGTATATCTCCTCAAATATTTAACATTTTTAATAGTGAAAGCTTGGAGAAATAAACAGAATATCTATAGTCACCCTATCATGCAATAAAACCCCAAAGCTTCTTACTCTTAACTAACTATAATTTAGTACCCTTGAATCAACCTTTACACATCCCTCTCTCCCCTCTGCATTCCCTAGCCTCTAGAAGCCAAAACTGTAGTGTTAACTTCCACGAGATCAACCTTTTAAGACTGCACATATGAATTAAATTATATGATGCTTGTCTTTCTGCACTTCACTTATTTCACTTGACATAATGCCTTCCAGTTCCATCCATGCTGTTGCAAATAAGGTTTTTTCCTTGTTGTGACAGAGTAGTATTTTGTTACTTATATGGATCACATTTTCTTCATTTTGATCCATTCGTCAGTGGATGTACACTTAGCTTGTTTCCGTTTCTTGGCTACTCTGAACAGTGCTGCAACAAACATGGAATGCAAATATGTTTTTTGATGGACTGATTTTATTTCCTTTACAAATATACCCAGTAGTGGGACTGATAGATCATATAGTAGTTCTATTTTTCATTTTTTGAGGAACATCAACATTGTTTTCCACAATGACTATATTAACCTACACTCCTACCAAAAGTGTGTAACGGATCGCTTTTCTCCACATCCTTACCAGCACTGTTATCTTTCATCATTTTGATAAAGCCAATCTAACAGGAGTGAGGTGTTATCTCATTGAGGTTTTGATTTGTGTTCCCTGAGTACTAGTAATGTTGAGCATTTTTTCATGTACCTGTTGACCATTTGCATGCCTTCAAATGAGAAATGTCTGTTAAGGTCTATTGCACATTTTAAAATTGGATTATTTGCATTTTTGTGATTGAGTTGTTTAAGTTCTTTGTACATCTTGGTTATTACCTCTTGTCAAATATAAAACTTCAAACATTTTCTCCAAGTTTTTAGGTTGTCTCTTCACTGTGTTGATTGCTTCATTTGTTGTACAGAAACCCTTTAGTTTGATGAAATCCTGTTTGGCTATTTTTTGGTTTTGTTTCCTATGTACCTGGGTCTAATTTTAAAAATCCCTTGCCAATTCTAATGACTTGAAATGTTTTCCTTACATTTTCTTCTGATTGTTTCAAAGTTTCAGATCTTATATTTAGGTCTTTAATCGATTTTGAGTTGATTTTTGTACATATTGAGAAATGGTAGTCTATTTTCATTCTTCTGCATGTGAGTAGTCAGTGTTCCCAGCTAAACATTAGATATTTAACCATGCTTTTGATGTGACTATATGAAAGGGGTAAGAAGATGGGAAATAATAAAAGAATGTTACAGCTTTATGGTCAATAGCAGAAAGTTGATAGAAGATGTCTATCTCAGAAATATTGCTGAAGAGAAACATAATCACTATATTTAGAAAAGTAGGAAAATCAGAATGGCAAAAACTGAAATAGAAAAATAGAAACAGAGAAAAATTAAAAATAAAAACAAAAAATTTAAAAATAGGAATAAGTACCAAAGAGACAAAATAAAATTAAAATGTGCTTGACTATGGGGATCCAGATATATATATATATATATATATATATATATATATGTATATATATTTACATATTTATCCAGAAGATAACACAGGACTATTGTCTTTCACTATGTTAAAGGAAAATAAAATTAACTTAAGAAGCAGGAGAAGGCAAAAAAAAAGAAGATAAAGAAGAAGTCTTGCCATTTGGCCATCAAAATCACTTCTCTGGAAGTTTCTAGTACAGGTTGCTCACAAGAAGCAAAGGCATTTATTTCCCTTCAGGACAGAGAAGGATCCTCACCACACTTCAGGCCAACTTCAGAGAAGGCTGATCACTCAGCCAACTCTAAGGAAAGCACTACCATGGAAAGCACATTCATAGAACAGCAAAACTGAAAGCAACAGAACCCAGAAATGGACAACTACAAAACTGCAGGCAGGAGCTAGGATTGTGAATTGTCAAGTTCTTTCCAACAACCTCTAATTCCTCCCCAATTACAGAATCCCACAGAGAATCACTTGGGATCAAAAATGAAGGCTGGAATTCTTGCTAATCAAGCTGAACAGTTAAAGTGTCAATGGAAATAACATCATCTACAATGTTAGAACTGACTTCACAGTGTTTCCTGATTAATTGACTATAAGGAGTCACTATAGAAAAGTCCAACAGAGTGCTATGAATATACATATATATTTTGTCCAACTAAAATAGGTTTAATAAATCACAAAAGGGTGTTAAATGTAACTGCCTCTTGTAGTGTAGGCTGAAGGACTACGTGAAGAATGTCTGCAACTTAAAATATATCTCCTCCAAGTTTTATAAAACATAGCTGTACGTAACTGAGAGTTCAAGTCATTTTTTTAAACATTTATTTCTTTATTTGAAAGTTGGAGTTACACAGAGGGAGAAGGAGAGGCAGAGAGACAGAGAGGTCTTTCATCCTCTGGTTCATTCCCCAACTGGCCACAGTGGCCAGAGCTGCACGGATCTGAAGCCAGGAGTTAGGAGCCTCTTCCGGGTCTTCCCACAGGTACAGAGGCCAAGGAATTGGGCCATCTTCTACTGACTTCCCAGGCCATAGCAGAGAGTTGGATCAGAATTGGAGCAGCCAGAACTTGAACCAGCACCCATATGGGATGCCAGCAAGGCAGGCAGCAGCTTTAGCGGATACGCCACAGCACCACCCCAAGAGTTCAAGTCTTAAAAGTAATAAGACTGTGGTTCAAATGTCAGCTTCACTACTTGCTTATTTTATGAACTTACAAAATGTTCTTATGGGCAGGCACTTGGCACAGTAGTTAAAGATGCCACTAGAAACCCCTGTATCCTATGTCAAAGTGCCTGGGTTCAAGTCTGGGCTCTACTCCCGATACCAGCTAATGCAGATCCTTGGAAGCAGCAGTAATGGCTCAAGTACTTGAGTTCTGAGACTCCTGCTGGTGACAGGGACTGAGTTACAGGCTCCTGGCTTTGGGTCCTAAGTTGCAGTTTTTTAGGGATAGAGACAGCAAATGGGTAAGCTCGCTCTTTCTCTCTCTTGCCATCTCTCTCTCAAACCTTCTCATAAAGAGAATGAATAAAACTTTTTAAAAAATATTTTAATACCGTGTTTGTTCTTGTGAAAAATATTACAATAATGGCAAATGGCTTTGAAGATTTTGAGAAATTAAAATAAATCATAGCTATTGCTGAATTCTCAGGGAAGGATGATACAAAACCAATGCAAATGAACCAACATATGCTATGCTTTCTGCTACCCCCTGCATACCTCTGTGTTCTAGAAATGCTAAATGTACTTTTATTTAAACTTCAAAATTCACCACAAAATGGCAATTGGTAGAATTTGGATTTGCATATAGACCTATCTGACTTTAAAGACCATGTGCATTTCACTAAAGATTCCTAACATGAATTCCATTACTGCATCATCAAAGATTAATCCATCAGATCAAAATCTCTGCTCTCTGTCTCATCTCCACACATCACTTAGAAAGAAAGAGTCCTTTGAGGACATGGTGGTGTAGCTGACAGAAAATCTTTGATCAAAATAGTGAAATAAGCAAAGTCCCAGGAAACTTGTCCGTACATAGAGGATTTAACATGGGGAACCCCCAAATAACAGGTGAATACAAGAGTGCCCACCCAGATGCAAAAAGAGTGGGGATGATAAAGAGAAAATAAAAGAGCTCATTTAGAATTATGAAAATGAGCTACATAAGGGCTCTGTCCAAATCCAAACCCTTCACAAGCCAAATATTTAAATTTGTAGCCATATCAGAAGTTGTGATATTTTATTATTAATGTTTCAAACATTGAAAGTTATTGTAAGTAACAAATACACTTGGATATCAGTCAAAGAGGCTTCATATTCTTATATCCTATCTAGGCAGAAAATAATGTAAATGCAGCCTCTATCTTCAAGGAGTTTACCAGTAATGCCTCTAATAAGACACTGTCAAACATTAAAGATTCTAATAAACTAAAGAACTGTACAAAAAGCATCTAATGTGTGGTGCTCACAACATCTGTGGAAGAAACTCAGAAAGCTGGGTTTGACTGCAGTCAGATAAACCAGGGAAAGTTTCAATTGAGTTAATCCTTGAAAATTGATTTGATTCAAACATACAAATGGAATAGAAAGATGGTTGACAGAGGTTGGGTTTGGAGGTGGGAATGGTGAAAGAACAAAACTTTGAGTTACAATATGAACAAGTTTTATTCACCTAATTTGCAGCATTAATAGTGATGGATATGTTAAGTGATTTGATTTTGGTAATCATTGCACATATTTTGCATATCAGATCACATATTTTGAATATACACAATTATTATTTGTCAATTAAATATTTTTAAATAAAATAAATAGACCAGTACAGAAATAAACAGGGTGGCAGGATTTTGGAGAACATGAAGGAGTGAATTTATGAGCTTGGGAATGTCAAGGCATGCTGGAGGAACAATGATTTGCTTTAACTGGAGATGAAAATTTAGGTTCAGAAGTTATAAAAGGTAAGCCTGGGGAAGTGAAGAGGCAACCAAAAGAACGGGAGAAAATATTTGTAAGCTATACAACCGATAAAGGATTAATAACCAGAATATATAAAAAGATCAAGAAACTCAACAACAAAACAAACAAAAATGGGCAAAGGACATAAACAGACCTCTTTCAAAAGATGAAATCCAAATGGCCAACAGACACATGAAAAAATGCTCAGGATCACTAGCCATCAGAGAAATGCAAATCAAAATCACAATGAGATTTCACCTCACCTCAGTTAGAATGGCTTTCATACAAAAATCAACAAACAGCAAATGCTGGTGAGGATGTGGGGAAAAATCCACTGTTGGTGCAAATGTAAATTAGTAAAGCTGCTATGAAAAATAGTATGGAGATACCTCGTATATCTGAATGTAGACGTACCATATGACCCAGCCATCCCACTCCTGGGAATCTACCCAAGGGAAATGAGATCAGCATATGAAAGAACTATCTGTACCTACGTGTTTATCACAGCTCAATTCACAATAGCAAAGACATGGAATCAACCCAAATGCCCATCAATTGAAGACTGCATAAAGAAATTATGGGACAATTTCATCACGGACTACTATATAGCAGTTAAAATTGTAATCTGGTCATTTGCAACAAAATAGGTGAAACTAAAAAACATCATACTTCATGAAATAAGCCAGTCCTAAAGGAACAAATTCTATATGTTCTCCTTGACCTGTGATAACTAATAGAACACCTAAAAGGCAACCTGTAGAAATGAAATTGACACTTTGAGAAGCATTGACTTCCCTTGAAGTCAACCCTTCTCTTGACTGTTGAGTAACAGCTTTTTAAAATTTATTTTTGTTTTCCCCTGAGCTTTTCCTTTATCATGTTTTCCTTATCTTTTTTCTTTCAAACTAATCATTGAACTCTTTACTTAACATAGAGTTAACCATATGTATATGAAGTTAATTAAAAGTAGATCTTAGTAAAAAATAAGAGAATAAGAAAGGGAAGAGGAAGAAGGGTGGAAAGAATTATCACGATCCTAAAGTTATAATTGTGAAATGTATGAAGTTTGTAACTGCAAAGCAGTACAGTTCTGTGTACATTCCTACAGACTTACTTCTAAGGGTACAGTTTAAAAACTTGCCATGGGACCCCAAATTCCCTTAAGCTGGCTGGTAAAAATAGCAGTTAAGTGCTGCAGAGATCATATGGATAGGATCAAAAGTAATCATATAGGTAGGATCAAGTGTTAAAGTGATCATCTAAATAAAACTAAGTGTTTGGTAATAATAATAGAAGTAAAAAGAAGTGAATGCTCCAACATGGGAAGCAGTCCAGACAGCAGACTAATAGAATGACAATCACTTAAAGTTGCAATCTGACCTCAGAATTAGCTCTTAAGGCATTCTGGTCTGGCTGAAAAACCCAAGAGAGCATTTCAGGCATGGAAAGCCAAGACACTGTGGCAAAAACTGTTCTAAATAAAGGACTTATGGAATGAGTCCCCAGTGGAAAGAAGCTACCACCGAAGAAGGATGTAGTTTTCTTTGAAGGGATGAGAGAACTTCTCCTTTGCTTATGGCCTTGTTGAGTTAGTGGATCCAAGAGGCCTCCACAGACTAGGCAGCTCATGTCAAGAGCCTTGAGTGATCACTGATATCATACATAAGAGTGTTAATTGTTAAATAAGAAACAAGAGTCACTGTGCACTGACTTCCCATGCAGGACCTTTGTCCTCAAAGAGTTATATCATGAGACTTAATAGTAAAACTTCTCAAGAATCACTTTCTTTTAGTGTATTAAGTGGAGGATATTCTTATTTCTCATAAGTTATAGACATACCTAAGTGTTCGCAAAAGATTTATCATTCTTGGGTTCTTCTTTAAAGATAATTAAGTCTCTAAAAGGAAAGGAGGAAGGAAGGGAAAAGAACAAGGGGGAAAAAATGCAAAATCACCTTCAAGATGCAATAACTTTCAATAGCCCTTGTCTGGACTGTTGAGGAACAGTTTTTGTTATTATTGTTTTGTTATTTTTCTTTTTTTTTCTTTTTCATTCTCATTCAAAGTGTTGAACTCTTTACCTAGAATAGAGTTAATCCTCTGCATATAAATTTAAATGAAAATTGATCTTAGTGAAAAACAGAACAGGGAACAGGAGAGGGAAAAGGAAGAGGGATGGGAGAGTGGGTGGAAGGTCGGGTACGTGGGAAGAATTACTAGGTTCCTAATGTTGTATTTATGAAATGCATGCAAATAAATTTAAAAAAGAGATAAGCCTGGGAAAATGGATTGTAGGCAAATAAAAGAAAACTTTGAGAGTTAGACTAGGGTATTTGAATTTCATCTCCAAATAGGAAAGAGTTATTAAGGTTTGAGTTTTGCTTGCTTATTTATTGTTTTATTCAAAATATGATGATTACAACTCCATTCCCCATTGTTTCTCCCTACTTTGACCTATAGATTCAAAATGCAGTCCAACATAAATTCTAGAAAACTTTTTTAAGATATTGACATACTGATCCTTAAATTTATGAGCAAAAAAAAAAAAAAAAGGAATCCAGAGTAGCCAATTCTGAAACTCTTACAAAGAAAAAAGTCAGCAGCCTCACGTTATCCATTAATAAGACTTCCTTTAAAGTTTCCATAATCAAGGCAATGTTGTATTTCCAAAAGATAGACATACAGATCAATCAAATGGAGTACAGTCCAGAAAAAGACCAGCACAAATATAACGAACTCATTTTGACAAATTTTTAAAGGCAATTCAATGTAGACAATCTTTTCAACAAATGATGAGAGAATAACTGAACAAATCTGGGGGGAGTTTGGGGAGAGGGGGAATAACTTAGACTCATACTTTACAGTGTTTTTTTTTAAATAATGATAATAAGTCCAGGTAGCTGGTGTTTGTTCTAAGAGTTATGATGTCCATATTCCTTTTTGGAATGCTTGGATTCAGTTCTCAACTCTGGTTTCTGACTCTAGCTTCCTCCAAGTGGGGATGCTGGGAGGCAGTAGTGAAGTTTCCAGGAATTGGGCCATTGAGAAGCCAACACTGAGTTTCCACCTCTTGGCTTCAGTCCTAGCACAGCTCTAGACATGCACGCATTTGGGAAATGAACCAGCAGAAGAGCATATTTTCTCTCTCCCAACCACTCCCCTTCTTTCTCTCTCTAAGGTTAAAAAATGTTATCCTCTAAATAAGTACAACTTGTATATGTCTGTTAAAATATTAAAATAAATTCTTTAAATCCACTTCAATCTACAGTCTTTGCTCCCTTTATTCCTTCCCCATGATCAACGCAGAGTCAAAAATTCAGACATATTTGACTTTGCCAGGACCTCTCTTAATTTCTCCTATGTTCAGGAAGACATAACTGTTATGTGAGTCACTCTGTACTCTTCAAAGTATATCTTGGATCTCTTTTTGAAAGTTCTAAAGGGAGGTACTCCAAAACTACCAAAAAAAAGTTAAGAGTTTTAAATAGCTCTAGAGTAACCATCTATTTGACTTTGCTTCATCTAGTATTCCCAAACTTAGAATTTTTCTTCATGTAAATATTTTAACTTTTGTCAGAGCTTGCTTTGTAAACTACTATAAAATACTGAGAAACACAGATGGTAGAACACACTCTGCACTTTGGGTAACACTTAAAAGATTAACTTGGAGTCAGAGTGTTGAGGTCTTCATAAATTCAAGAGGATTGGGTGAATTGTTTTCACTGCCTATAATCTCATGAAGCTGGTTGATTTATGCATAACCCTTACAAAATCACAGTCCAGGTAGTTCATCCTAAAGAGGGATCATAATTAGATAAATCCAATCTAAGCAAACAAATCTAATTTAAACAAAACTCAGGTTCTTAATTTTTTTGATTGCCATGAAAGTTATGCACAGTCTCTACAGTATTTTTTATGATTCTACCTTTTGTTATTTTCTACTGCCTTTACACTGAAACTACTCCTACACCTCTCTCTTTAATAGCATCTGAAAGGCTCCCTGAATACATACTGCATTCTGTCTCTTTCAGTTTACTTCACCCACCATGTTCCTTCAAATTACCATCACTGGGACCAGGAAGAAATCTGACAAGGTAGGTATTTCATTAGGAAAAAGGAAGAAACCACAGCAGATGCACATGGAATCCAAGGAAGGGAGTGTCAGGAAATACTCACCCGGAAATATTTCTGCTATTCAGTCCTAGGGAGGAGCTTAGGCCTGGTAGAGCACTTCAGCTGCCAGTGAGTAGGCAATCTGCATTAACGGGTCAGGGGCCTCAGTGCTTTTAGGCCAACTGTGGCCATTATAACCAATGCTGAGCTGTAAACCGAAGAGAGGATAAAACATAGAGATTAGAAGTTCAGTTAACGAAGCAGGGCTGTTAGAAGCAACTGGGGACTTCTTCGGGCCGAAATTAGACTACATAGTTGTTGGGGTAGCTGTGGAAGTGAAGACTCAGAAGGAGGAGTTGAGCTATCAGAGAGGGAGTTGCTGGAAGGTCTCACTGAAGCACTGCCACATGTGAAAAATAGAGCTGTCAGAATATTATGAGAAGCTGAGAAGGTTCACAAAGGGGCACCACATGGTGTGACTGGGAAGGTGCTCTGTCTGGGCATGTACCACCTCTGTGGACACACAACCAAGTGGAGGGCCTGGTGCAGCTGTTGGCCATCTGGCACAGCACCATGGATTGGAACCAGACACGATGGAGGGAAGGGACAGCCAGCTGGATCTTTGTTATGTCCCCAGCTGAGAGTGGCTGCCACCACACTTTTACCTTCTAGATCAAATCTCCAGCAGATTCTCTTTGACTAATTGTAACACAGAACTGGATGTGGAAAAAGATACTGGGCCATGTGGTTTCCAGCTTGATGAAGCAATCCATCACAGGGGCTGTTAGCAAAATGAAAAAAATAAACTTATCTCATTTCTGGTTGAAAATGGTGTTCCAATGACGAGAATTTAACAAGCTTGGGTAGGGTGCAGATTCCACTCAGTTTCAAGCACTGTGCCAGATAGTCTTTCTCTCTATATATGTATATATACATGCAGATAGATAGAAAGATAGATAGATAGATAGATAGATAGGAAGATCCTACACATTTCACCCTGACAAGTGAAACATGAGAATAGCACATGAATGATGTGATCCAGTGAGGACAGAGTAGAACAGAACAGACCTGCTTCACAGAAAGAATGAAGACCTACAATGTAACATCTTGTAGTGCTCATTGATCCTGCCAAAGGACACAGTTAAAAAGCCATATGCATTTCAGGAGACAATGCTTAAATAATTAAGAAACTGTCTGTAACCAAAAAAAGATCAATCAGTCAATGTGTGTGTGTGTGGCCACAATACACTACTGCATTTTTCCCCATTTCTGCCAGTCACAATAAAAGAAGAATGAAGAGGACTTTGTGTAGTTCTGGAATGTTACATCTTAAAAGATGCCACAAACAATACAACTGGAGGTATTGCTGTGTGATGGTCAGGAAAGAAATCTCCCAAGTTCCTAGTTTCAATCCTGAGCTCCATCACAGGAGGCTAAGTGATTTTTAGTGAAAAGCTTAGGTCCTCTATTTCTCAGTTTTTCTGTTGGAAATTTCAGATGCTATCTGCCATACAAGACATTCATGATGATTATTTGTGTTAATGTATGTATAGATCCTAAGGTTAAAACAACAGAAAGCTCAATTTAGAAACAATGAAAATTAAGTATTACTGATATTTCTACTTGTAAGTTTAATTTTAAAAATAATCTATTGTCAATACAGAATGGTTTAAAATTATAGTTGCAGGGGCCAGTGCTGTGGCGTAGTGGGTAAAGGAGCTGCCTATAGTGCTGGCATCCCATATGGGCTCTGGTTCAAGTCCTGGCTGCTCCACTTCCCATTCAGCTCTCTGCTATGGCCTGGGAAAGCAGTTGAAGATGGCTCAAGTCTTTGGGCCCCTGCACCCACATGGAAGACATGGAGGAAATTCCTGGTTCCTGGATTTGGATAGGCACAGTTCCAGCCATTGTGGCCAACTAGGGAGTAAACCAGCAGATGCAAGATCGATCTCTCCCTCCCTCTCTCCTTCTCTCTCTGTGTAACTCTGACTTTCAAACAAATAAATAAATCTTTAAAATTATAGTTGTATATTTTTAATTTATTTTCTTTCTCTTCCATATCAGTCAAGATGCTTGGTCTATCATTATACAAATAACAATAAATGCATCACAGAGTTCCAGAATTAGATTATTTAGTTTTAAAAATTGTAATCTGAGGGGCTGGCGCCGTGGTGCAGTAGGTTCATCCTCCACCTGTGGCACCGGCATCCCATATAGGCACTGGTTCTAGCCCTGGCTGCTGCTCTTCTGATCCAGCTCTCTGCTGTGGCCTGGGAAAGCAGTGGAAGATGGCCCACGTCCTGGAGCCCCTAAACCCACATGGGAGACCAGGAGGAGGCACCTGGCTCCTGGCTTCAGATCGGTGCAGCTCCAGCCTTTGCAGCCATTTGGAAAATGAATTAATGGATGGAAGACCTTTCTCTCTGTCTCTCTCTCACTGTCTGTAACTCTACCTCTCAAATAAATAAGTAAAATCTTAAAAAAAAAAAAAAACAACCCTGTAATCTGAAATAGAATACAATTTGAAATAGGTATGAACTCACATAAAATAAGTCCAAATAATTGAGCAAAAAACTTAAAAATAATTGAATTAAAGGCAAAATTGCATCTTAATAACTTAAACTTTTAGATAGGACATTTTATTTCCCCATACGTTGTTAAATCTATTTGCTCGCATGAAATTCCTGCTAAGTATAGCTTCACAATCTGGATTTTTGCTTAAGTTAATGTCAGCACATTAGGCCCTGCTCTTTACTACTTCCCAATAATCAATAAAGATCTCTTGCCCTTACTCTTCCTGTGTAGGTATTTGTCCTAAATAGCACTCATTTTGCTATAATAAATAGATCCCAGTGCTCCTTGGGTGTGACTTCCCATCACTTTCCATTGGCTCCCAATTGCCCCCACTTTGCACTCTCTACTGATGTACTGTTTCCTACAAATTTGAATAAAGCATAATATACTTCTCTGGATATTTTATGTGCTACTTAAAAAGAAGAGATATTGGGGGAGGAATAGAATTTCACCAGCATAAATTCGATATATTTAACTCAGGCTTAATACTATCTGTTTCAAGTAAGCTGACCAATACTAAGTGGGCATGTACATTTTTCCTCATACTGAGTGTAAATTAATCAGAAAGGTTTTTTTTTTTTTTAATTCTCTATTCTTCCTTTATATACACATAAAGACAGATTATTGATTGATTCTGTCTAGCTAGGTTTCATTTTAAATTAGTTGTTTATTTTTATCCATTCATGTCACTCAGCAAAATGCAAATCAGATTTAAGCTATTTGTTGTTGACTATTTCAGGGAAAGACAAGTGGCACCTCCCCACCCATTGCACTTCACTTACACTATAAGTGTATAACTCCTAATATAAGGAGCCTCAGTCTAGAAGGCAATGATTAATCTCCAGAAGTGACATCACCCTTGTAAGAAGGCACGTCCCATATGTGCTAAAACATATGATATGTATTCAGCCCCACAGTTATCTTTAAGAGGGCTTGAATTCACCATTTATGAGGCAGTGCCACATTTGGCCAGTAGATAGCACTCAAGATATTCCAATAAATGGAGAGAGGAATCAGCTTATTACTCTACAAGGAAAGCATCAGACTAGTTCATTTCAGATCAGCAGAGCAGAAGAATACAAACTCCTAAATGTCTAGAGATTAGGATTTTTAAAAATCAAATCCCTATGGCCTCTTAATGTAAACTTGTACTTTATTAGAATAGGAGAATTAACTGATAAGTGTGTTTCCTAACACAATTTCTGTCAGAAGGTGGTAAGGTCCCACATATTTCACCCTGACAAGTAAAACATGAGAGTAGCATATGAATGATGATGATGATGAGATCCACAGGACACAGAGTGGAACAGACCAGTCCTATTTCACAGAAAGAATGAAGACACAAAATGTAACACCTTGTAGTGCTCATTTATCCTGCAAAAAATTACATGCATTTCAAGAGACAATGCTTAAATAATTAAGAACCTGCAAAAAAGATCAATCATAATTACATAAAGCAGGTGGATAGCACCTTGGCAGGGTTAAACCTACTAGTTTGGTGTTGCTACTGTTATGTTTTGACAAGTGATGACTTTCTTGGTATGTAAGGAGTAACTCATGTTTCTTTGGAGGTAAGAAATGGTAAAGAGCTGCTTTAGTGATTTTGAACTATCATCTCCACATTGTAACTTCAGTTCATGGGTCTTCAAAAAGGTATAGTGTTTAAAAAGGCGATGAATGCTAAAGTGCCTTAATAGATACAGAAAGCTGAGAGAGTCTTTGAACTTCTTATTCATGTGAACTTCCAAATTCCTTCCTATTGTAGCTGTCTGACTTGAGCTGTGTTCACTTGCAACCTAAAAGGGCTATCAATAATACATGGTGGAGAATTGGTACCAGAGGTGAGGGTAGGAGGTAAGCATCACTCCAATCTCTGTTCATCACAGGTTTCTGTCTTCCCTCTCCTATGAACCCTAAGTATTTTCAGATTGAGAAATTTCTATTTGATTGTGCTTTATAAATGTTTTCTCTTCCTTTTCCCTTTCATTATCATTGTAGTATAGGCAGTTAGCTCTCCACAGCTCCAAACTACCCACAGAGTAAGCCTTGCATAAGAAAAAGAGCCACTCCCCTGGGGTCCATTCTTGATCTGCTATGACCTGACAGTGATTTTGGGAACATCACTTTCCTGCTCTGGGCTTCAGTTTCTTTATAAATTGAACAACATTTTCAGTACTAACTGTGGTCCTATTCCCCCATTCTCTCACCATATATGAAGCAACATCCAAAGCAGTCCAATAGAATCAAGAATACAAATAGGTCCTGGTAGTATTCTGTTAAAGCTTCACTGTATTTTCAACTATTGTGGTTACAACTCTGTAGAGGAAGGAAGGAAGGGAGGAAGGAAGGAAGGAAGGAAGGAAGGAAGGAAGGAAGGAAGGAAGGAAGGAAATGGAGGGAGGAAGGAGAGAGAGAGAGGGAAGGAGGGAGGGAGGAAGGAAGAGGGAAGAAAGAATGAGAGGGAGGGAGGAAGGAAGGAGGGAAGGAAGGAGAGGGAATAAACTTAAGTTTCTGGTAGAGTAATAGTTTTCAAGCATGCCTTTGTGTTAACATCTGAGTGAAAAATATCAATGTTCAAGCCCACCTTCATATATATTTAAAGCCTCCAGAAATTCTTTGGGCAATTGGGATTGAGACTCAATGTAATGCAGAGTCATATTTCATTAAATGACTCAAAAAATAAGCAATTACCTAAGAGTGGCACTCAAAAGGATTTCTCTTATGAAAAACTGCTCTCCCAAAGCCCATCAGTTTCTTAATACTGAGGTCTAAGGTATCAAAAGCCTCCCCAGGAATTCCTCCTATCCTTGGGGTTGGTGCTGATATGTCCCCAAATCCTGAATTCCACTTCTCTGAGAGCTGCACAGTATCCCCATATCATTCTCCCTCCCTATCATCATTCTGAAATTATTGCCAGGTCAATGCTTCAGGCTTGCTTTAGTTAAACCTCTCTTCCCGATAATAAGATAGACTCTGGCTTTTAGCATCCATAGATCATTCCCACATCTCTTATTAGCTAAAGGTTCATTCGTTCACTACATCAAAACTTTATAACTGGTGGCAAGTTGAAAAAGACCTAAGGCAGAGTGATGAATTGGAAAGAGCAGTATATTGAGAATTTCAAGGCCTTGAATCAAATGACAGGTAACCTTTGGAGACTCCATTTCCTTAAATACAAGGTGAAAATTATACCCACTACCACCCTGGATGCCACACTGCTACTACTTTCTTAACAACTTTCTGATAATGATGCTAACAAACAGTAAAGAGTAGGAAAGCAAGTACAAGGGAGAAGCACAATAAGAAGGTTCCAGATAAGTCACAAGTTAACTAATCTGCTCTCAAAGCACTGAACATATCCTTATGGGTTGCGATAGAATCATATGGTAGTGACATTTGGTAGATACTGCTTTCTGCTTTTGGTCTATGTGAAGACTATTCTCACTACCCTAACATTGGAAAAATCATTCTTGCAAAATGAGAAGGTAATGACCTGACTCTCTAGTTTTTAAATTGACCCTGAAAAAATGTGTAATTTTTTTTTTAAAAAGAGCCCTTTAATTTGCCAAGTAAGTTCTAAGATATTCAAATCCCAAATTCAGTTAATTGTTCCTTTCCTGTGACTTACACTCACATCTCTACATCCCGTTCTTTTCCAGCTACCATGGCCATCTCTTCATGCCACTGCTTCCTCAAGATCATCCTACATGTTAACACTGCATATATTTTTGACAAAGCTTTGTGCAACTTCTTGTTTTCTGCAGTCTGAACTGTATGACTTGGCAGTTCCAGATATCTATAGTCTTGCCCATATCCTACCCTTCCCCATCTGATGTCTCCCCACCCATCGTTTGTTCATGCTGTTTCCTCCCCCTGGACTAATCGTGACCACTCCTGAAGGTTCAGCCAGCACATATTTCATCTGTTCTGTGAAGTCCTCCCGCTGACTGGCCTTCCCTTCCTCTCACTGTAATAAGCAGCATGAACATTTACCTGTATTGTCTATTGTGCTACATGGATTTCATGATTCCTGGTTAGACTTCATGCTTCTAGAGAATAGATAACATGTATTAAATACTTCTTCCTCCATCCCCCCTCCCTTTCAATTTCATGTAGTTTATACAGCAGAATTTGGTGAAATCGGTAAACAATAAAACATCACTTAACAAGTAACACAGTAACATCAGACTTAAGTCAGTAAGGTCCCTGGAGCTTCTCTTTGACACAGCCTGATTACTGGAACATGCAAGTTACCACACATAACCTTTAGCTTTTACCTTGGAATTTAACATCCCCAACTGTGCATCCTGGGCCCTTACAATAATAATACTGTTACAAAGACACATATCCAGGTTTTTCAAAACATATTCATTTATTTGAAAGGCCTAATAGCAGAAAAGAGGAATGGTAGGGGAGGAGGGGAGAAGGATAGGGGAGGGAGAAAGGGAGAGAAAAGAGGAGAGAGATCTTCCATCCACTGGTCCCCTCCTCAAATGCCCACAACAACTGAGGGTGGTGCCAGACCAAAGGCAGGAGTCAGGAACTCTAAGTCATCCACATGGGTGTCAGGAAGGCAAGTACTTGAGCCACCACATGATGCCTTCCTTGGTTCATTAGCTAGAAGCTGGATTGGAAGTGGAGAAGTCAGGACTTGAACTCCAGTATGGGATGCTGACATCCCAAGAGGTGGATTAACCTGCTGTGTCACAATGCCTACTCCTACATTTCAAGTTTTATATAAACAACTTCTATTTAAACTTTATATACAGTTTATATGTATTTCCCCCAAGCATGGAATTGATCTAAGAAATACAAACAAATTGAAAGAAAACAGGGAAGTATCCCAGTAATTAAACAACTTCATTCTTTGTGTTAATGATGTGTTTAAGACACGCACCTTTGATTTAGAGAGATGGTGATAATGGAACTGCAACCAAATGGAGAAGGGATCTCATCTTCTGGTTTTCTACCAGAGTCAGCTGAGGCTCAGAGACATGGAGTCTAAATGACCTACCTGCCTTGCAAAACCATGTGCCCTCCTTCCCCTTCTAGCTGCATGTATTCAAAAGAATGTTCCTCAGTTTCTGCCAAACCTTCTCATTAAGTCCATTTTGTTTCCAAAAGGTCACCTGTAAATCAATGCAGTCCTAACCAGGAACCCAAAGATGGGCAAAAGAACCACCAAGAGAGATCCCTTGTGGTTTCTGAAATTATCTTTTATTTCTAGGGCTAAAGAATATTCTAGAAGAGGTATAAATAGCTTAGTAAAGTTGCTAAAGAGGATTTGGGGTGGAGGCATGGATATATGATTTAGTGATTTTGTTTAGGATTCTGCTGCAAGGAAAAGGAATAATCTCATGGCAAGCAAAAGTGGGATAGAGCACTTAAAGGGGTGAGGAAGAGTATGTGGTCCTTGTTCATCTCTCCCCCTCCATACAAGGAATAGAGTGGTATGGAAAAGATCCCCCACCCCCTCCCTGCAGCCTCAGAGACAAGGCACTGTAAAAGTCACACTGGGATCCTACAATAACTTCCCTCCCCATCTGCACAAACTTGGCACACACCATGAAAGCACAAGTATGGGGATACTTCAAATAGTTCATGGAAAATGGAAGGAGAAGATTTTTTTAAAAGATTTATTTATTTATTTGAGAGGCAGAGTTACAGAAAGAAAGGTCTTCCACCCGCTGGTTCACTCTCCAAATGGACGCAACGCGGAGCTCCAACGGCTAAAGCCAGGAGCCAGGAGCTTCTTCTGGGTCTCCCACACGGGTGCAGGCGCTAAGCACTTGGACAATCCTTCACTGCTTTCTCAGGCCATAAGCAGAGCGCTGGATCAAAAATGGAGCAGCCGGGACATGAACTGCTACCCATATGTAAGCTGGCGCTACATGCTGAGGCTTAGCCTACTAAGCCACAGTGCCACTTTGAAAAGATGTTTTTAAGGTGCAAAATTTTGGAAATACATGCAGAGTTTTTCACGACACTTGTTTTCCATGACCCCCACACATGCACAAATTTCAAATTATTTTTCTCTAAAATAAACTTATCTTCCATTTTTCTACGAACTTTTTGAGGCTTTATAGCACTTGCCTTACTTAAAACAACCCTCCTGCTTTTGAGACCTAGACCTAAGCTGCCCTGCTTCAAACGTGGCCCTGGACTACTGAAAGATTTAACAAATCTCCCTCATTTCTGCTTTGGAGGGGACGGAGAGATGGTTCTCGAAGAGAAGGGAACTTTTCAGTCCCAAAATTACAACCAAAATGTTTCGCTGTTGTTGTGTTTCATTTTTTAAAGCCTAGAAATCAATTGCAATTCAACTCCCTTGCCTCAATATATTTCTCTTGTTAAGGAGCTTTGCATCTCAGGTGTAAGAACTAGCCTTGCCTTTCCTAGTCTGTTAAACAGCCGCCTGGCCTCTCATCCCTGGAGAAGTAAATTTACCTCTGTGGACCTTAAATTTCCCATCTGTTAAATACCGGGGTTGATGGATGGTACCTCAAATTCTCATCCACCATCTACGTTGTGGGAGTCTGCAAGTCCCCTTGCCTGTGACTTTTCCACTTGAGGGGACAGCACAAATGCAGTGAAAGGTTAAGGATGCCTCCACCAGAGATTTGTTAACACGGAGGTGGAGGCTCCTGGGCATCGGATTTGCAACCTCGCGGGCCTCCAACCTACCCGCCTCTCCAAGTCCAGCATAGAGGGCGGCTGCACCGGGCTCTCCTCTTTATTCCGCTCCTCTCCCGCGCAGCAGAAGGTCCCCGCAGCACAGCTCTGTTGCTGTCCTGGACACCGAGCTGTTTACGCCACCCCAAACTACAGTAAGCCTGGACCACTACTGCTCGCTCCGTTTCTCACAGCTCTGCCGCTACCCTTCTCTGGAGATCCCGCGAGGTCCTCATTACTTCTCAACCCCCAAAAGTCTTCCCAGCCGCGCCAGCATCCTTGCCCTCGGTTCTTCGGGCCAAGCGCGGTAGAGGAGTCAGGGCGCTCTCCCGGGGCGTCCTCTCTCCAGCCCCACCTCCCCGTCCCTGCCGTTTGGGTTCGCAGACCCCACGCCCCGCCCCGGGACGCTGCCGCCCCCCCCCAGATCCCGGGGTGCTCTTCCAGCGCATCCACCCCGGGAGAATCCTTCTCCCCTCCCCACCCCATCCCATCCCCATCCCCATCCCCACAGCCCGCCCCCCATCCTCCCCAGCCAAAGCCGGAGCCAGTCAGTGGGCTGGGCGCCTGGAACTGCCGCGCCGTGCGGACCGGCCCTCTGCTGGGCGGGGGAGATTCTCGGCCTCGCGGGGCTCCCGGGCGCCAGTGGCCGGACGCGCTTAGCTCTGCCAGGCAGCTGCCCGGATCCCAAGAGCAGCCTCGCGCGGGAACCGGCCCCGAAGCGCTGCGACCCCCGCCAAGCCTGAGTGCCGGCCGAAGCTCCAGGCGCCCAGCGCGCTCCTCGCAGCCCCCTCCGCTGTGGGGCGCGCGGGGGCCCGTAGAGGCACCTCCCGCCGGCCCGCCCACCCGGCCCGCGCGGCGCGGCGCTCGCTCGTTTTCCGGGAGGCGAGTGAGGCGCGGTGTCCCCCCGCGTCGTCAGTCCTGCCCCGCGAAGTGGAGATGCGCGAGAGGCAGGCGAGGGCGCGCAGCTCGTGAGACGCCGCGCCAGCCGGCACCATGCGCCTGCGGCCGCTGCCCCTCGTCGTGGTCCCCGGCTTGCTGCAGCTGGTGAGTGCGCCCGCCTCGCCGCGCGCAGGCCACGCGTTTCGGCGGGAAAACCGCGTCGGGGCCCAGTCGGAAGCGGGACCGGGGGCGCCCAGAGTGGAGGGAGTTGTTGGTTGCCTCCGAGGTGGAAGGGGAAGAACTGCGGACTGGGCTAGAAGGGACATTAGACAGCTGAGGAGCTAAGTGGGCAGTGCGACTCAGGGCTGGGATGAAGTAGGTTGAAAGTGGCCGGAAAGAAGGTGCGGGCGAAGGAAGAGGGTTACGGAGGAGCCATTAGCGAGGGGACGGGAGTAGGCGGAAATGGTGGGAACGGGTTGACAGACGGGAGTTTGAGAAAACCCATGCTGGTGGGGCTTGTTTCTCACGTGGTGTTTTGTCCAAACGCCCGCAGACACTTCTTCCCAGGCAGAGAGCATCCCGCGTCCTCTTCCCCTGAGCCAGAGCGGCTCCTTGCCTGGGGGCGGGGGTTGGGGGAGAACTTGGGCAAAAGACCGACTCGGGGTTTCTCCTGGTTTGCCGAAAGGCTCTGGGCTCTGAGGTGGGGTTTTCTGCCTGCGGGGATGGCAAGAGGTAACTTGCACGCCCAGCCGCACGCACGAGCCGCTCCCAGCCTCCTCTAAGCGGTCTTCTAGGCTCGGAGGCCGCTTCCGCCTGAGGGCTAGGAAGGGATTTAAAAGGTGGATCCGGGTTCGCTTGCGACTCTGGGCGCCAGTGCGCGTGGGGGTGATTCCGCGCTCTCCTGAGAGCCGCCGCGCGCTCCTCCTGCCAGTGCGTACCTGTGTGGACTGTATATACTGCTGGTTCATTTTCTGTAAGAGAGACCCAAAGGAAAGCCTTCGGGAGGAAACTTTGAGTAAAGTAAGGTCAGAGAGGAGGACCGCTTCGACTCATCCGCCGCGGAGATGGGGTTCTCATCCCAGGGCACCTGTGTTGATGAGGCGCTTAATGAGAGAGAGGGCTTTCTCCTGACGCCGCGGTTTCCTTGGCCCTCAGCCTTAAGATTGTACCCAGTTAAAACCAGGTTCCAGAGCCCAAGCGTGACAGACTCTCATCGTGTTCCTCATAGAGGGAAAATCAAGTCACTTAGCAAAGTTTCTTTGTGGGATCTGTGACACTGTGCAGGCAGAGGCTCTTTGTAACTTTAGAAGGTGAATGAGGCCACCGGAATGGCCAGACCTCCTTCCCTGCCCTCACAGAGATTACCCGTCTCATCTCCTAGTGCTAATAGAAATTCTCCAAAAACATCAAGAAAATGCAACGACATTTTCAAGTGCCCTTGAAGGAGCCAGCACAGCCTGGCTATATACAACCCTGCATGTTAAAATACATTTTACATATAAGGCATTATGCATCCAAAATATATGCCACATTTATCTTTAGTATAACTTGCTTAAAAATGTTTAAAATCTAGATTCCAATCGAAGGTGCCTTAACAGAGCAGCATTTGAATGGCGAGAATAAGGAAACGTGTGGGGGAAATCAGGTCCTTCTGTGGGCTCTTTTGAATATTTTCATGAATCTTAGTTCATTAATTTTGCATTCAGTGATCAGGAACTGAGAATCTGCCTCATAAGCATGTGTTAGGCTCTTAAAGACGAGAAAATGTATTTGGGCCTGTGTTGGGGAAAAGTTCTCCCATCAGCTACAGTATTGGAAATTTTCATCCACCCCACTCTAGTCCATAGGGAATAGAAATACTACTTGAAGGGATTACACACCCTCCTTAAGAGCTAGATTCTAATATTGCAACATGGGTTGATTGATTACTTTTTAAGGAAGCTTATGTCACATTCTAATCTGCGTTTGGATTGTGCTGGGGTTGTAATGTAGTGTGTGTGTGTTTTTTTTTTTTTTTTTTTTTTTTTTTCCTGGGAGCACTTTATCATGGTAAGTGTGGTGGGGAGCTGCAGCCCTGTGATAAGCACACATTTCCTTATGCTGCCATCCTTTTGGACAATAAAAGGCTGTTTACATTCTCGGCATTCTTAGAGCTGTTTCCAGCCTTGTAATACAAGGGGGATAGGCTGTGAAAGGAAAACAGAATGGCTGAGTGGGTAGATCTAAATTGAAACACTCTGGATTCCCACCACCCACCCCACCCCTGCAGGTATCACAAAGGACAGATCCTCATTTGTTCCTTTGGAGGACTTCTACTGTTGTTCTACCTTTCTCAGCTGATATTGAACTTCTTGGACACATTTTAACAGCAAGTGGATGACATATTTTCTAGATTTGAAAACTGAGCTTTTAATTTTTTTGGAATCATACCTACACAAGAGACAATGCCTTCTGCTGATGTAGAGGGAAAAAAATCTGTAAAAATATTTGTTGGGGGCAGAGAGGGGCTGATTTGCATTATTGTTGGAATTGGATTTTACTTTTTCAGCTGCTCTGCCAGCCTGAACAATATACTTTTTTAAAATGCTAAATGCTTTCATTGAATAGTGGATTCCATTGAGCATATTGAAAATATAATTATGTGAAAATGGCCTGTTTTGTCCACAGTCTTGAGAGTTGGGTCCAAACAAGGCACTAACCGTATACTAATGTTTACAATAACTGAAACTTTTTATCCTTATTTTTATGCTATTTAAAACTTTGAAGGAAACAAGTTGAGTTGGTATATATTGCAGGTAGTTTATAAGGAATGTGTGTATATGGTACCTGTCGTTGGCCAGTTTTCCTGGCCTGTGTCCAGTGTTTCTAACAGATTGCTATACCTATTTTAAATGATTACTTGATATTTACAAAATTTGCATACCCATCTAAAATGTATTCTTTTCTTTGAAGTCTTTACTAAGCAACATATTCTTCATAAGACTATTTAGGGCACATTATTTTTCTTTTCCTATTATCTAACAAAGAAAAAATATCATTTGAAGTTAATATTAAAAAAAAGTGAGTTTTGCTTCACGATACAAGCTAAAAACTTCACCAGATGTCAACTTCTTTCAGATTATTGGGTAACTCACTGTAAGTGTGATTTTTGCTCTTAAATAAAATGGAGATTATAAAAAGGTTAAATTTGAATTTAAATGATTAGCTCAATTTAATAGAATTTAGCATTGGTTTAAAAACTAAATTTGTTGTACATTTCAACTTTTTTTGTGATAAAATACTAAGTTAAATAAAATAGAAGTTTAAAGTGATAGAAATTATCACATTTTTAGAATTCTATAAAATGAGAATAGCTATGATGCAAGATAGTACATTTTCAAATTCATTCTTGTTACATGATATCTCATATATATTAAGGATATTTATGTTTATCTTAATAAATTAATAATCTCAGTATCTGCTTAATATGATATTCATGTTTATTCCCTGTTCTGTATTTATTAGAATGACTCTTCCATTCAAAAATCACAATTTCCCTCATACAGCCTTGATCAATAAACATCAAAACAATCATTTCCCATTGTAAGATCAATATCATCTGTTGGTCATACGACAACACAGAAGAGAGAGAATCATCACCATGTCATGGTCATGGCCAGGCTTTAAAATTAACTCCTCATTGTAAGCATCATTTTCTTAGATGTTTTAAAAGTGAGAATTAGGATTAGACAATAAAGTCCTTGGTTCCAGCCGCCTACCTCCCATTGGCCGCCACTAGCCTATTCTTAGTTTATGTCATCTGGTCTTGCTTTAAATGCCATCGATATAGGGAATGGACTCCTTATGGCAAATTATTTTATTGCCTAATAGATTTCTGAGTGGAAACAAAAAAACTTCCTTAATCTTTGTTCTATATTTTTCTTAACTTCCTTTTTTTGTTGTTTTTGATGAACAGAATTTTGAATAAAGAGAAAGCATTTTTGGAAAACCTTTCACAGGTTTACATTGTTAGCTTAAAATGTATAGTTCTTGGAAATCGAATGAATTAAGAAGTGTTGATTTTTATTATTTACAATCTGATGTTAAGATGTGTATTTGTTTAATGCATTGCTCACCTTTTATCTGTTCAAAAGATAATCAATACATCTTCAATGATTTCATCATTTAGCAGTAGCAATCAAAGAGGAATATAAACGTGTCACAGGTTTGTGATTTTGTAAAAGCTGCAGGGCTGTCTCTTAGTGTTTACATATTCTCTGTACTCCTTTACCTGAAGCTGTGCTGGGTGAGATTTGAGAGAAGAATTATAGCCACACACTCAAGTGCCTTCAGTTAAGGCTGTGTCAGCATTTCTGTAAAGAATCTCATTTCTGTCTTAGCCATAAGCATTATTGTGGGTTTGAAGTTGGCATTTAATATCTTGATTTGGGAGTCAGTTATTTTGAAACTGCCTTAAAGAATTGGTTCAAGTGATTTTGTGTGCTCACCCGTGTGAGGTTCCTCTCTATGCATTTCTTCAGTATTCAAGATGGTGACTTAACACACTGATTTGTATAGTATTGTCTTGGTGGCTCAATTAACAGGCAAAATCCTTTAGTTTTTACTTGCATGAAGGATATAACTAAAGTTGTTACATGTTTGAATTATTTTGATTATCTTTTCCTAATTAAATATTTTACTGCCGTAAGATTTTGTAACATGATTAAATTATTGATTATTTCAATTTCAGGCTCCCTAGTCATTGTTTTTATGAGTCTTTATTTACTAACAGTCTATTTAAGTTTTTTATTATTTGTGACATGACCAATGGTGTAGTTGACAGCTCCATTCATTATTTTAAAATCCTTTTCAGAATCAAAGGTATCTAACAGTTTACAGTATAGATTTTCACGTTATAGAAAAATTATGATGATTGAAAATTTTTATTTCATGTTCATTTTAATTTGTGAAAATCTAGATTAAAAATTCTCAGACACTTGTTTGGTTCATTATGCTATAAGGTTGGTATTCAATAAGCAACTGTCTCTTTATAGAACCTCTTAAAAATGAAAGTTTTATTACATAAACCCAAGTGCTACAGGAAATGTTTTTCTTTTAGCTAGTCAAATCATCTAAGAAATTCACATAGTTGTCTTGCAATTTACCATTCTTGTCAATTTTTCTTTTCTTAGATAAATGGATCTATGTTAAGACATTTCAGAAACTTCAACTTCAGTGACAATGCTGTGTTAGATTTGTGTATACATACCCATTTTCAAGTGTATTTCATGTAATTGATGATATTCTTTTCTCTCAACAAGACTAGAAGATAGAGAAGGGCATTTTTAAATGTTTCCATTCATAGATTAGGTAGAACAAATAATTTGGTATTGAAAGACTTGGATTTGTGTAACATTGTGGAATAGTGGTAAAGATAGCTGCCTTCCAAAAGGCTTGTGTTCTGTTTCTAAATAAATCAAACATTCAACAGATAATTTACTATTTGCTTTGACCTAAACTTTCTACTGAGACTGGATGAAATAGTGAGGACATAACAGGAAACAAAATAGATTTGGTCACAGTTGAGAGTGTTTGTGTGTTGTGTGCCTTGGTGGGTCATCCTACAGCCTCAGAGCTCTCATCTATAAAATGAAGTCATTAATGACACTCTTATCTCTCTTTTCTTTTTTAAATATAATATACAGTATTTATGAATTTTCCTTCTTCTGTTCACATCTTTAGTTATTTACAACTTAAAATATATCTTACATACAAACATAATTGTTTGAAATATAAATTTCCTATAGGGGTAAAGTTAACCACATCACAAATGATAAATTCACTTAGAAGTAGAATCAAAACACAAAAAGACTTATTACTGTTATCTTTGCTTATGGGAAAGGAAAATGTAGTGAAACTATGCAAAGGGAATTGATGAACACTTAACACATGTAATCAGCAAAATCAATAAAATTTAAATTAAAATGGTACATTCCAGGTTTACCCCTCTTTATGCTGTTTTTAAATCACAGACTACTAACATCTAGTCATTGCTTCAATTTAAATAAAAAGCAAATTACTCTCAGTTAAATTCTAATTATTAAGATAAGCAAATTTATAGAATAATAGTGCTATTTAGCCAGAAAACTGGCCTGTGACTTTTGTATGACTCAGTAGAATATAATCCATTTTAATCAAAAATACTTTTAATTAACTTCAAAAATCTCAAGAGTTCATTTATAAAGGTTTAAAATAAAACCAACAAGAAACTGACGAGTGAGACCTGTCAGAGATGGAGAAAAATCTCCAAGGATTGTAACTTTGGAGATAACCCAAGTGAAACAGAAAGACTTGACTGGTCCCAGGGTTCAGTTTAACTGTAAGCACTGCAAATGTCTCTACAAAGAGACCATGATGTTGTGATATTGCTATTTTTTAATTTGCCAAACAGTGATTGTAAGGTCATTAAAAATACTTGTGTAAGTCTCTTCATATAAGAATATGTACAATTAAGATTTTCAAGCATTGTCATATATAATGACGGTTTTTAAGTCTCATCAGTTTTACCTAAAGTTACGTAACATGGATATTTATTCTCTCAAAACTGTAACACTAGAAATAGTGCAGATTATTCAAAGGGAATAAAACACATGGTAGTTTCTATGGCAGATAAACCATGATTTCTGTTCCAGAATTCTATTCCTCAAGTGTGTGTAGGCTTAACTAGTGAAAAAAGTTGATAAGTGAAAGAATCTGTATATTTTGAGTGGATAAAGTATACGATAAGTAAGTAGGGACTGTAGAGAACTCTTTACCATCTTGTAGTAATGCTAACAATAATATTTATTAAAAAGGTTTGCATTTCATCAGTCCAAACAAGACATGATTGGAGTAGTTTAAGGAGTAAGGCTATGAAAATGGAAGGAGAAGTGAAGTTTTCAAAGGCATAGTTCCATAGTTTTGAAGTTACCTGTTGTTTCCATATTGGAGACTCTCCTATTTGTCCCCACTCTGCAGAACCCAAGCCCATCTCTCTATAATTTGCTGTCCATTTTGACTTGGACATTTTACTACCCATGCATACCCAAAGCCACACACACACACACACACACACACACACCTTTCCTGAACAGATGCCTTCCACTCTTCAGGGAGTCAGATCTTGAAGTCACCATCTCACTCTTTTGTATGCCTTGAGTGTTTGTGCTAAGACTAGTGGCTTATATAAAACACTGCATAGTTTACAAAATTCTTTGCTATAAGATTTTATGGTTCATCTTCATGTCAGCTCTGAGAGGTAAGGCAAGCCATAGTTGGCTGCATCCTCTTTACAGGTGAAAAAAACAGACTCACCAAAGGTTTCAGAGACAGACTGTAAGCTGCACAAATGGTAAAACTTGAATTTTCCACACCCAGTCTAGCTCTTTCTTCATAGCAACAACCATGTGCAGCATACTGAGGCATGCATAATGAATACCATCTTTTTAGACACTCATCATTGACACCCAGAATGATGGATTTTGGGGGCATTTTTTGAAACATCTCACTCTACACAGCAACTTCTCTTAAGTAGAATGTCAGCCCATTTTTTCTTAGGGTTATTTAAAAAAATATTTATTTGAGCAGCCTAGAGACAAATAGAAAGACAGCCTCCATTCTCTAGTTGACTCTCGAAATGCCCACAATAGTAGGGAACAAAGCCTAGAGCCAGGAATTCAGTCCATGTCTCCCACATGGGTAGCAGGGGGCCAGTTACTTTAATCGTCATTGCTGCCTCCCAGGGTCTGCATTTGCAAGAAGCTGGAATCAGGAGTGGAGCTGGGAATTGAACTCAGGTTTGATGATAGGAAACACAGGCATATTAACCGTAGACTAACTGGCTGCTCATCTCAGGGATATTTTAAGCAAGTTTTGCCATAATATGAAACAAGTTAAATAGAACAAATGGGTTCTTGGTGTGTTCCTTAATCTGTAGTTCAATTTAGAATGTAACTTCATAGAGTCAAGTTGCACAGCGTTTCAGTTTTTAATGCAATTTTTCTATTAAACTGATGTCCAAGTAATGTGGCTCTAGTTAGAATCAGCCAAGGATTTGAGAATTCCTTCCATTTCCCAGGATCTCATCTTAATCACTCAGATTGAAAAGATAAGTAGGAGAGAATGGGGTTTGAGGGCCACTTAACTCTGCTTTTCTAGTGGACAAGAGGGATTATGAGAAGGAGCTGCTGTGCATATGAGGCCGTGTAGATAGGAGGTGTCCACACTTGTGCAGAATTTGAGAACATAAAAATACAATGTAGTTTTACTAGTAGCATACTTGCTCTTGCTTTTTTCTCTTTCTCACTTAAAAATTATTTATTTATTTGAAAAGGTAGATTTACAGAAAGAGAGAGAGAGAGAGAGAGAGAGAGAGAATATGAATATCTTGCATTCACTGATTCACTTCCCAAATGGCTGCAATGGCCCAACAGGGGGCCAGGCTGAAGTCAGAAGCCTGGAACTCCATCGGGGTCTCCCATGAGGGTGGCAGGGACATAAGCACTTGACCTATCCTCTGCTGCCTGCCCAGATGCATTTTCGGAGAGCTAGGATGGAAGGGGATTAGTCAGGAATCAAACCGGTGCCCATATGGGATGCATGTGTCACAGGTGCGGTTTAACCAACTCTGCAACAATGCCGGCCCATCTTTCTCACTTAATATGAAAATATAAATTTCATTGTAAAGGTTACACACTGTGGTGGATGTTATTGTTTTTCTGCTTATATCCTTTTGGAGGAACTAGCTTTGCAAGAATACACTCAAAGCTGTACAATACCATTCATTTCTGTTGAGGAGCTCTCGACCAATGACTGATAGATGCCAGAATGTGAAAAGTCCAACTCCCTTGTCAGGCATTCTAGCAACTCTGAGTCCTGACTGTGACTGGAATGTCCCTGCAAGAGCAGCTGAAGCCATCCTCTGCAGGACTTTGCCTCAGATCCCACACTTCCACAGCTTTCTCCCATTCTCTCTTGCTGCCCCACTCTTTTGCCAGGCTTCCCTGGATGCCTTTTCATTAGAAATCACTTTCACTCACTCAAATACTTGTCTTAGTGTCTTAGTGTCCTCTTCCGGGGAACCTAAGCTCTCTGTTTTTTTTTTTTTTTTTTTTTAATATTCAGTAAAGTTTAAAATAATTATCCTCACCCTTACCTACTTGCTGGCACTTCATACTGACATTGAGAGATCATCACTCTCAGTGGTTTAATGTCTATCCTTCCAGGTAGTATGGATATGTGTGTTTTTATCATGATGATGTCATGAACAACATAATGTTCTCTCATGTGTTTTTTAAGAATAATTATTCTTGGGACCAGTGCTGTGGTGTAGCAGGTAAAGTTGCCACCTGCAGTGCTGGCATCCCATATGGGCACCGGTTCAAGTCCTGGCTGCTCCACTTCCAATCCAGCTCTCTGCTATGGCCTGGGAAAGACCTTGAGCCTCTGCACCCATAGGGAAGACCTGGAGGAAGCTCCTGGCTCTTGGCTCCTGCCTTCAGATCAGTGCAGCTCCAGCCGTTGCAGCCTATTGGGGAGTGAACCAGCCAATGGTAGACCTCTCTCTCTCTCTCTCTCTCTCTGGGAAGTGAACCAGCCAATGGAAGACCTCTCTCTCTCTCTCTCTCTGTCTTTTTCTCTTTCTCTCTGCCTCCCCTTCTCTCTCTGTGTAACTCTGCCTTTCAAATAAATAAATAAATCTTTAAAAAAGTTATATATTCTAGCCATTTTTATACAATACAGAGCAGTTGTATTTTTGAAGGTTCACAGTATTTCATAGCAGTGCTGAGCTGTAATATATTACTTAATCCTCTTACATTTTGATTTCTTTGGTAATTTGTAAGTATATCTGTAAAATAAATTCCTAGAGTTATGAATGCTAGTTCCATGCTGCAAATACACAATTTGAAATTTGATAAAAATACTTTTTCCTTAAAAGTGTCAGTGTGTGGTAGTATTACTCTCAGTATCTGTGCATGCCGTATTCCTAAGGGACAATTTTTTTTAAATGTTGTCCATCTATTACATGAAAATACCTCTGTTTGTAAAATGTGATATATGTTACTTACTAAGAATGTAAAATATGCTTTCATATCTAGTAACTCTTTGTATTTTTCATTTTTTTAAATTGCCCTTTCAAAAATTTCCAAATTTTTCAATTTTTTTTTATAACCTTTAAACTTTTACAGTTTCCTTTTAGTATTGTTCTGGCACAATTGTTATTTTATTATTCCTAGATATTTTATACATTATGAGGTTTTTATGGATATCTTTTTTATGCCTGACATTTTAAAATTGGTTTTTGCTGGATTATAAGGAAAACTATTTATTTTTGCATATTTACGTCTGTTCTGTTTCTGAACTATACTATTAGTTCTAATAATTTTTATTTGATTATGCTGGATTTTATGTCTAGACAATCATATTACCTTGTAATAATCTTATATTTGGCTCTTTCTATTGAATATTCTGTCTCATGTTAAATTTATTCTCCTAGTATACTGGATAAAACCTTCAAAATATCATTGAATAAAACTGAAGTTGGGCAGTTTTTCATGTTTTAAACTTTGATGTAAATTTTACTAGATATCAGCTGTGCTTTTAGTTTCTGAAAAATCTATCAAATCAAGAGTATACTTTTATATTCCACAGTAAATTTACATCCAGAGTTGAAATTGACTTCAGATACATTTTAGCATCTCTCATAGTAATCATTTAATTTTTAAAACTTAATCTGTTTATCTTTCTTACTTATAAATAGGACCCCTAATATTAAGCTGGAATTGTCTTATCTTAATATAGTGACATGAATATATATGTGTTTTTATGTTATTAGTATTTTATTTATGAATTTTGTGTCTATATTAATTAGTGAAATATAGCTAAACTGAAACAGAACAGGTTTTTGCATCAGGATTGTGCCAAGATCGTAATTAGAAAGTCATGTATTTTTCCCCTCACTCAGTTATAGGAGAAGTTAAAATAGTTGAGAATTATTTTTCACTTGTTTGTTGAGAATCATCATAATCCATTTGAGCCTTTTTGTTTTGAGAGATGAGATCTTTTATAAATCTTTTATGTACTGTATGACTACTTATACATTCAGATTTTTTTCTTAAATTTAAATTTTATTTGTTTAAAACTTGGCACATGTTTGTGAATCTTCATATTTATTCACCATAAGATTATATATACTACTACCTGAATTTTAAAAAACATATTATATATCTATGAATTTATGACATGCATTTCCCCCAAGTTTATATGAATTGTTTTAGGACACCAGTGGCTAGAATACCACCTTCATTCTCTAAGTCTAGTACTATAATAGAAGGCCTCTGTGGTACATTCCATGGCGAAGTTCCAGAGTAGTTATCAAGTTAAGAGGTGAGCGTCCTAAGCCCTGGCCACTTTCTGCTCAGCAGGGGCCATTGCAGTTTCCTGGGAGCTACCCAGCTCCTGCGGCTCTAAGCTTAGTAGTGGGAAGGGGTGTGTGGTAGTGTTAAACCTCAGCTTCTTGCTCAGGTGCTGTTCTCTTTTGCTTGTGTTTGCTTACAGCCTAATTAGCATGCTTGGCTTTTCAATCATTCTGAGTCATTCATTTTTTTTACATTTTGCAGAGATTCTCAAATTTTGTAAACTCTTCTGGCATCCTTTCCTCTTTCTAGTACCCTTTGCATTCATGTTTATTTTTGCATTTCTGTTTCATTTCCTTGAGATTTGGGGAGAGAGGAAAGCTGAAGGCATTCACTCCTCTGTCCTCATTGCAACTGGAAATCTTGTAGTCATTTTTGGCTCATCTTTCCTCATTCCCTATAATATCCATTCAGTCACAAAATCCTGTGACATTTTCTTCCAAATCCCGCTGTAAAATGGCTTTTCCTCTCCATCCCCAGTCATTTCATCATTACCACAGCCTCCTGTCTTATTCCATCATGAGCCCTCTAAATTCATTCCATGTCCTACAGAAGCATCTTTCTTAAATTCTCCTTTGATTTATTATGCCACTCCACTATCAAGAATGAGATTGTGATTCTTTTTTTCTTAACACATTGACTCTAAATTCCTCTTCCTGGCTTTCCCAGACTAAAATTTCTCATCCCGTATTCATTATGTACTCTTAACTGCAGCCAGGCCTGTGTCCTTAATTTTCTGTAAATACTTGAGAGTGAAGGAAAAAGCATAGGTTTTGATGTCAGACTGACTTGGATTCTGCAGCTTTCTCTGGCATGGTGGACAAGCTAATAAATCTACTCATCTTGATTTCTTTCCTCCTAAGAGAATGGTGATTATAACTGTCTCATAGAATTACACGCAAAAATGTAAATTGCCTGACATACATCATTAGCTTAACAAGTGTCCCATTTTCCTCTCCACCTGTATAAGCTTAGATTCTTTGTGTACAAGCAACAGGAACTGACTCTTACTGACTTAATGAACACATTCATTAAAATGAATCAGTGCACAGGAAAGACTGGAGACTCCAGCATGTGTCTACAACAGAATCCACGGTCTAGATATCAGGAAATTGTCAATTAGCCAAAATAGTGAATAAATGCCAACTGTTCTTTTTCCTTCTCTAATCCTTGCTTCACATCGCTGAAGATGCCAAGTCCTAGTTGAGTGAGTCTGGTTGACCTCAGTAATTGGCCTTGGCTTGAGAGGGGCATGATACTTTGATGGATATTCTAGACATCCTGTGGAATCAGTGCTAGCAATTCCTATGAGAGAACTTGTGATCAGCACTCTTGCTAAAGAAGGAGCTCTGTTAGAGAAAAAGACCTAAACAACTACAGAGAAGACTGATTCCAACTTTCTACTCATACACTTCAAAGACACCATCAGAAACAAGGGACAAAGAGAAAACAGAACAGCCTACTTTAAAAGAAACTAATAATACAAGAAACGGACTATAATTTTTAAAATTCCAGTTAGTTTTCTCATAGTCAATAGGAAACTGTGTCTTGAAAATAAGAACAGGTTCTTATGAATAAAGATCAACTGGGGAACAAGAAAGAATTCTTTGAAATCAAATGTGGAACCAGCAAAATAAAAAGTCCAGAGGAATGCTAAAATGAATGGGGATAAAGCCAAGGTTGATGAACTCAGGAAGTTCCTATAATATATAATGAAAAGGGCTGGCGCCGCGGCTCACTAGGCTAATCCTCCACCTTGCAGCTCCGGCACACCGGGTTCTAGTCCCGGTTGGGGCGCCGGATTCTGTCCCGGTTGCCCCTCTTCCAGGCCAGCTCTCTGCTGCGGCCAGGGAGTGCAGTGGAGGATGACCCAAGTGCTTGGGCCCTGCACCCCATGGGAGACCAGGATAAGTACCTGGCTACTGCCATTGGATCAGCGCGGTGCGCTGGCCACAGCGCGCTGGCCATGGCGGCCATTGGAGGGTGAACCAATGGCAAAGGAAGACCTTTCTCTCTGTCTCTCTCTCTCTCACTGTCCACTCTGCCTGTCAAAAAAATTTAAAAAAAATTAAATATATAATGAAAAGACCAAAACGAGAAATATGTTAGAAGAATTGAAAACACAGAAGATAAAGCAGGGAGACGAATGGAGAGCTTCAGGAAAGGTGACAGAGGCAATGAGAGAGAAGATATAGTCAAAGACACGGAATAGGCCAACCTGAAAAATTCATAATGAAATTTCTGCACTCAAATGGAAAAAATTCAAGAATCCTAGTAGTTTTCAGAGAAACATGATAGATTACAGACAAAGCAAACACCTCTGGTTAACCACACTGGATGTTAGAAGCAGTAGAGTGCCTTCAAAGTTCTGACAGAAAAGGAATACTGAACTGACAGCCAAATTGCCAATCAAATATGAAGGGAAAGGAAGAGAATGAAGAGGGGGAGAAATTCAGAGAAGGCAAAATGACATTTGGACCACACAGGACTCTCAGGGAGGTTACTGCTGGAAAAATCCTCAGAGATACTTCAAGCAAGAAAGGGATGCAAGACAGAGGGATGATGTGGGATGCATTTGCAGTTTAGCCTCTGATGCTCAGAAGTCAGGGGTTCCAATTTCTCCTGTGGCACAGTCATATGTGGCTCTACAGGGTGTTCCATTCAAATAAGCTCACTGTTATGAATGTATTTATTAGTGTGCTGTATTTGAAGTGGATTTTTACACAAAGCATGAATAATTCAAATATAGTTTAAAAGTGGAGCATAATATAAAAATACTGATGAACTAATATAAAATAATAGAAATTTGGAGGTAAAGATAATACAAGGGGTAAAGGGAGGTGAACATGCCAAGTTCTTTATCTTGCATATTAAGAAGCTATTAGAACTCACTAATATTAATAAATTTTAAGAAAAATGTTGTCTTAAAAGTTACCAATCACTAAAAGAATTCAAAGTAATATAGCAAGCCTTCTGTAAATAAATTTGATTGAGTTTTTATTGTTTTTTAAAATTAGCTTTTAACAAATTCAATATGGTTTGTAGAACCAATCCTAAGAACATAATGATATTCCCTTCCCTCTCACTCATACCCTCTAAACTTGATTGTTTTCATATATTCTGTAATTTATATGTATTAGAAAATAAATTTAAATTATCATCTAAAATGACACATTTTTTCCCTTAAAATGTGACTTTGTATTTTATCTCAAAATGCATTTATATTTTCTCTAATATTTCTGACAAATGGTTATTAATCTGTAAATTTGAAAATAAAAGTGATCTTTTTTAAAAGGTTTTTTTATTTATTTACTTGAGAGGTAGAGTTACAGATAGTGAGAGGGAGAGACAGAGAGAAAGGTATTCCATCTGTTGGTTCACTCGCCAGTGGCTGCAACGGCCAGAGCTGCACTGATCCGAAGCCAGGACCCAGGTGGTTCTTCCCATTCTCCCATGCTGGTGCAGGGGCCCAAGGACTTGAGTCATCTTCCACTGCTTTCCCAGGCCATAGCAGAGAACTGGATTGGAAGAGGAGCAGCCGGGACTAGAACCAGCGCTCATATGGGTTGCCGGTACTGCAGGCGGAGAATCAACCCACTGAGTCACAGTGCCGGCCCAATAAAAGTGATCTTTTTAGTAGGGCTGGCTGTCCAGTGGGGTGAAGACAAGCACATGATGCTATGGGTTCTCCTCCATTACCAGTGAGGTAGGTTTATCAGTCTCAGCACCATTGTTCATTTTGCCCCAAATAATTGCTTGTTGAGGGAATGGATTGACCAGTGCATTGCAGGATGTGAAATGTCGTCCCTGGCCTCTCAGCACTAGATGCTGGTGACACACTCTCTCACTGTGACAACCAAAAAATGGCTCCGGACGTTGCCAAGAGTACCCTGGGGGAAGAATGGCCCTAGTCACTTCAGTGGGTCATTTCTGGCTGTACGAGAAGCTGAACCAAGAGACCTCTTTGGCCCTTCTCAATTGTATGCTTTGTCCTTGAACTGTTGGGAAGGGGATTAACATTTTATATCGAGATGATTTCTTTCTTAATACTTTTGTTTTTCTAACTAAGGCAAATTTCCTTCACTTCACTTCAGTTCAGCCAGTATTTTCAGGTGCCAACTATTTCAGGCTCTGTGCCCAGTGCACACATCTCTTTTTGACAAATTTTCCATTTTAAGGGAAATAAATGATGAATGAACCCCCTGATATTCCTTGTCTGGATAAGGAATTCCCTAGTAGAAATTGTCACACATTCATTTTGCCTCAGGTACAGTTGTTAGGGCTGGCTCAAAAAGTTTTAGTAAAACCTTCTAATTTCCATGTTTTAAAGTATGGTAATGAGGAACATTACTTTGTAGGAAGACAGTAAATAAAACTGAAAATGACAGTCATAAACAGTGGTTGGCTAATAAAAATGTGACCTAAATCCCACCTTATTGGCATATTTGTTACAATTAAGATGTACCAGGATAATATTCTTTAGTTAATCACAAACCCAGATTTTATATTTTTAATAACAAAACAAGGGGAAGTAGTTTTGAGTGTAAAATTTTATTCAGTTTTTGAGATTTTTGCAAGTGGCTTAAAATTAATAATTTTACTGCTTAGGAACTAGATTGCAGTTCCTTTTTGTCAAAAAAATTTGGAATTTTTGTGATTATGCAACTGTCAACTATGAATTACTTGATTTTAATAAATGATATGCAACAACTTTCTTTTATACTGGCATGCAATTTTAATTGAGTTTTCCTTTTAAGGAAATTCTCATTTCTAAAAAAAATATATCTGTGAAGATCCCTATGAGAGCTGTGTCTCATCCCTTTAAAATAAGCATGGTGATAAAATCACAGCTGGTGATACAACTTGAAAGATAATATATTTTTATGAAATTAGAGCTGTGTATAAATAACAGCCTTACTTACCTGGGTTAAGTCTGAGAATCCCAGTGCACTGTAGCTGGGTGGCTGTTACATGCCTTCATTTTTTTCTCCCAGAAACCTTTTATTTACATTATACAAACTTTCATAAATACAACTTTAGGAATATAGTGATTCTTCCCACTGTACCCACCCTCCCACCAACACTCCTATCCTACCTTTCTTCCTCCTCCCTCTCCTATTTCCATTCTTTTTTTTTTTTTTTTTTTTTGTAAAAATGCTGCATGTTTTAATCCAAGAAATGAACAGTTCACAAGCAACCCAGAATAGGTGCCAGCAGTTCGCTCCGAACAGCCGCAGCAGCCGTTCAGCCCTGCAGAATCACGCTGTCCAGTGCTTCCTGAGATGCTCCTTCAGCTGAGGAATGGAAGGCAGCTGCTGCTGGCACTCGTGACAACGAAGGGGCAGCTTCAGGAGCTCAGAGGTCCCATCTCGGACAGTCACTCCGCCAGCCTCTTGCACCATCCCGATCACAGCTTGTGATTCTAGGAAGTATTCTGTATTGAAAGAATTCCAGTGTTTTTTATTTTTAAGGCAAGGAGAATCAAAATCCTGGCTGATCACATGAAGGTGTACATGGCTCATGCTAGGAATGGCGTGGTAGCCCAGTCGGAAGCGAAGTTTGCTGGACCCAAAATCTGCAATCACCTTTTCCCCTACAGTGTGCATATGCTTGAGGAGTTCAAGGTGTTCCCTGGTCACAGCCTTCAGACTGGAAATGGAGGCCCATGGTAAGACCAGCCAGTGGTAACGGGCCTTCGGATATTTATCCTTAATCACTACCACCTGCTCATCTTTGTAGACCTAGCAGAGAGGCACAAGAGAAGAAAACAGACATCTGCATTTTGGGGTCCTGCATTGAAATCTTCAAGCCTTGACTCCAGTGACCCAAAGGTTCCTGCTTCACCTTCACATATCCCTTGTTACACTCCGCTTTCAACTTGCTGTCGAGAACATTTCTTATCAGTGATCTTGGTCTCTGGGCTGCGTCCAATCACAACTGCTTCCAAATGTGGAAGTTTGATTCGCTGGTGCTGGCTGTCCTGTCTCACCAACCAGCACACCCGCATTGTCGATCTACTACATGCCTTGTGACATTCCAGCGCCAATAAAAAGACATGAGCTGTCTTCAAAAGGTTCAGGGTCGCTCGGCGACACAGAGCGATGCGCTCACGTTACTCCAGCCGTGCCTCACCTCCTATTTCCATTCTTATTTTTTACTAAGATCCATTTTCCATTAACTTTATACATAGGATTAACTCTATGCTAATTAAAGGCTTCAACAAATAGTATGAAAAATAACAACTATTCCTCACCAGTTTTTTATTTCTCTTTTGATTTCTTCAGTGACCCACTGTTCATTCAGGAGCATGTTATTCAGTCTCCATGTGTTTGCATATGTTCTAGAGATTCTTAAGTTGTTGGTTTCCAGCTTAATTCCATTGTGTTCAGAGAAGATGCATGGTGTGATTTTTGATTTTTTTTTTTAATTTGCTGAGACTTGCTTTATGATCTACCTGTGGTCTATCCTAGAGAAAGTTCCATGCACTGGTGAGAAGAATGTGTATTCTGCAACTGTAGGATGAAAAGTTCTGTAGAGATCCATTAGGTCCATTTGTTCTATAGTATCAATTAACTGTTATTCCTTGCTGATTTTTCTAGTTGATCTGTCCATTGCTGAAAGTGGAGTATTGAAGTCCCCCATTACTATTGTATGGAAGTCTATGTCTCCTTTTAGATCTATTAACATTTCTTTTAAATAGCTAGATGCCCTGTAATTAGGTTTGTTTACATTTATTATAGTCACATCTTCCTGTTGGATTGATCCCTTAATCATTACATAGTGCTCTTCTTTGTCTCTTATAGCAGCTTTTGTGTTAAAAATCTATTCAGTCTGATATTAGGATGGCTGCATCAGCTTTTTTTTTGGTTTCTGTTAGCATGGGATATCTTTTTCCATCCTTTCACTTTCAGTCTGCTTGTATCTTTTTTGGTGAGATGTGTTTCTTGTGGCACCAAATAGATGGGTTTTGTTTTTAATCCATTCAGCCTGACTGTCTCTTTTAACCAGCTTTGAGGCCATTTACATTCAAGGTGACTATTGATAGGTAATGACTTTGCCCTGCTAGTTTTCCATAAATATTCCTACTGTTTACTCTGGATTCCTTTTGTACTTTTACTGGGAGATTTTTTGCCTTCACCTTCTTTCATAGTGATGGTGGTGTTTCTGTGTTTCTGTGTGTAGCACATCCGTAAGCATCTTTTGAAAGACTGGATGAGTGGTGACAGTTTCTTTCAATTTCTGTTTGTACTGAAAGGTCTTTATTTCACCTTAATTCATAAATGTGAGCTTTGCAGGGTACATTATTCTAGGTTGACAGTTTTTTTCTCTTAAGACTTGGAATATATCTCGTCATTCTCTCCTACCCTGTAGGGTTTCTGATGAGAATTTTTCTGTGAGTCTAATTGTAGATTCTCTGAAAGTAATCTGAAATTTCTCTCGTGCATATTTTAGAAATTTTCTATATGTTTTATTGTGGAGAGTTTGACTACAATGTTTTGTGGTAAATATCTTTTCTGGTCATGTCTATTAGGATTTCCATGTGCTTCCTGTACTTTGCTGTCCCTTTTTCTCTCCAAATTGGGGAATTTTCTGTAGTTATTTTTCGTGAAAAAGGACATCTAAACCATTCTCTCTTTCCACACCTTTAGGAAATCTTAAGACCTATATGTTGGGTCGTTTGATCATATCCCATCGATCTCCAACACTGTTTTTTTTAGTATTCTAATTTCTTCTCTGTTGTCTTCTAACACAGATTTTCTTTCTTCTGCCTCACCAAGTCTGTTTTCAAGACTTTCCACCACATTTTTTATTTGATCTATTGAATTATTCATCTCTAATATTTCATTTTGATTTCTCTTTAACACCTCAATTTCACTGGAAAAATGTTCTTTCATGTCATGTATGGATTTCTTTAATCCATGAATTTGCTTCTAATTACTTCTGAGTAATCCTTTGATCAATTTTTTGAATTCTGTTTCCGGCATTTCTTCCATCTCTTCATTTTCACATTCTAGTATTGAAGTGTTGTGTTCCTTTGGAGGTATCATGTTGTCTTCCTTAGTCTTATTTTTTGAATTGCTGCATTTATTTTTAGGCATTTCTGGAGATACTTGTTGGTGTTGTGTTTTGTTGTTTTTCCCTGTGATGGCTTTTGTCTTTGGACTGTGCTTCTGTGGATTAATGGAATGTCTGCTCTTTCAGTGGTATTCCCTGAGGTGTATGCTGAGTGTGGCCAGAGAGCTCTGTTCATCGCTCCATGGTGAGGGAGTGTCCAAGGTGATACCACTGAGCGTGGTAAATATCCTCTTCCTCCTCCACCCCCCCTCCCTCCTGCCCACCACTGCTCTGTTTGCATAGTCTCATACTTACCTCCTCTCCTCCATGGAAACCAATGCTTGTTCACTGCTGAAAGAACCATAAGAAAGATCTGTGTTGTCCTTGGTGTTAGGCACAGATCCCACAGCAGTGACCCTCACCAGGGAATCAGGGAGCCCTGAGTATGTGGAACTGCCCACAATGACTACCTGAAGATCCTGCCAAACCCTGTGCTTTCACATGCAGCGGCAGTGTTTTCGCAGTCCCAGCACACAAGTCTCCCACAGTCATGAGCACTCAGCCCCCTGTCAGTTCTCCCAGTCAGACTCAGGCATCTCCTGTTGGCTGGTTGCTGGGCACATGGACACAAGCTGGAACAGCTGTTATGTATGTCCAAAATGGCACTCACGCTGTCTTGGCTATCTATAGGACTCCAGTGCCAGGTAGTCAGGGAGAGAGAAACCTGGCCCTTTTTTTTTACCTCTAGGTTGCCAGGTGTACTCTCCTCCACAGGACTCCAAACTGGACTTTTGCCAAGCTCTTCCCTCAGGTATATTATCAGTGGCTTGGGCTGCTGAAGTCTGGTCTCACCTCACTCTGCAAAACTGGGGCTGAGGTGCTCAGCTGCTGGGGTCCTGAGTTGTGCACATCCACACCGTTCACATAGATTCACAATGTCCCTCTAATTTGCATGGAGTTTCCTCTGCTGTTTTCTCCCTAACTCTTCCCTGATATTGCCTGTATGCCTGCCTCTCTCTCTCTCTCTCTCTCTCTCTATATATATATATATATATATATATAAAGAAAGAGCCTCCAAAGAGGCTGCAGGAGCCCTAAATGTGTGTGTGTGTGTGTGTGTGTGTAAAGGGCAACCCCAGGGCAGACTCTCTTATTCCTGCACCTGCTTTTATACAGGTATGCAGTTATAAATGCAGACAATACTTTTCTATCAACCTTTCCCATCATATAAAAGTTTTAACTTTTCATTGATAGAAGATGTCTTGTGTCTGTCTTCAAAGTTACAGACCTAAATTGTGCTACTGCCATTCTCTGTGCAAATATCTAAACAAGCCAGTATTTACTGATTACTCTTAGCTTCTATCAAAGGTTAATGTAGGGAATGTCAATTGGAAAACATTTTTTGGTTTCGTTCAATAGTTTAAGTGTTTGCTGTAGCCTTGGCAGTACACTAAGCTTTTCTTTAAAATATACTACCAGGAGCATAGATGTTTCCTCCTGATAAATCAGATACCCTTTTTGAAAGAATGAGAATTTTGACTCAGTGTTTCCACTTAAAAATTTTTTCTAGGAAGAACAGAACTAATTTACAGCTCAATTGCAACAAGTATCTTTACTAAATTTAATTCTCTGGAAGTTTTCTCTCTCATCTTCTCCTTGACCTTGTATTTTTTGTGTGTGTATGAATAGTTCTGTGTTATATGGTTTATGTCATGTGCATTGGAAATACATTTTGAAAATATTTGGGCTAAAAATACCTTTGCTAGATGCTTTACCCTTGTTGTCCTAAAGTGCCTATTGCATTAATTTGGTGAATTCACTTGAAATTTGTGGGCATGAATTTCCTCTAAACTCTTCCTTCTGAAGATGGGATTGGTTGGAATCAAGGAATCCCAAATACTTGTTCGTAGACAAGCCATAGCAAAAGAGCAGTTCCAGAACCTTCAGGCATGTCACATCCATGTCTGTGGCTGCTGCCAAGGCACCAGGTGATGCTGGAGCCCAGCCAGGCTTGGGAACCCCTGTACCAGATGGTGTCTTAGATGTCCTTTGGCTTTATGAATTTATGATGCTTTTGGAACCCTGGCTTCTGGTGTGTGGACTATAAGCCAGCCCCTAGGGAAAGAGCTGCAGATGTTCTGATTACCCTACCAGTGACTCAGGAAGAGAAATGCCTCAGGTCTTGAGGGGGCTTTCCAGTTTTTGCAGATGTTTCCCCCAAAGGTATATTTACTGTTCCTGTCTCTATGCTCCATTTTACGCTTGCCACACCGTTAGAGCATAGATTGCAGGGCATTGTAACTGTGGGTGCACATCTGTGTACCTATATTCCACTTAACTCAAATGAAATCCGTGAACTCCAGGAATGTGCATGTCAATCTCTGTAACACCACAGCCAGTTGCGTAGTAGATATCAGAGAAGTGCTTTGATGAGTGGATGAATTATTGAGAGAAATCACTTGGAAAACTACCTGTGACAGATTATATGGAAGAAGTTTGGGTGGCATAGTATGTCTAAACCCTTAGCTTGTTTAGTGTCACTGATCTTCAGCTGGTACCTGAAGCTCCTTTGTTTTGGAGCTCTGAGTTTGTGTGGAAAACGTGTCTTACCCTTAGCAGTGTAATCATTAGGATGTTTGAGACAGCACTTCTGAGCCTTGAGTAAAGTGCTGTACTAAATAAAATGGACTATTATTTTCTCTGCCTGTCTCTCTTAAACCCAACTCTGTTTTCTTTTGCTGGGACAAAGAAAGTGTATTCTCAGTAGCCATAAAACTGGTTGATTCCATTGTTTACTCTTTTAGAAGTAGATAGAAAAAAAAAAAAACAAAACAAAAGAAGTAGATAGAGATAGCCACAAAAATAAAATTTGATGTTCATTCACCAACACCTACTCTATAATGCCTTATAATATTTTCCTCTTATTATTTCCTCAAATAATTCTAATACAATATCTTGATGTTTCAGTGCTTTTCTGTATTAATGTTTTATTTCCTTATGGGATTTTTTATATTATTAAGTACACTGTCTTAGCATAACTCAAATTGCTACCTTTTCAAATTCCAGTCACCTTATTATCAGATTTTTATTCAATGATAATGAAGGTGGTTTCATGATTGAAATGTTGACAATTTTCAAAGACCAGATACAATTGTAAGTCATCACTTGACTGACAAATAAACACTGTAACTTTCTTATGACAATGAGACATCCCTAAACTCTTCCATCCTGTATAAAAATAGGTACATTTAACTCAGGGAGTGGGGAGCTTGATTTGAAGAGCCAAGCATAAGTCTGTAGGGAGTAGGGGTCTTCTCTTCATATTAAATAAGCATGTTTCCAATAGATCAGGGACAACCTTTCAGTGGAAAGACAACTCTGCAAACTGTTGTAGTTTAATGGGACCCAGAGGACAGCTCTATTTGCTGAAGGCATTCTCTCGTTATACATAGCTCCCCGGCCTAGGCTGTTGGAGATGGGACTTGTTTCTAGAAACAACCCCATTTTGGGGTTGTGAACAAGAAAAATATTGGAGTTTAATAAACCCATTTTCTGTATTGTACCACACTGAAGTTAGCAGGCCAGAGTTGATTTGCTAAAGGCAGGTGACCAAGTAATCCAGCAAATTCCTTCCACAATAGTGCAGTTTTGATTTGTTTGTCTTTGGATTTATAAGGATGTAGAGCCAAAGCTATTTGTCTCCAAGTTATTAAATGAAATGCTCTTCTGAAAGAGCAGTGTTTTATTACTAAGTATCGATAGTATACAATTGGAACTATTTTATTAATGCCTGCAGTGAGCAAAGGCTATCGTCTTTGAATGTTATTTGTGAGAGATTTGAATATTTTTATTTTAAAAACAGTTGCGAATGGTAGAGGCTTCTGGATAATGTGTGAATTGTGGCCATGGCAAGTGATAGGCCAGTATGGGTGTGAAATCTAAGCATAAAACACATGTCCTAATTGTGTGTTTTTGTGGTCTTATGTTGACCCTTGTTGATGATAATTGAGTGTAGTTCAAGGTTCTCATCTCTGGATATGCCAGGAATAAACTAGGAGGTATATCATAGAAGACAAAAAGCTGTAATTTTTGTTTTCACATCTGCTTTCTCATCCCTCTCACACTTACTTCTGAATCTGCTGGATATGTTTTCCAACAGAAATTCCTGCTGAGTTCCTTCTCTGAGAATCGGTGTTGTTCTGGCTACTTCCCAGCTCTGTATATACTATACTATGATTCTCTAATCTGGGAAAGAAATTCTGTGAGTTTCATTTGTGCCTGACCCTAATTCTACTTGGGATTTTAACCAGCCTAATCCAGGATTTCCATCTTCTCCACCCTGCAATCTGAAATGCAGTGAGTTTGTGGGCATTCGGCACTGTTCTCCAACATCCTCTCTGAACACCTACCAGCACTTTACGTGATTAGCTGCTGACCCATGCCTTTCAATTTTCTAAATCTTGGTCTCTGAGTTTCTCTTTAGCTGAACCTACCAGTGTTTCTTTTATCTTCAGAAAATACACACATTTGGATGTATGAGATGAAGTGTATTTTACTGTAGATTTGTACTTCAATCAGAATCTTTCAAAGTTAAATATTCTGATGCCTACATGGGCCGGAAAACCACTTTCCCAACTTTATTTTAGTGAACTTTGGGGGTGGAGGAAGATGCACTTGGTCCTTAGAGCCTGAGCCAGGATCCTCCTTTCTCAGCTTCAAATGGCACAGGAAACCCCCATCAGATTCCCAGCAGACTCCCAGAATAGCACTCTTTTCTGTGCCACCAAACACGCTTCAGCTCCTTGCTTAAAACCCACAGGAGGCACAACAGATGTATTAGTAAATCAAGGAAATTCCAAAACCATAAAGAAATGCAGCCAAATAACGCTGAAAAGCTCTGATGTATAAATATGTCTGGGAGTCAGCCATGGTCCCTGACTGCTGGGGACCTGGCCAAGGAACTGGGCATTAAGTCTGCCCATTGCTGGAGCAATTTAAATACATAAGTAATTGGAGAGATTGTGTAATGCAGATGAGAAAAAAACAAAAGCATCTGATATAAGGGTTAGCTAGGGGCAGCCAAGGAACACTGTAGGAAATGCATTGCTGAGATAATTAGTTGAAGTTAGACAGAGCCCAAGGAGGGAAGACTACAGTTGACTGGATAAGCTCAAATTGGGATGAGGGTTGGGGCAGATGGCAGGGAATAGGTTTGAACATACACTTTGGACTTTTGTGGATCTCTGGGCTTCAGGCACAGCTAAGCTCATGCACCCTTAAAGTCCTCTTAGAATAGATATGTACCTGGAAGAGTTATTAATTTGTTCGAGATTTGTACATGAAGAGCTTGGGTTGTTAAGTGACTGCCACCGTCCTGGATACACACTTCCCCAGGAAGTCAGGCCTTTGTCTTGAGCTGGGTTTCTGTAAAAAAGTGAAGTGATTGTTCTCCCATTAGTACTTGTCTTCAGAAAGAAGGTCCATGTCTGCCCTGACTTGGAGCTCTGCCTGCCTGTGTACTCGATCCCTGAGCCTGATATAGTAATTTCAGGCAGTGTTCTCAACTTTGAGTGTTCAATGGCCTGGGAAAGTCTATCTGTATGGGAGATAAAGAGCTCTGAGGAGGGACCTGGAACTGGAATATTAAGCAGTATCTATAGGACTTCTAAGCGGAGTTTGGAGAGGACTCTTTGAGAAACATCAGCCAAAATCTGCAGGCCTGATTATACTTAGCTTGAGAAATTAGTCTTTGAGAAACATTATAGTTTTAACTGAAGGATCCTGACAGCATTTTATCTAAAAAAGCAGGAACCTTTGTATAGTGAATGAGCTACGATTCCCTAGACCCTAAGTAAATTCTTAAGGTTAACTTCTTGGGGTTTCACCATTCGTGAGCATGTTTGTATCTTAAAACTTAAGCAGACATTGCATATGTAGAAAGATGTAGTATACATCAGGTGACAGAGGAGAATGGTTTGTGCATGAGTTCATTACTGCACATAAGTAGGGAGAGAGCCTGTTTGTCTCATTGCTGTGCCACCCTGGATATAAGGGCATTAGTTTAATATAGGGTTGGGTTTGTTGCTTTATTCGGTGTTTTGGAATGAACAAATATAATGAGTTTTAAGTCTTTGATTTGGAAAAAAAAATTTTGAGAATTAGGTTTTGAGTTGAAGCCTTATTCAGAAACACTTCATAGAAGAGTACTTAACATAAGAGTGTGTGACAAATACCATTGATTGGTTTTCATAATCTCCAGTCTTTTGTCTTTGGTCCAGCATTTTACTCCTTTTCCTCCTTCTCACATAGCTAGGGGTGCAGCAGCCATCTGTGAATCTGAGGAGGCAAGCATGGACAGAGAACTTCACTTTAAAATTGGCAGAGGAATGACAGACAAAACATGGGTCTCTTTATGGCACTGCAAGCCTCTTTACCAACACTGGCCTGGCTGTCTCTGGACTTCTTTCTTGAGTCCGTGCCTACCTAAGCAATATGGTAAGGTTTTGTTATTTGAAACCACACATTCTCTTAATATATGGGAGACTAAAACATTTTGTGAACTGTCCCACCTTAAGAAAAACACTTCCTTATCAAAGAGGGTTGTGAAACATTGTGAAAAGAATATGTTGGTTTTGAAATAAACAAAGGAGTGGAAGCATGTTGTTTACAAGCATGCACAAGGATCTCATGGAGTTCAAAAAGAGTTACAAGGAGTGTTCAAATATCAATGTATTCTTACCTGTCAGGGGAGATACCATGGTCATGAAGGTGGTTTTCCCAGGGTGAGGCTTATCCATTGCACTTCGGATGTGCTGACCTCTGTGATTTCCCCAAATGTGGGAAACTGGACTGCATAATTTGTGGTAGTGGGGGACTGCATTCATGAAAATAAAAAACCAAACAGCAATGTATTCCTTCCCCAGGCCCTCTCCCCTATAGATTAGTTTAGCCCTTGAGGTGGTGATGACCAAGTGTCTCAAGACCTGAGGTGGTGAATTTTCTATCTGCCAGACAGCCAGAGGAAACATTTTTTTGACATGAGCAAATTGTGATATAAAGATTGGACCAAGTTTTATCCCCTCGGAATGAGAGACTGAGGATGGAATGACCTCAAACCAATTCTGAGTGAACTTTTGCTGTGGTTGCTGGTGACGAGCAACTAGTATAAGCATAGTCTGACAACTTCAGAGTTCTCCAGACATATAATTTTTTAAATTTATACATTTATTTGAAAGGCAGAGCTACAGAGAGGCACAAGCAGAGAGAGGGAGGTCTACTGTCCACTGGCTCACTCCCCAAATGACTGCAGTGAAACCAGAAGCAGACGTATAAATCAGGCAGGAGAATAGTTGTAGAAGTCCATGGTCTCTATATAGATTTGAAAAACTGGGACATGAGATAGTTAGGCAAGACATATTTCAACCCAAAGGCTTATCTGGAGGTCACAGGCTCAATCAAGTGGAGAGGTGAGTCAGACACAGAAACAGTATTGTGTAAAGAACTCAAGACTGGGGGCAAGGAATTGAACTTCAGTCTTGACTCTACCCTGTTGACTAGCTAGAGATACTAAGCAGGGGATAATATTACTGTACCTCAATTTTCTTCCCTGTAAATAAGGATATTTTATATGAATGCTAAAGTGTATTCACATCTAAAATTCCATGATTCTACTGTAATTTTACAAGGATAGAGAAATGTGATATTTAGGGCCAGAGCTGAATTCAAGCAGAGACCTCCTAGGACCCTGTATAGCTCATTAGTGCAACTATTTAGTACCACTATATTTAGAACTCAGGTAATAGTATTTAAAATCAGGTAAAAATATTTTAAAAAGCAACCAGCCTTTCAAAAGAGGTGAAATGTCATTCAATAATGATTTTAATTTTTCTGTAGTTCTCTGTCTTAAAAGGATATTGGCTTCTGAGAACTCAGAGGGCTTCCATAGCCTTGGAAACTCATGACTGGAGCATAGGGAGATTACTGATGCCATAGACAGGAGTGTCAATTGGTAAAGTCAACAACAGGAGTCACTGTGCACTTACTCCTCATGTAGGATCTCTGTCCTTAATGTGCTGTGTATTGAGATTTAATGCTATAACGAGTACTCAAACAATATATTTCACTTTGTGTTTCTATGGGGGTGCAAACTGTTGAAATCTTTACTTAATGCATACTAAACTGATCTTCTGTAAAAAAAAAAAAGAAATTATCAATTCCCAACTTGACTCTCACTGGGATTAAACATGACAATAGGTCTGATCTGATTTCATCATCATTTAAAAAAAATCATCTATTATTTTTCACTTTATGTTTCTGTGTGGGAGCAAACTGTTGAAATCCTTACTTAATGTATACTAAGCTGATCTTCTGTATATTAAGATAATCAAAAATGAATCTTGATGTGAATGGAAGGGGAGAGGGAGTGGGAAAGGGGAGGGTTGCGGGTGGGAGGGACGGTATCAGGGGGAAGCCATTGTAATCCATAAGTCGTACTTTGGAAATTTATATTCATTAAATAAAAGTTAAAAAAAAAGGATATTGGCTTCTTTTATGAGATTTGGTCTGCAGATTTGGCAAATGATAGAAATTTCCCTTAAAATTAGAGTCTGAGAGTCTTAGCAGGTTCATCCGTTTCATTCTTGAATCTCCCATTTTGAATTCCCACAACAGACAACAGTCTGTTGAAAGCCATATCTTAACAATAGTGCTCCTAGAACCACCATTTCTTGTCACTTAGAAAAATTGACTCTGGGACAAAATTCATTGGTATGTATAGTGTTCAACTAGGCATCATAACCAGTGGGAGATGATAGTTGGACAGATATTTAGATATCGATATACATACTCACATAAAAGTACATATATAGATACATACACACAAATATACATACATTTTTATTAGAGAGATTTGTGTGTGAACAAATGGAATTTTTTTCCTCAAAGAAACCGTTTTATTTAATGAGTGCAAATTTCATAAGTGCAACTTCAGGAATATAGTGATTCTTTTCATCATACCTGTTTTCCCACCCCCACTCCCACCCAACTCCTCCTCCCTCTCCTATTCCCAGTCCCAGTCTCCATTGTGAAAAACAAAAAAACAAAACAACAACAACAGAAAAAACTGTTCCTCAACAGTCAAGACAAGGGCTATTCAAATCATTGCTTCTCAAAGTGTCAATTTCACTTCTACATATTTCCTATTAGGTACTCTATTAGTTGTCACAGATCAAGGAGAACATATGGTATTTGTCCCTTTGGGATTGGCTTATTTCACTAAGTATGATGATGTTCAGATTTTGTTGCCAATGACTGGATTTCATTTTTTTCACCACTGTGTAGTATTCCATAAAATTTATATCCCATAATTTCTTTATTGAGTCCTCAATTGGCAGGCATTTAGGTTGATTCCATATCTTAGCTATTGTGATTTGAGCAATAAATATGAGGATGCAGATAGCTCTTCTGTTTACTGATTTCATTTCCTTTGGGTAAATTCCCAGGAGTGGGATGACTAAGTCATATGGAAGGTCTATATTCAGATTTCTGGGGTATCTCCAGACTGATTTCTATAGTGGTTTTACCAGTTTACATGCCTACCAGCAGTGGATTAGGTTACCTTTTTCCCCACATCCTCACCAGCATTTGTTGTTTGTTGATTTCTATATGAAAGCCGTTCTAACTGGGGTGAGGTGAAACCTCATTGTGGTTTTTTATTTGCATTTCCCTGACAGCTAGTGATCCTGAGCATTTGTTCATGTGTCTGTTGGCCATTTGTGATTTCCTCTTTTGAAAAATGTCTGTTTAAGTCCTTTCCCATTTCTTAATTGGATTGTTTGTTTTATTGTTGTAGAGTTTCTTGATATCTTTATATATTCTGGTTATTAATCATTTGTCTGTTGCATAGTTTACAAATAATTTCTCTAGGGCTAGTGCCATGGCTGACTTGGTTAATCCTCCACCTGCGGTGCTGACATCCCATATGTGTGCTGAGTTCTAGTCCCGGTTGCTCCTCTTCCAGTCCAGCTCTCTGCTGTGGCCCAGGAGGGCAGTGGAGGATGCCCCAGTGCTTGGGCCCCTGCACCCGCATGGGAGACCAGGAGGAAGCACCTGGCTCCTGGCTTCAGATTGGTGCAGCACCAGTCGTGGCGGCCATTTGGGGAGTTGAACCAACGGAAGGAAGACCTTTCTCTCTCTCTCTCTCTCTCTCTCTGTCTGTAACTGTATCTGTCAGATAAATAAAAAATAAACAAAAAACAAAAATAATTTCTCCTATTCTGTTGGTTGCCTCTTCACTTTGAGTGTTTCTTTTGCAGTACAGAAGCTTCTCAATTTGATGTAATCCCATTTGTTGATTTTGACTTTGATTGCCTGTGCCTGTGTGGTCTTTTCAAAGAACTCTGCCTGCACCAATGTCTTACAGGATTTCCCCAATGTTCTCTAGTAATTTGATGAAATCAAGTTGTAGATTTAGGTCTTTAATCTATTTTGAGTGGATTTTCGTGTAAGATATAATGTAGGGGTTTTGTTTCATTCTCCTGCATGTGGAAATCCAATTTTCAAGCACCATTTGTTGAAGAGACTGTCCTTGCTCCAGGGATTGGTTTTAGCTCCTTGGTCAAATATAAGTTGGTTATAGATGCTTGGATTGATTTCTGTTCTATTCCATTGGTCTATACATCTGTTTTTTTTGTTTGTTTGTTTGTTTGTTTGTTTTACCAGTACCAGGCTGTTTTGATTATAACTGCCTTGTAGTATGTCTTGAAATCTGGTATTGTGATGCCTCCAGCTTTGTTTTTGTTGTGTATGATTGCTTTAGCTATTCAGTCTCCTGTGTTTCCATGTGAACATCAACATAATTTTTTCTAGATCTGAGAAGAATGTCCTTGGTATTTTGATTTGTATCATATTGAATCTGTAGATTGCTTTCAGAAGAATGGATATTCTGATGATATTGATTCTTCCAATCCATGAACATGGAAGATTTCTCCATTTTTTGTATCTTCTATTTCTTTCTTTAATGTTTTGTAGTTCTCGTCGTAGAGATCTTTGACATCCTTGGTTAAATTTATTCCAAGGTATTTGATTTTTTTGGTAGCTATTGTGAATAGAATCATTCTTAGAAGTTCTGTTTCAGCCATGGCATTGTCTGTGTATACAAAGGCTGTTGATTTTTGTGTATTGATTTTATATCCTGCCACTTTACCAAGGTCTTCTATGAGTACAAATGGATTTTTAATATGGATTTAGCATTATCAGATTACACAGTCTCTGTAAGGCTGTTATTTCTGTGTGTGGTGCTAGAGTTTGAAGTCCACAGGACAGGCATTCAGGAACCAGGAGATCATCAGCAGGCTAGAACTCCACAAAGGTGAACTAGAACCTGTGTTAGCTCTCATTAACTCTGACTTTGATCATTAGGAGGTTAAACACACATACCTGGCTCAGGAGCAAGCTTTATCAGAAGATAAAAGCAGATCCAAGAGAATATGGAACACTTGCAGATCCAGCTGCTGTTTCATGTCATGTCTACAGATTAGCAACAACCTGTGTGAGCTGCCCAGTGATGTTTTACTTCCTTCTGCTTTCTACATTTCAAAACAGTCTGTCTTATGGGCCTTCTAACCTCACCTGCAGGAAAGAAAATTTCAAGAAATGCAGTTCAGCCTAGCCAAATTGACCTATTACAAAGCCATCACAGTGGGGAATAGAAGGAAGCATAAAACATATTTCTTGCCCCATAGAACTTTATAGCTTGCTTAAATTAATGGAGATCTTTGTAAAGTACTCGACATAATTCTTTGAAACTGCTAGTCACTTTCCCAGGTAGCCTTGTATAGTAGGAGATTTAAACTCACATTTAGCCTTTTCTATTAAAGTCATATTGCTTCAGATTGTGTAGACAGTGACACCTCTACAAAATGAAAAAGAATACTATGTTTTATATCACTGCTTAGGGTGTGAGAGTTTAGCTATTAAAATGACTGGGTCAGATTTGCTGAATGTTGCTTCATTTGTTCTGTGGTCCAAAGTTAAGAATATAATCTTCCAGTCTAACTATTGGCTGTATGTCTTAACTATTGTCAGATACATTTCTGAACACTTCTGCTCTTGCCATTAGAGTTCTGTAGTCCGGTCACATTTTTATGCAACTTATTTATGCCACCTTTAATTATTATTGTGATTTTATAATTTATTACTGTGGACCTGTTAAAAATTGATTCTAAAGAAGAACTTTCATTGATAAAATTCAGTTAAATATCTTTGAGAGCTTAAATAAAAGGTAGCTGATTACTATTAAAAATTACTTGAGGGGCCGGCACTATGGCGTAGTAGGTTAAGCCTCCATCTGAGGCACCGGCATCCCATATAAGCTCTGCTTCGTGTTCCAGCTGCTTCTCTTCTGATCCACTTCTCTGCTAATGGCCTGGTAAGGCAGTAGAAGATGGCCCAAGTGCTTGGGCTCCTGTACCCACGTGGGAGATCTGGGAGAAGCTCCTAGTTTCTGGCTTCACATGGGCCCAGTTCTGGCAGTTGTGGCCATTTCAAGTGTGAACCAGTGGATGGAAGACCTCTCTCTTTGTCTATCCCTCTCTGTAACTCTAGCTCTCAAATAAATAAATAAATCTTTTTTGAAAATTAACTATGGGCAAAGCAATAGAAAAAAAAGGGTAAAAAGTGCTACAGCTCTAATATTGTACCCCCAGATTGCTTTGCAAATCTGTTCATTTTGGGAATAATTAAAGGACCTAGTACTGGGAATCTTAGAGATAAGTGTGGTATTTTTTTCTAAATAAATATGACACATAACTCCATTAATGGGGCCCATTCTCAGAGAAAAGGTCTTGGCTTGACAATGAAAGACTAACATGTCTTTGTGTTTTGGTCAAAGTAAAAAAATGTATTTAAAGTTCTAGTCAGTGAAATAAAATAAGAAAATGAAATGAATGATGTGCCTATCCCAGAAGGCATAGCTATTGCAAGTGAATGTATAAAAAGATGCTCCAAATCTTATTTCATTAGGGAATTGAAAATGAAAACAATTAATATACACCCTTACATATCTATTAGAATACCTAAAATATAAAATGACAGTACCAACTGCTGGTGAGCTTGCAGAGCAATAGGAACTCTGTTTTGTTGCTGATGGGTAAGCAAAGTATTGCAGCCCCTTTGGGAGACAAGTTTGGTAGCTTCTTACAAAGTTAAACATAATTGTTGGACGCATGTGATCTGTGTCCAACAGATTTGAAAACTTATCTCCATACAAAAACTTGCATGCTGATGCTACAATGGCTTCATTTGTAATCACCCAAAACTGTAAGCACCCAAGATGTCTTTCAAATAGGTGAACAAACCGTGGTATATTCATGTGATAGACTAATACCTAGTGATTTAAATAATTGAGCTATCAAGGTAGGAAAATACGTGGATGAATATTAAGTACATATTCCTAAATGGAAGAAGCCAGTCTAAGAGTTCACATAAGTACTTTATGAGTCCAATTATGTGACATCCTGAAGGGAGACAATCATGAAGACACTAAAATGATCACTGTTTGCCGAGGCTTCAGGGACCGGGACCAGGGGAGAATTAGGATGGTGAAGCCCAAGAGATGCTTTAGATACCCTAAAGTCCTTATTGATATAAATCATTGAATACATGAGTAGGGGAGAATAGAAAGCTCTCCCAAGCAGAAGAATTCAAATAATGTACATGAAGCTCTATGATATAGGAGGGTGAGCAAAGAGAGAGAGAGAAAGAGAGAGGTCTTCCATCTGCTGGTTCACTCCCCAGATGTCCCTAATGGCTGGAACTGCGCCAATCTGAAGCCAGGAGCTTCTTCCGGGTCTCCCACGTGGGTGCAGGGGTCCAAGAATTTGGGCCATCTTCTACTGCTATCCCAGGCAATAGCAGAGAGCTGGAACGGAAGTAGAACAACTGGAACTTGGACCGGCACTGGGATGCCGGCACTGCGGTTGGTGTCTACCTGCTATGCCACAGTGCTGGTCGCCCCACCATGATGTCTTAATGAAGAAGTATGTCCTTTACATAATGCAGTGAAACTAGCTCTTTAATATTCCTCTCCAAATCATGTCATCCCCGTCTGATGATGAGAAAAACATAAAAAAAATTCCCACTTAGGGGGCATTCTACAAAAATGATCTGTCCAGTACTCCTCAAACTGTTGATGTTATCAAAAAAAGATAGCCTGAGAAACTCAGATGAAGTAAATGCAGTGTGTGTCGGATAAGATCCTGGAAATGGAAAAGGGTACCAGGAAAAAACAGCCCATCGGAGCATGGTGTGGGCTTTCATTAAAAAGAACACTGAGAGAAGAAAACTAAATTTTTAATCTTTCACAAACTGACCAAATAGTTTTTCCCACTAGATTTTCACTTCAAAGATGAAAATAAATAATGCCTTACTTTGAAACTCGGGGAAAAAAAACATATCAATTCTAGTTTAATAATGATAACAGGGGTTGGTCCTGTGGTGTAGAGGTTACGGCTGCCACCTGCAGTGTTGGCATACTATATGGCTCTCAGTTCAAGTCCCAGCTGCTCTACTTCCTATCTAGCTCTCTGCTATGGCCTAGGAAAGCAGTAGAAGAAGGCTCAAGTCCTTGGGACCCTGCACCCATGTGGGAGACCCTGAAGAAGAAGCTACTGGCTACGGAAAAGCCCAGCTCCAGCATTGCGGTCATTTGGGGAGTGAACTAGCCAATGGAAGATTCATTCTTTCTCTTCTCTTTCCCTCTCTTTCTCTCCCTCCCTCCCTCCCTCCCTCCCTCCCTTTGCTACTCTGTAGCTCTGACTTTCAAATAAATAAATAAATCTTTTTAAAAAAAGAATTGAAAAGAAAACAAGTTCCCTTAAATGATAACAGATGTCACAATGATGTGAGATGTTAATAATAGGAGATGGGTGTGGGTTTTGGGGGATGCCAAACCATGTTCACAACCTTCTGTAAATTTAAAACTGTTCTAAAATTAAAGTTTACTTTAAAATGTCCAGGGGCCAGGAGCTCTACTGGATGCCTTACTTTTATCATCTCATCCATTACCCACCATGACCCCATAGGAACAGTGTTTTGACACTGAGAGAAAATGGGGTATTTACTCCTGTATCTAGTAAATAAGGTTGTAGTGGAAAATAAATCATATGTGGACTTTTTCTCTTTACATTTCTGTATCACATTGTTAGATCTAGGAGGCCTTTAAAGCCATGTTGCTAGCTAGAATTAAATCATTCTTTTTTGTTCTATTCTCAAAATTTATTTTTTATCCCTTTGAGCTTCCGTTTCATCTTTCCATGTGTTTTTGAGTTCAAACTCAAAGAATTCCTATATTTCAAGCATTCCTAGATTTATTTCCCCACAATTGCAATAATGCCTGTTATTTAATTTTATTATTAAATTTAAGGCTTAATATTATTTAAATTCAGTGCTCCTCACAGCCTTTCAAATACAATTGAAGATACTCTGGGAAAAAAAAAACAGTAAAAATTTTAAATTAAGCAGAATTATGAGGGGATGAACAAATACTTTAACCATAAGGTTTATACAATTGTATAATCTATTAGGAAAGCTGTCAATTTTATATCATGGCCAAGAAAAACAAGGAAATGTGATTAAGTTATATGTCTCCTTTGAAGAAGGAATATACCAATTTCTCAGAGACATGAAACTTTGCCTCATTCCAGATTCTGAAAAAAATCTATTAGTTAGAATACTTTAAAGAAGTAACATAAAAGAATTGTTCACAATACTTTCATAGCCAATATGGAAATAAACTTTATATGGTTTTTCTCATAAAACATGACTAACAGATTGAAGACATAATAATAAAAGGCAATTCAATGCACATGGCTATTTGAGATGATATTGTAATTAGTCACTGTGTATTGTAGTATATTCCAAATTTTAATTCACTTTGAGGATATATTGGACAACCAAGAGAAGTATATAACTTGCTTATTTCTAAAATTGTCTCCTCTAAATATTAACTTTCTCATCTGAGTTTCTATGAGTTGCTGGGTCTGAGAAAACATCGATTGTTCTCTAAAATATGATCTGTGTTCTCACTTTTTGTCTGTGTGTGTGTGTGTGCGTGTCATGTGGTATTGTGGATCCCTTTTTCAATTCCTTTTTATTTTTTAAAAAATGTTGACTGATGGCCAGCACTGTTGCTCACTAGGCTAATCCTCTGCCTGCGTCACCAGCACCCCGGGTTCTAGTCTCAGTTGGGGCACTGGTCCTGTCCCAGTTGCTCCTCTTCCAGTCCAGCTCTCTGCTGTGGCTCAGGAGTGCAGTGGAGGATGGCCCAAATACTTGGGCCCTGTACCCACATGGGAGACCAGGAAGAAGCTCCTGGCTTTGGATTGGCACAGCACGCCAGCTGTAGTGGCCATTTGGGGGGTGAACCAACAGAAGGAAGACCTTTCTCTCTGTCTCTCTCTCACTGTCTAACTCTGCATGTCAAAAAAAATACTGACTGGCATGTTATACTTCTACCTTTCTATGGGGTACAGTATAATAATTCAATGCAAACACACAGATGAAGCAATCAAACCAGGCAACTTTCTTTCTTTGTATTTGGGAATTACTGGTTCTTTCCTTTCAGTTCTTTTTTTTTCTTAAAACTTTTTAAAAATAAATTTAAAAATTTTTTATTTATTTGAAAGGGAGAGAAACATACAGAGAAGAGCAGACACACACACACACACACATACACAGGGAAAAAGAAAGAGATCTCCCATCAACTGAGTCACTGCCCAACTGCATACAAAAGTCCGGGCTGGGCTAGGCCAAAGCTGGGAGCCAGTAACCCAGGGACCCAACTACTTGAGACGTCACTGCTGGTTCCCGGGATGTGCATTAGCAGGAAATAAGGATGGGGAGCCAAGCTGTGGCTCAAAACCCAGGAACTCTGATATGGGCTGTGGGCATCCCAAGTTGTATCTTAACCGCTGCACCAAATATCTGCTCCCCTTCCAATTCTTTGTACAGTATATAATACATTATTATAAAATATAGTTACCCCAGAAAAATGGATGCCAGTGGAGATCATCATGTTAAGTGAAATAAGCCAAGCACAGAAAGCCAAATACAGTATATTCTCTCTCATGTGAAGTTTTTTTTTATTTTTAAATAAGCATTTGTTTGAATAAATATTTCTTCCAAGTACCGTCTTTGTCCCAAGATATCCTGAATCATTTGAGAACCAGATACCTTGCTCTCATGAGTACATAGTTTACTGGAAAAGATGGAAAATGACACAAATTAGATCATCAGGAAACTGTTGAGTGGTTAAAGCACGCAATCTGGAAAATAAAATTTAGGGTAATGAAAGGTGGGTGGGATATACTGTTGAGCGAGGGGCCATGGGTTTCTAGAGGTGGTAAGAGAAGCACTATATGATGTGATGCTTGAGCTGAGACCAAGGTGAAATGAAGCCTGATGGGGATATCTGAAGGAAGGTCTTCTGTTCCCAGGGAGGGGGAACAGAAGATGTATGATGGCCATTTGTTTCCTATTTGGGGGTGTAATAGTTGGAATAATAGCAGTGTTGAAATAGTGAAGAATGAATTTCCAAGTAAGGATGCCAAGGTCCATCCTAATGGTATACTTCCTGACATTGCCTCCCCAGTGAAGTTGGTGTTGTTACAATGCAAGTTTCATGAGAGGTTTAGTAAGATAAGAGGCAGTGCCCTGAAGGATGTCAATAGACTTACAGTTTTCTTGGAATATGTTTCCATAAGACTGGAAAGATGAAAACAGCCTCACTTCTTATATTTGTTTTGTTTTTTAGATTTATTTATTTATTGAAAGTCAGAGTTAGAGGGAGAGAGAGAGGGTGAGGGAGAGAGAGAGAACCATTTGCTAGTTCACTCCCTAAATGACTGCAACTGGCAGGGCTGCACCAGGCTGAAGCCAAGAGCCGGGAGCTTTATCTGGGTCTCCCATGTGAGTGGGAGAAGGAGCCCGAACACTTGGGTCATCCTCTGCTACTCTCCCATCAGCAGGGAACTGGGTCGGAAGTGGAACAGCTGGGACTCGAACAGGTACCCATATGGTTGCCGGCGCTCCAGACAGCGACTTAACCCACTGCAGGCATCAGCCTCATCGCTTCTACTAAAACAAGTGGATTGAGTGATATAAATTTGCTGAATATTAAAAATAAAAATTTTCAAAGTTAGGAATGATAATAAAATGCAGTGTTGAGAAAACCTAGTAAATTAATGGGCTCACTATTGTAAAAATATATAGTCATTTTAATTATTGTAAGTTTAATTTGTCTTTGAAATAAAGTGTTGAAATGAAAAAATCTGTGAATGAGCAGTGGTAGCACTCAGATGGGCAGAGAGTATTTAAAGAGATCCTCTTGCCTTCTGTATCGAGAAGCTGAGGACCACAGATTTTGAAGCTTTATTTCCTAGAACAAGGAAGCTTTATGTTACTTCTCCATAATTACGGAAGGCACCACTCACCAAGCAAATACATTCCCAGACTGGCCACAGTTCTACAGCTAAGTGCCTCCCCCGGGGCTTTATTTTATACTTTTCAAAGTCACAAAGCATTTTTTAGAAAATGTTTAATGAAATAAATTTGTTTATTTTACCTCATTGCAGTCCACTAGCTCTGGGTTGGTTTCCTCTGTTGTCTTCATAAACAATCTGATTTTTTAAAATTTTCAGTTATTTTAATCATTTTGGGATGTGTATTTGGTTGAACATAAAATGTTCTCACTCAATCAGGCTTTCCAGGTTTCCAGACAAAAGATCTGTCCTGTGCCACAGTATGTGAGAAGCTACAAAGTACAAGACAATAGAACTCACTAATGTTGTTAAAATGCACAACCAACTACAGCTTGTAATATTTAGAACTTTTGGGGACTTGAGAGTGTCAAGAATTGTCTTGAAGTTCTTGGGGCTTCCCAAAAATGTAATCCTTAAAGTGGTATTACTCCTAGCAGATTTATCATTGTTCCTCTGTAAGGTCTTCTTATGTTAAGTACTGCATCTTGTTTACCTTTGTGTCTCTAAAACCCTAACATAGTTTCTGGCCTGTATAACCTAGTCAGTAAATGCCTGCTGAATGAGTGAGTGAGTAAGTGAGTGGATGAGTGAATGAAAGACCATGGTGCCGCTGCTCACATTTATAGATCTATTCACTGGACTAGTCCATGATGTTTGTGACTCTAAATTTGCCTATTTACTATGTAGACTTTTTTCCCCTCATTCTGTGAGCTTCTTTTATTTTAATATCTCAAAATGATGAATTATTTAATTCTTCATTTGCCTATGCCACAGGGTATATTTGGGTTGTATATTCATGTTTAGAACTAAATTGTTTGCATATATATTCCAAGTCACTTTTTTATTCTGAAACACTAGAAACAGAACAAATGACAACTTTCACATTCACAAAAAGCTTCTTTTGAACTTAGTAAATGGCAACTATAAAATGCAACATCATTTCAGTCTTCACCGTAGCAGGGAACAAAATAAAAATACCTGAAGCAACAAAAGATTGCATTATTATTGTCATCCTGTAGGAGCCTCATGTCACCCTAGATGTCATTGCATATCACTTGCATATTGTCTGTTTAAGACCAGGAGGGAAAAAGTTTAAAGTGGAATGAATCCTAATCAGTCAAATGCCTACTATGCCCTGTCTTTTCAGCCTCACGGGTGATGGTTACCTGTGTCCCTAGAGTCAGTCTGATTTCTAAGCATAATTTGAGATGAAAAATAAAATAAGCCATTTATATAAGCAGATCTCTGCCATCAAATTGATGTAGATACCAGGAAATGCTTGTGTTGTTCTTAAATTAAGTTTGCAGAGGAATGTTTTCTCATTTAAATTCATCCCATATGAGGAACAAAACTTAGACTGTGGTGTTTTCATAAAGGAAATACGTCATGTCAGTGAAATTTATTACTTTTTTCTTTTTTGTTAAAGATTTATTTATTTATTTGAAAGGCAGAGTTACAGAGGGGCTGAGGCAAAGAGAGAGAGGTCTTCCATCTATTGGTTCATTCCCCAAACTCCCACAATGGCCTGAGCTAGGCTGATCCAAAGCCAGGAGCCAGGAGCTTCTTCCAGGTCTCCCATGCAGGTGCACGGGCCCATTGACTTGAGCCATCTTCTACTGCTTTCCCAGGCCATAGCAGAGAGCTGGATTGGAAGTGGAGCAGCCAGGTCTCAAACTGCCTTCCATATGGAATGCTGGCACTGCAGGCAGTAGCTTTATCTGCTACACCACAGCACCAGCCTCCTATTATTTCATTCCGACATTATAAATTGTACTCTAAAGCCAGGAGCCTGGAACTCCACCCACGTCTCCCACATGAGTGGCAAGGGTCCATCTTCTTATCTGCCAAGTCTCCCACGTGAGTGGCAAGGGTCCATCTTCTTATCTGCCAGGCACAATATCAGGAAGCTGGATTGGAAGCATAGGAACCAGCTTCCTGATATGGGCCTCTAGTGACACAATTAGTGACTTAACCTGTTGAACTACAATGCTGGCCTCTCATTTCTGTAGTACAAGAAGTGTCCCCCAAACCTTGAATACTTCCACAGTTCAATTTTTTTTAGTTGAGAATTCTACTTGGAATGCAGAAACAGATGATAAAATAAAGTACAGGAAAATATCAGATTCTGGAACTTGTATTACATTTTCTATTTCACTTATTTATTTCATTTATTTACCAGCAGAGAGACAGAAAGAGATTGAGAGACAGACAGAGAGCTCCCTGTCTGTTGGTTCACTCCATAAACGCCCCCAACATTGGTGCTGGGCCAGGCTGAAACAGGAGCTGAAAACTCAGTTCAGGTCTCCCATGATGGTGACAGGGACTTAACTACATGAACCATCTCATGCTTCCGCCCAGGGCATGCATCAGTAAGAAGCTGGGACCAGGAGCAGATCAGGTGCTCAAACGCAGGTACGCATCCACATTGCTCTCTGACCATCTAAGCCAAGTGGCTGCCCCAAATTTTCTGAGTTTTTTTGTTTGTTTATTTGTTTTGAATATTACTTTCTGGGTCCATTATAAAACAAGTTTAAAAACACCAATAATATCATATGAAAACAATTTTATAAATAAAAAGAAATATGTGAGGGCTTATTATTAATAATAACTTCACTAATCAAACCTAACAATTAGATGAACTAAGTCATTTGAAAATTATATCTTTTTGGTGATAGAAGTCAAAAGAAGCAAAAATCCAAACTTTGTTTATTCCACTTTATTATATCACCACAGAGCAATCCTTAAACTTGCTGACCACCTGAATAATTTGAATAATTTTCTTTTTATAAAACATGTCATACTTAGTCTAATTTCAATTGTTCTGTTCTTATATCTATTCCTAGGTTTGCAGTAACATGCCATCATTGAGTTCCAAAAGTTAATCCAATAATAAATACAAATTTCTATTTCTGCTATTTAGATATGGCAGTTTCTTCTTCCTCTGGTGGTATATATGTTTTTCGTGACATATTATTCTGGGTGTGTTTGTGTGTGTGTGTGTAAGTCCCCAGTGCTGGCATTTTCTATTTCTACCCACTTCAGTAATATATCTTTCCAGTTGGTGCATAGTTTTTGGACACCTCTTTGGTTTGAACTGCCTTTCTTGTCCAAAGATTAGACCATGATGGGAGGCAGCCCAGAAACTCTCCTTGTTTGGCATCAGGATGGCTTATTATAGTGCTAGCATGGAGAGGTTATAAAGGATGCTACCAAGTTAACATTTAATGAGCTTCACTCTGAAACACTGTGCTGAGAGCTTAGTAGCAGTCCTTACATAGTCCTCTGAGATAGATAGAATCGTTTTATTTCTGTGTTCCAGATGAGGAAATGGAGGCTAGAGAGGTAAGTAAACTTTAATTGTTTGTTCTCTCTCTTCCTTGCTGACACACTGCAGTGTCACTAGTGCTTAGCACAGCGCCTGCCACTTGACAAGGCTTATAGAACACTGGATAAATGAGTACATGAAATGACTCACCTGGAAAATGGCACAGCTGATAAAGGAATCCATCTCATCTGACTCCAAACCTCTTGTTCAACCTCAACAATTTCAGAGGGAAGATCTTAAAATCATGTTAGAGAAATAAGTCCAGGAATGATGATCAGAGCAAGGAGGGCCTGAAGGTGAAGGTTAAAATCTCAGAGATTGATATAATAACCAGTCCAACATAGGCTAAATGAAGGAAGGCAGCTAAAAGTGGAGGAAAGGGAGAAAATTTAGACAAATTCTGGAGAGGCAGGTGATATCCATAAGTGGGTTAATGAGTTACTGACTTGTTTTTGTGATGTGGCTGAGTTGACTTCAAGAAGGGAAGGTACTCTCCCAGTCCTCCTTCTCCAGCCCCTGTCCCAGGACAGGTGGGCACAGCCAGCATGTGCTTGATTTCAGATAAAAGGTCCTTAAGTGCATGCCCAGATTTACAGTCACTTTCCTGACCCCTGCTTTTCTCGAAGCTAGGCAGGGTAGAGCAGAGCTCTAGCATTGCAATTGTGGCACATTCAGAGAAGGTCCATTAATACCATGATGATCTCACAACCATGAGAGGGGACAGGGCACAATTAGAGGCCATGTGCACCATGTGAGTCCCCTTGGCAGCCTTTGAGGTTGCCTTCAGCATCTCAGTTGGACCATCAGTAGACCTTTCCAGTGGTCCCGACAATTGATATTTAAAGCACAGGTGCAAAAGTAAAGCATGTGCCTCTCTGGTTGACTCTATTCAACAACAACCAATTCAGAAACACCTGACATTCCAGTGAGGTTCATTAGGCAACAGCATCAGTTTTCTCTCCCTATCAGAGTTCCTTCAAAATTAATAGGTTCTGAGTTGTCATAACCTTGTTGAACCTGAGGATGTATGCTAAGTGTGCAGGAATGGTCTTCAATCCCTGTTTATGATCGTGAATGATGAAGAACAACTGAAATGTCCATCAACAAGAGAATGCGCAAATAACAAGATTTATCTTCACAGCAGAGTAGTTAGCTTTAAATGGGATAGGAATATATTGTATTCAGTGGGCCCTGAGTTAGGTTGGCATCTACACATTTAGGAAGAAGCTTCGCGAAAGGTTTAGGGAGAAAAAACGGATGCCCACTTAGGATCAGGGCCTGGTATCAGGTTAATCATAAAGCCATTTGTTTTTTGCTTCATCCTGCTCTCAGATTACACTTTCTTGTAGGGAATCAAACTGGAGAAGAAATGATAGGGTGGCCCTGATACCTTCTTCAGGAGCAAATACTGCTCTCACAACAGAATTCTATTTTTTTTTATTTTTATTTTTTATTTTTTTTTTTTATTTTTGACAGGCAGAGTGGACAGTGAGAGAGAGAGACAGAGAGAGAAAGGTCTTCCTTTGCCGTTGGTTCACCCTCCAATGGCCGCCGCTGCAGCCGGCGCACCGCGCTGATCCGATGGCAGGAGCCAGGAGCCAGGTGCTTTTCCTGGTCTCCCATGGGGTGCAGGGCCCAAGCACCTGGGCCATCCTCCACTGCACTCCCTGGCCATAGCAGAGAGCTGGCCTGGAAGAGGGGCAACCGGGACAGAATCCGGCGCCCCAACCGGGACTAGAACCCGGTGTGCCGGCGCCGCAAGGTGGAGGATTAGCCTATTGAGCCACGGCGCCGGCTACAACAGAATTCTAATATGAAATAATTGGGGGTAAGTTTTTTCAGTGATGATGAGATCAAGTAAGAGAGGCCAAGAGTGAGTAGGATGCGAACAACACAGATCAGTGGTCGTTTGTTGTCTTTTCATATGCTTAGTTCACATTTTCATTTACAACTATTGCTTCATGGAGGTTAGTAATATCTTCATCTACCTGAGCAGCTTTGGTCAGGTGGGTTGCTGGGCATAAAGGGCAGGGTAGTGCCACCAAAGCTTCCTGTTGCCTTTAGAGCCATCATAGATTGACCCTAAAATCAGATATAGGTATTTTTAGTTCTTATGGCTGACATCAGACTGGCATTGAAAATCCTTCCAGTCTCTCTCCAAGCAGGATTCTCAATTGTGGAAATTATATCTCCAGGTACATGCCAGCAGAGTGAACTGTGCTGCAGTAGTACATATAAAAGTGTTTCTTGTGCCAGTTAGCTTCTCCTTTCTTGTGGTTACAGAAGGGGAACAAACACAGGCAAATATCAGATTAATGGAGTCCAGGAAGAGATCTCCATAGATACCTAGTGGTATCTCTAGTATTATGTCAAAATTAATAAAAATGTGAAATTTGGTAGTCTGTGCTGCTGCTCTAGGCGCAACGTGCTGTGACTGTTTACAAGTTCCTAGAAAGTACACAATGTGCTGACTCAATTCATTTAGATAACCACACAAGAAACACAAATTCCCTCTTGAGCCGCCAACTCTCTTGCCTCCTGTTCCCATGACTGTTAACACTGCCACCAGGATATTGGAATCCATAGATGGCGATTTTGACCATCTGTTGCTGGACTAGACCACCAGCTGTGTTGTCCCATAAGAGTAGAATGTCTCTATGTTATCAAGTGCAGTAACAGCCTTTTAGTCATTTTATAATTATGGGATACATCAAATTTAATTGTTGAGGCATCACATAGTACAATTTAAGTACCCTCTTGCTGTCCTACCAGCCACGTCTGTCCTGTAATCCAATTCTTGCTTTCCCACCCTGCAGGTAATACATATTATGAAATGATAGAGTAGTTTTACCTGAAAAGTTACATACTGAAATACACATAAGCACATTTATTATAATGTCTCAGGCTGGGGTGGGCGTTTGGCCTGTAATTTAAGACTATGATTTGGAGTGCCTGCATGCCATATCAGAGTTCCTGGGTTTGATTTCCAACTCCTCTTCTGATTTCAGCTTCCTGCTAATGTGCCCTCTGGGGGGCAGCAGGAGGTGGCTCAAGTACGTCAGTTCCTGCCTCTATAGATGAGGACTGAGTGGCCTAGCCCCAGATGCTGCAAGTATTTGAGGAATGAACCAGCAGATGAGCTCATTCTGAATCTCTTTCTCTTTCTTTTCCTCTGTCTTTCTCCCTCTTCCCCTCTACTTCTTAAATAAATAAAATAACAATAAAACCAGTAATTCTGGTCCCCTTCAGTTCTGAGAGACTGCTTTAAAAATATATCTAGGACTTTTTTTTATGTTTTTAAAATTTATATAAGCCAGATCACACTTTGAACATCCATTTGCAACTGTGTAACCCAACCATATGTTTCCAGGATCATTCCACTTTGAAACATATAATGTCTTTCATTTTTACTACTGTAGTATATAAATAGACGACAGTCTATTCACTTTTCTTTTTGGCATACTTTCATATTTTTCTATTTTTCACTAGAAAGTATGACATAATTAACCACTTGTGTAAGAATTCAAATGCATAAGGAAAAAGTGCAAATAACCCAGTTTCCGAAAGAGAAAGGAAGGGAGGGAGGAAGGGACATACACAGTAACTGAAAGTGGAAACTTCTGTGGCCAAGGAACATTTGAAAACTTGCTTAATAACCTCTTTAATAGTCAGTTGAATAAAGATTCTGTAGCATGTTTATGGTGTGTAGGAGAATTTAGGTAACTTGACTCTGTTATGCACTGCTGCTGGTACAGCCACTTTAAAAGTAACTCTCAACGGCTTCCTGGTCCTGTTTCCAGGAATGACACTTCATCCTACTTCTCACTTCTTTCTTTTTTTTTAAAGATTATTTATTTGAATGGCAAAATTACAGAGAAGCAGAGAAAGAGATCGACCTTCCATTCACTGGTTCACTCCCCAGAAGGCCGCAACAGCCGGAGCTGGGCCAGTCTGAAGCCAGGAGCCAGGAGCTTCTTCTGGTCTCCCACATGGTTGCAGGGGACCAAGGATTTTGGCTGTCTTCTACTATTTTCCCAGGCCATAGCAGAGAGCTGGATCAGAAGCAGAGCAGCTGAGACTCCAACTGGCACCCATATGGGATGCTGGCACTGCTGGCTAGGGCTTTAACCTGCTGTGCCAGCCCTCTGCTTAAGACAAGAATCATCATTCATTCCGTTTTTCCCGTAGACTGATGTCTAGGATGCCCCACTGCAGCTGCACCAAAACAAGAAGGGCAATCTGAGAAATTGCTCCATTGGTCTTCAGGGCAGCAGACACAGAGGTATTGTGGGCAAGGGACTCATATTTTCCTAAGTGCAGCCACTGTGGCTGTATCCATAGCTTGGCAAACCTCACATGGAAACCTGACAGCTGGGCATGCATTTCTCCACTTGTGCCCTGAAGCCTGCCTGGCTCAGAGTCCTGGACTCTCCAGGTATGTCTGACCATGTCATTTCACATGGCACAGGAGTATGGATCCTGGCAGAGTCTCTGGAAGCAGCCACCTGCCCTCTGAGATGTGATGCCCAGCCAGGGAAGAAGTGAGCCTGACTTACTGGTCCTCATTTGGTGGAGCTGGAGCCAGAAACTGTAGTATCCCTTCCACAATGGAGGAAGCCAAATTGTAAGAACCAGAGCCCAAGGGAATACATGGGAAGCATGTTCCAGCAAGTCTGCACAGCAGGGGAGGCTTAAGAAAGAGAAGGAAGGCTAGGGCACTTGGAGGAGGGAGAACTGGGAAGAAAATCTAAGGAGCAGCACATTAAAAGCACAGTCACTGCAGGAAGACAGGTATCACATGGACACCTATGCAATGCTAGAACTTTTGAACTAATCAGCGAAAGGATTGTTGAGTGGTTGTGGGTATTGGTGGAATAGGCATTCTATACAAGCCTGTAAGGTATGATGTGGAATAGTAGGAGCAGAACCAAAGAGATCAATGAGTCACTCTTCTCCTTCACTCTTTCCCTCTGAAAAGGCCTTGTCCTTTTCATTTTCACTTCTATTTCTTCTGGCCAAAAAGAGACCCATCATGCAATCAATCATCAATTCACAGACTATTGTACTAGTTAGAGGAAAAATATTTATGTATGGAGAAAAAAATGTTTATGTTGTAATAACTATAACAAATCCATAACATTATGCCTACTGGAAATACACAGTTTTTATTGTGACAGAGTCACTCCTATGCTAATAATATCCATAAAGAGAGAAGAATATTTAAAGCCATGATAAAAAATAACAGGATAGCTTCATTTTTATAATAGTTTCATTGAAATATAATTCATAGACCATAAAATTCATTCTTTCAAAGTGTATGATTTTTGGGCTTTAGTATATTCAGAGTTGTACAGTTATCACTGCTTCTAATTTAAAACATTTCGTCACCTCCTAAAAGAAATCCCATACCCATTGGCAGTCACTCTCCATCTCATCCCCAACTTCTCCCTAACTTTATCAACTCTAACTTACTTTTCTGTTGATTTTCCTGTTCTGGGTATTTCATATAAACAGCACCCTATGGAATGTGCTTGTTTATGATGTCTTCTTTCACTTAGCATAATGTTCTCAACCCTTCATTTTTTTTTTTTTTTGATAGGCAGAGTGGACAGTGAGAGAGAGACAGAGAGAAAGGTCTTCCTTTTGCCATTGATTCACCCTCCAGTGGCCGCCGTGGCCGGCGTGCTGCAGCCGGCGCATCGCACTGATCCGAAGCCAGGAGCCAGGTGCTTCTCCTGGTCTCCCATGGGGTGCAGGGCCCAAGGACTTGGGCCATCCTCCACTGCACTCCCTGGCCACAGCAGAGAGCTGGCCTGGAAGAGGGGCAACCGGGACAGAATCCGGCGCCCTGACCGGGACTAGAACCCAGTGTGCCAGTGCCGCAGGCGGAGGATTAGCCTATTGAGCCATGGTGCCGGCCCCTTCATTCTTTTTTATAACTGAATGACATTCCAGAGTATGGATATACCATATTTTGTTTATCCATTTACCAGTTGATGGACATTCTTTTTTAACTAGAAGTGGGTCTTTTCTATGTGATTGTAGCATCAAAGATATACTTCATGGCATATGTAGGTCTATTTCTCCTTGTGTTAGTAACTTCATCTAATCAATGCAGACTAACTTGCAGGATCTAATTAATTCAGGCTAATCAATGTGGATAACATTTTGTCATGAGCAATCACAAGGACTACTTTGAGACTATCCTAACTTGAGATACATTTTGTGATTGCTTTCTGTTAGCCAGTTTTGTGGGGAGGATATTTGAAGTGTGAGTTATAATGTTTACCACAGGGAATAGTTTTTCATGTAAAAAATGATGTCACTAAATTATACCAATACACATGGATTTAGAAGTAAAAATATTGTTGCTCTTGTGGTTACCATATCCGAGACCAATCAATATTTGCTGTTATTTTTAATCACTTCCATATGTATTGTGATGTAATCCATTGTTTTCAAGGTCAATCTCTAGGCCACCTAGGTATCTTTGGAACCCAAGTTTCAAAAACACTTTTGTTGATCCTCGAAATCTTGAGTCAGGATTTAAATGAGGCCACTATTTCTTTCTACTTGGGTTTGTCAAATAAAATTGAATTGCTGTGTTCCCAACAGCACAGTCAGATGCCTGCTTGCTAGGATGGATATAATTTCAGACAACTAAAAGATTCTTGCTATTCACTCATTTGACCTGCTTGTATCTTATGGACCTGTGTATTCATATCTGTGGGATCCACTGCTGCCACTGGACACTCATCAAGTGTTTGGAAATCATAGGAAGACACCTTTAATCTCATCCTAATTCTACAATCCTGTTGTAGTTTATAAAATGAATATTTAGCAGAAGAATGAGTATTAGAAAATTTCTTTCAAAAACACATTCTGATAGGTTTCCATTAAGACTCAAGTTCATCTCTTCATTACTCAAAAGCAACCTGTTTTTTCCAGTATACTGTATTAAAAAGCCTTCACTTCATCCCAGCATTCCTCAATATTTGAAGTCATGTGAATTCCACATCTTCACAGCTCCAGCCATGTGCCTTAAAGATAAGATCAAGTGTTAGCTCAGAGGCTCCTGATATCCATTAGACACCCAGATCTGGAGCTGTTGAGTCAGTTACACAACCTGGGATTCATTATCCCTGGAATTAATACCTCAGTAATGAATTCGTTCGATTTGAGCCAAATTCTGTGTTGATCTCTTTCATTTGGAATGCTGACAGTTGGCTAGAGTGATAGGCTAATGATGGCATGGGGCTGACTGTGCAAGCCCACTAAACAGAGAGTATATGCTCCATTTTGTGGAAGGTATATCCATGAATTAGCAACCTTGGTAATATTCTCCCCATCAATGCCCAAATCAAATTCAGTAAAGCATTCTCTCCCTCTTCCCCCTCCCTTTGGAGATGCTCTCCTTCTGCATCTAATTAATTATGTGAGGGCAAGAAGGAAATAGAATACAGGTGGTACTCAGTTATTGATAGCAGTCATCCAGAAAAGGATTGGATGTGATCACTGCAGTAGTACCCAATCCACTAAGTACCTTGCACTCATGTCAATTTTTGCTGCATTAATCTAGGGTTTTTTTTTTCTGGTTAAGTTAGAACATTCACTTCTAGGTTACTTTATATTAAGGTTTATGAGTGATATTACTTTTGTAGACAAATTAAATAACAAGGGATGCCATCTTCAACTGAGATCAGTTTGTATATCTCTTCCTAAAGTCATTGAGATTTTTAGGACAAACATCTTCAGAATTTCATTAGTGACAAACGTGAGGAAAGACAAGTCAGGTGTGATTTTCTGTTTTTCTAGCATTCTCTAACCTCACTTCAAAGAGCCATGAAGGCAAGGTAACTCTGAATGACACTGGTCTAACTATCCCCCAGCACCATTTCTGAACCCATCTGAGTGGTTGAGTGAGTGCACATGTGGCTATGCAGGCCTCCAGCTATTGGGCTAGTGATGTCTTTGGATCTGCCAGTGCTGTCTTGGCCAGAAACAATAACTGCCTCTGAGCATCACTCTACCATGAACTGATACCCTCCACAGGCTTCAGTGGTCCCATCCACAGCAGAGCTGAAAAGTCAACAGAATTCATGGAGCATCTGGCCAAGTTGTCAAACCAAGGTGTTTTCATTGCCTCTCCCAGTGGACTTTTGTTCTGTTCTATTCCAAAACAGGTCATTTCCACCAGGAGTTGACATAGCACTTATTACTTGCCAGGAAATATGGAGGGGAGGTGGAAAGCAAGAGGATTGTCCCAACATAGTTCTCTGCTATAAGGATCTATTTCAAGGGCTGTTTTTCCCACTCACCCCCCACTCACACCTCCACTTACATTGGCTTTTCAAAAGTGCAGGTGGGAGCCATGCTTCTTTCCAGCACTGCTACAGCAAGAGTTTACAGCATGGCCTCATGCACAATTTCAGATCTAAAACATGCCTTTTTCTCCCTCAAGCCCCATTGCAGTCTAATTCTTGCTTGATATAGAAGGCAAGCAAGAGACTTTAAACTTTATTATGCAATAAGAATTAAAATTTTGGATGATAAAAGTTATTACACATGAGTGAGTTTGTCTCTCCAAATCAATGAAGTAAATTAGGTTCCCTGCTTTGTAGCATATGGTATCCTCAAAATTGCCTTCATATAATTATAACTCTGTTTATTAAAAAGAATTATGTAACAATATGGTTGATTTATTCTGGTGTGATTGGCTTAGAAACTTAATTGGACTGAGCAATATACCCGAGATAAAATTAATTTAATTAGCGAATTCATTTCAGGATGACTAGAACCCCTCATCACATTTTGGTAATCTTCTGAAAAGGTGTGCAAGCAAACAAGCAAAGTTCAAGACCAGTTGGATACCTGTGTGGCATACTGATTAAAACAGGAAACAGAAAAAATAAAGTACCATTCCAAAACACCTGCAGCCAGAAAGTTGAAAATAATACTTTACCTCATTATTAACTTTTTTTCAAAAAGACAGACATAAATAGTTCTAGATCCCTGTCTCATCCTAAGCTGATAACTGAGATCTAGTTACTGAAATCCAACCTCACCTCATCCTTTTCTACTCCACCACTGCATTGCAATCATGATATTCGGCTGGCCAGGTCATTGCTGGTCCCAGGACCCTGCAGTTGGGGCCAGTCTTGTTGCTGCTTTTCTATAGATAAGAGAATGCCATGGTACAAATATGTGCTATTGTGGACCAAAGCACAGATAGATGCATTAGGGTGAAATTATCACAAAGATTCCAGAAACAACTCACAGCCCATACATCCAAATAATTCCAGGAGCAAGAACTACTTCTTCCCTCCCACTTCCTATCTGTTCTCCCTGCTTCTGTTACTTTTTCCTCTTCTTGTTCTTGTACATTCTGCACAATGCCACTATTTTTTATTTGCTTATGTATATTTTTTGCCTCTTCAAAGATACATATGGATCCTGTCTAATTCCAAAAAAGGACCCGATGCAGCCTCACTACCGCTAGGTTAATCTTGCACCACTCCATTTGATCATATGTTATTTCCCTACATGAGAGCAGATGGCTTCCCATTGACTGCAGAGGAGAGTCACACCTCCTCAGTATGGCATCTGAGTCTCTCAGTAACCCATTTACCACCATATTCCTCCGGCCTTGCCTCCTGGGATCCTACTGTGGGGACCCTGTGTGGCAGGCTTATCAGATTACCTGTCATTTCTTCCCTCAACCATTCTTTTTCCTTTTTTGTGCCCTTCATCCCTTGGCTCATCCAATATTCTATTTCCAGTATAGTTCTTCACTGAATTTCATTGCCGTTTTCCATATGAAACCCTTCCCATCAACCCAGCTGGCAATTATTTCTCTCTTTTCTGAGTATGTGTGTGATCTGTGTATACTGTGTGTGCATGTGTACATAATTTTGTGTCAAATACTGTGCTTCTTTATAGCCATCTAATAGTTTCATTTATTCTAAGACTGTTGCCCTCTTTCTCTCCCTTGTGTCTCCTAGTCCAGTAATCTAATGTGGAATGCAGGGATTACTTACTGGTTGAATGAAAGCTCTGTATTATTATTTCAGTGCTTGTGAATGGTATGATTTTTTGTAATTTTATTTGTATTATTCATGCAGTGCTTTGTAGTTTCTCTCCTTCAGGCAGTAAAACATTGCCCATGGAAGCAATAATATGCAAACATATTCACCATCCTACATACACTGTGGGCTTTAACCTGTTGTTGAAGTTCCTTCTCTTAAAACAATAGATTTTGTTTCCAGGAGTCCATTAATTAATGGAGCTCACATGTCTTCAGGGCTTGCTGACTTCTGGGTACTGTCTGTTGAGTCTGTGAAAGTTTCCAACAGACGATGTCTCTGAAGACGGTGTTAAAGGTCTGTCCATCTGCAAAAAAGCTGATGAGAGACAACATTGTCAATTCACCCTAATCTATGCCCCTGATGCTGTGGCATATGTGGCATGGGCGATAACATAGTTTCTGCATGCGGCACTAATCTTAGAACAAGGGGGGGGGGGTGAATTCAGACAGTCCCCTCAGTTCTGACTCTTTGTTTCAGTGTAGTTAGATCAGAGTTGCGCTGCATTGCATTGAACTTGGGTGCTTTGATTTCCTTTGTTGTAGGAACAAAACTGCAAGAGAGAGAATAGAACAGAGGTGCTTCTATAATGAGCATTGAAGTGATCAAGGAAATCTATATTCGACAAAAGACCCATTTATCAGTGCCATGAAAATCCTTTGAATAACCACAGTACCTTTTTTCTTTAAAGTCTTTTATCCTTGTGGACTGATGTAATAGGTATTTCTCTAAGGGCTAGATAAAGATTTTTCCACACAATGAGAGGAGATGAAAATATGTTTTCCAAAATAAAGTTAGAAATATTAATTATCATTTGGGTGAATCCACTAAGTATCATGCATTATCCCAAGTGTTTCTTCTTCGTTATTTTATTAATTACCAGAATAGTCCCACAGGCTACATATAACTCATTTTATAGGTGGAGAAAATCAGAATGTAATAAGGTCAGATTGAGAACCCAGATCCTAATCCTAATGTCTTTCTGCAATACTGAACTGTATATGCATATGGAATTGAAGACGTTCTGCTTAATAAGGCAATCGAACAGCTCCTTTGTGTTGAGCACTGGGTTATTAACCACCAGTCAGACTAGCAATGTCTTTCAAAGAATGACACACTACATAATGAGATAAAGAAGCTCTCCACAGTTTAGACTGAAAATCGTATATTTTATGGTTACTACTGATGAGAATACCAGCAATTGAAAAGGCGGGAGGGAGCCTTCAGTTCTGAGTAATCTGAACACACTGCTTTTGACTTGGGAAGGATTGTCCCAGAGAGACTGCAGCATTAAAGAGACAGATTGACTTTGAAATACATATTAGAATGTGTAGAGAATGGAAACACAAGAAGTGAGAAGCAGGGACACCATAATAGGATACCAACTATAAAACCTCCTACACGAATCATTCTCAACCTTCAGTTCTTTCATATTCTCAGAATCATAGGAGATTGATAATCTCATAAAAGCCAGCATTTCGAAGTCCAGGCAACCATTGTCATGGATTTGCCAGAATAGTACGATGCTTGTGCTTATTGCCTGACATAACCTTTTTTCTGCCTGACCCCAAACTACTGACTTTATCACAATTTTATTCTTGTCCTTTTTCTCACCTGGTGTTCTTTGCTACCACATCCTAAATTAGGACTCTACCACTTATAAACTGATAACACCCCGGACTACATTTCTGCCCTTGACCATTTTTCTTATTCCCATCTCCTCATTATACATCTTTCTCAAGATGTTTGTGACCTATGGCAAGCTCAGTTTACCCAGCACTAAATTCTCTGCAGCCTTCTCTGATCCTGCACACCTCATTCCCAATGTTTAGAACATAATAGGGCCGGCGCCGCGGCTCAATAGGCTAATCCTCTGCCTGCGGCGTCAGCACACTGGGTTCTAGTCCCGGTCGGGGTGCCGGATTCTGACCCGGTTGCTCCTCTTCCTGTCCTGCTCTCTGCTGTGGCCCGGTAGTGCAGTGGGCCCTGCACCCCATGGGAGTCCAGGAAAAGCACCTGGCTCCTGCCTTCGGATCAGCGCAATGCACCGTCTGCAGCGCGCTGGCAGTGGCGGCCATTGGAGGGTGAACCAATGGAAAAGGAAGATGATAGGTAATCAAACTTTTATTGAACCCAAATTTCGCTTCTCAGTAACTTCCATACATTCTGGACCTGTCCTTTACAACTACATGGGATGTCTCATTCTTCTTTTACCTGACATCTCTTCTAATAGCCAAAGAGCACTCTTAATTTCCTGTAAGTCTTCTCTTTTCCTGATGTCACCAGCAGATTATCTCACTATTCCTGGCTATATTTTTATAGCACTTCCAGATGCTGGTCACTATGTTCTGGATAAACTCATTGTTTAATGCCCCTTTTGGAATCAAGTATGAATATCAAAATGTGGTCAGAGCCACAAGGTACAGTAACTTCCTTTGATAGCTTTGTATAGGATCTGTACTTCAATTGTAGCCAAACATTATGAGAGCTTTCTTATATGTCATATGTTATTTCTCTTTTTAACTGTAGCTAGAGGAAAATTGAATATCCAGATATGTTTTCACTTAAATATTTTTCAAAGTTTAAGTGCAGGACTTCCCATTTCTTTCTGTTCTTTTCAGCTCTTCCCTTTGTGCCTTTCAAAATCTTTTTGATTCTTGGTCTGTCATCTGGAAAATTAACATCGTCTCCCAACTTTGAGTCACCTGAAGATTTGATTAATGGTTTCCCTCTGTATTTATACAGAAATAAGATATCCAGATGGTTGATCCTTGATTAAAGTCAATTGTTCTTTCTAAATATCTGTAAGTTCCCATCTCATTTTTCTGAGTTCTCTCCAGTTAACACAGTGGTCTTCTGTTAATCTTTTTTTTTTTAAAGTTATTTATTTATTTGAGGAAAAAAAGAGAGAAGTAAGGTGGAGGGGGGAAGCTCCCATCCTCTGGGTTACTCACCAAATGTTTGCAAAGGCCAGGACTAGCCCATAGTCAAATCTGGGAGCTTTTAATTCAATATAGGAACTTAACTACTTGAGCCATCATCTGCTACCTTCCAGTACCTGTTTTGGCAAGAAGCTGGAATCAGGGGCCAGAACCAGAAATCAAACCATTACTCCAATATTTTGGGGGAGCAGATGTCTTAACTGCTAGGCTAACTTCCTTCTCCTATTATTTTTCTTTAAATATACTTAGCATTGGATCATTTATACTAAAGAATCTTACTGAATGTGAGGAAAGGTTTCTTCAAGGGAATTTTTCTTTCAAGTCAATTCATTATAGACCATGTAAATATGGATATATCAGAAAGAACATACAACACAGGTTACTAGAGTAGGTTCACTTTCTTCAAGACATATTTAAGGGATTTGAGGGATTTGTGAATGTTAAGGAGGGCAAGAGATAACTGAAGGGCAAGAAGTCACAGACACTGCATGAAAATGGAGAAATGTAGTTAATTGCTTAGTTTATTTTATACAGTATCATATTTCTCATTTGTCTCAGAACTATTTCTTCTAATCTAGACATTTGAGTTTTAAGTCAAATATGCCATACTGTGCATAATTAGTAAAAGTGATCAGTCATCTAAAAGTAGAATAAAGAGAATGTGCAGTGGAACCATGACAAGCCATTTCACTAAGAATTACAAGAACTAGTTTTCCGGACTTCATAATAAGAGGTCAAGGCCACAGATTAGAATGAGACTATAGTGGGAGGAGCAATTGAAAGACCTGAGGCTCAAAAATAAAAGTCAAAAAGGCTGCAACATGGACTCCTGCTGGCAAGGTGCAAGTCAGGACCAGAGCAACGTCCAGCATAAGGAAGCTGTGAGGCACACAGACAAGAAGGGTCAGTCAGTGTATTAAAGAGAGCCTGAACTCACACCTCATTCAGAGAGAAACCTACAGCCTCACCTGTGACACTGCCAGAATTTCAGATGTGATCATCACCCAAAGAGAATCTCTTTCTTCACAAGTGAAAACATCTTTGTTTCTGTTATCCTTACCTAGCCATGCAGGTGCTACAAGGTCCAGATGCCTATTAGTCTCTCTTCTGGGGCTCTATGTATGACAGGTCACCAGACGAGTGCCCAACATTCTCTTCTCCATATTTCTCTAAGGACTCAAAAGACATTGGTTGCCTGAGATGTTTACATCCTAATCACACTGTATGTAGGAGAACAGCAAACCTGCAGAGAGCAATGTTTCCCCATGCTTTCTTATTTCTAGTTTGACATACTCTGAGTGTAAACAGATTTCTAGGAGCAATCAGCCAGTTTTGTGATCTATTTTGCCACCTTAGTGAGACCTTTCTTATTTTTGTTTCCTCTTCATCCACATATCCATTCACACCTACCGACTGCAGAGGCTTGCTCAGAGATTGTGTTCAGATTTTGGCAGAGGTGCAGCCATGTGGATCATAGATTGAGACAATGGATACCTTGTAAATAATAAGAGATTTAACTAGAAATGATAAAAGTTTGGGTTATAAAAAAGCAGTGCTAATTCAAAAGCAAGTGACTGTTGGGAACCGTAAAGATGGACTTGACTATTGACTACGGCCATGCTGTCCTCTCTTCCTAGTGATGGTCTTATGGTCTTACTTCTACATAGGAGAATGCTGATCTTGGGTCTTCCTGTCTTCTCTGTGGGTTGACTTTTTGTTTTTAGCAGGTCTATCTACATGTTTACAAAAATCTGTAATCTTTGGTGTCCATACACTTAAAGCTCAGTGTGGAATTTACCAGAGAACTTGAAACTCAGCTCTAACCATCAGATGTGGGCAGTGGTTAGCATTTTTAGTTCAGTCCTTTCATTCATCTTGACCCTTACCTTCGTTGGTCAAAACCCCGGAGAGACAATACTCAAAGGCAGATTATTTGTGAGTTGCACAGTGTTCTCCTCTGGAGGATGTATATACATTTGGGTTTCCTTGATCGTCATTGCATCGTCAGCTCCTAGATTAGAGTTGGCAAGAGCAGGTACTCAATAAGAAATGTACTGCTTAAATTTAACCAGATCTTTTAAATCTGATCAGGTTACTTTCAGTGCTTTTTTTTTTTTAACAAGAACAAAACAATGCTGAACCCAGAGTCATTGATTTATTCAACAGACATTTCACAGCTTCCTATTGTGAGCATGTAGAGCACATCCTATATAGAGTGAACAAAAGAAAAAAGTGCTTCTTGCTCTTAGAAAGCCAGGTATACCAAGGAGGAGGCAGAAACTGAACAAATAAAAGGGAATTGTTGACGATAAATATTTCTGGAAGCTCTGAAGGAGAACAGGGAGTTGTAAGACAATAAAAGAGACAATTTAAATTGTTAATCATAAGGGAACCCTCTGAGGAAATGAAGGTGGGACCCAAAGAGAAACACTAAAGAACAGAAGGAAGAATGTCTGAGAGAGAGAAAAAAGCACTTGTTGGGACCTGGACATGATGCTCCTCTTATCTATTGCTGTGTAACAAACAATCCCAGCTACCTAGCAACACAAATCAGTAAGCAGCTTATTGGACTCATGGATTCCGTGGGTCAGGAATTTGGACAGGATAGAGCAGGAGTGATTTTTCTCTTCTCTCTGTTGTATGAAGACTCATAACATCAGAAAACTTGGAATTTCAGGATCTAACATCATCTAGAGTTATCAGACTTCATTTACATGCTTGAATTTTGTGTTATTGAGACTATAAAGACTAGGCTTAGCCACCTGAATATCACCTGAGCATCCATGCCTGGGCTACCCACTGGTCTGGGTTTCCTCCTAACTTGGTGCCTTGCAGTAGTCATAATTCTTACAGCTTCAATAGTGCACAGCAGATGATGTCTAGCCTTTTATAACCTGGCCTCAGAAGTGTTGTGGGCTGAATCGTGGCACCTAAAATTTATATACTGAAGTCTTAATCTTGAGGACCTCCTAGTGTGACTAGGTTTGGAAACTGGTCCTTTTCAGATCTAATAGGTAAAAAGGAATCCAATGGATGGAGCACAATCCAATATAAGTGCTGTTCTTACAAGAACAGAAAATTGGGGCTTGCGTTGTGGTGTGGTGGGTAAAGTCACTGCCTGCGATGCCGGCATCCCATATGGGTGCCTTTCATGTACCAGCTGCACTTCCCATGCAGCTCCCTGATAATGGCCTGAGTAAAGCAGCAGAAGATGGCCATAGTGTTTGGGCCCCTAGCCACCCACATGGGAAACCTGAATAAAGCTTCGGTCTCCTTGCTTCGGCCTGGCCCAGCGCCAGCCATTGCAGCCATCTGTGGAGTGAACCAGTGGATAAAAGGTGTCTCTTTCTCTTTCTTTCTCTCTGGGGCTGGCACTATGGAATAGTAGGATAAGTCTCTGCTTGCAGCACCATCATCACATATGGGCACTGGTTTGTATCCCGGCTGCTCCTCTTCTGATCCAGCTCTTTGCTGTGGCCTGGAAAAGCAGTAGAGATGGCCCAAGTGCTTGGATCCCTGTATCTGCATGGGAGACCCAAAAGAAGCTCCTGGTTCCTGGCTTCAGATCAGCTCAGCTTTGGATGTTGTGGCCATCTAGGGAGTTAACCAGCTGATGGAAGACCTTTCTCTCTGTCCCTTTCTCTCTCTGTCTGTAACTCTACCTCTCAAGTAAATAAACAAACTATTTTTAAAAAATCTCTGTGTCTGTAACTGACTTTTGAAATAAATAAATAAACCTTAAGAGAGAAAGAAGAGGAAATCAAGACATTAGACAACAACAGTGGGATACCCATATGAGGATATGGGAGAATAAAAAAGATGGCTGTCAGGCCAAGGAGAGAGGCCTAAAAGAAACCAAACTTTTTGGGGTCACCAAGACTTCCAGCTTCCACAATTGTAAGAAAATAAATTACTATTGTTTAAGTCACCTAGTCTGTGATATTTGCAACAGCAACCGAAGTAAATTTGTACATCACATAACACACATCACTTCTGATATACTCGATTGCTTAGAGCAGTCACAAATCCATCCATATCCAGATAGGAGAGACACAAATCCCAACTTTTCACGAAAAAAGTGTCTGAAGATATGTGTCTGTGTTTTTGAAATGGCAGCATGGTAGAAGAAGCCTGGCTGTTTGAAAAAGTGAAAGCAGTGGTGTGGCTCTGAAATGATGGGTAAGGTATGACATGGGAAGACCTAATGTCAGAAAGCAGGCAAGGGTCAACTACTTGAGAACATTATAGGCCACAGCAAAGAACTCAGATTTTGTTCTAAATGCAACAGGGATAATTTTGCAACATTAAACAGTAAAGTAACATTTTGATTTATATTTTTAAAAGGCATGGAAGGGCCAACACTGTAGCGTAGTGGGTGAGGCCACCACCTGTAGTGTCGGTATCCTATATGGGCGCCAGTTTGAGTCCTGGCTGCTCCACTTCCCATCTGGCTTTCTGCTATGGCCTGGGAAAGCAGTGGAAGATAGCCCAAGTCCTTGGGCTCCTGCACCCATGTGGGAGACCAGGAAGAAGCTCCTGTCTCCTGACTTCGGTTTGGCACAGCTCCAGCTGTTGCAGCCACCCAGCGGATCAAAGACCTCTCTCTCTCTCGCTGCCTCTGCCTCTTTGTAGCTCTGCCTTTCAAATAAATAAATAAATAAATCTTTAAAAAAAAGGCATGGAAATTGTTGTGGGAAAAAGAGACAAAGTAAGTGTAATTTCTGATGGACAGACTAACTAAGCAGTTAAGCAAAACTGTTGACTTGGATCAAGGTGATGATGGTAAAGAACACTGACAATACCCAATGCTAGTGTGGGTGTGGACCAACAGGAATGTCTCGTTCATTGCTACTGAGAATGCAAAATGACACAGCTGCTTTGAAGACAATTTGTTCATTATGCCCTTAGGTACTCAAATGAATTAAAAACTTAGGTACATGCAAAAATCTGCACATGAATGTTTATAGCAACTTTATCCATATTTGCCAAAACTTAGAAGTACTCAAGACATTTCCGTTGATGAATGGATAAATTGTGGGTATCATGCTTGGAATATTATTTAATGCCAGAAGTAGATGAGATATCAAACTATGAAAATAAATGGAAGAATTTTAAATGCATATTAATAAGTGGAAGAGCCAAACTGAAAAGGCTGCATACTGCATGATTCCGATTACATGACATTCTGGAAAAGGTGAGTAAAAAGGTCAGTAGGGATGCTTAGGTAGAGCACAAGATTTTTAGGGTGGTGAAACTACTGTGTCTGATCTCATGACCATGGATACATATCATTATCTGTACAAGCCCACCAAATATACAGAAATTTGTGAACTAGGATCTCAAGTTGATGATGTATCAGTGCTGGTTCACGAACTGTAACGAAAGATGCCACTTTGGACTGGGATCTAAGTAATAGGGGAGGCTATGCATGGGGTAGGCAGGCATTACATGAGAAATCTCTATAGTTACAGCTTAATTTTGCTGTGAACTTAAAACTTTTCTAAAAAGTAAAATATACAAAATTTGGTCTTCAGTGCAGTGTTGGAGGGACATCTTTGTGTGTGTGTGTATGTGTATTTTCAAAAGGACACAAATTAAGCAATTTAGTTTACTATAGATTGAGTGTTCTTAATCTCTAGAAATCTTAATGAAAGTACAGCAGTATAGTAATAGTCAAATTTAGTAACTCAGTTTCTACATCTTGGTTAATAATCTAGAGGGAAATAAATCAACGTTATGTTAATTAAACTCTGAGTTGGCTGTACTTTGGGAGGTGTTATGAATGCTCCTGAGGAGAAAAAGTCAATATGCAGAAATATCAAGATACAGTCAGAAAATCGCAGCACAGATGAGACAAATTCATACATCCTGAAACAAGAATATAAATGGAGATAATGTGAATGACAATAAATACTAGAAGCAAGCATGCTGGAACAATGATAATACTTCTTACCTGTGCATTTGAAAATTTTTGCACACAGTAAATGGTTTTTTTATGCAGAAAAATAAAGTACAGAGAAGCTGTCAGAGAAAGCCACTGATCATTGAAGTTAAAAAAATACAGTTCATTGTTAGAAGATTATTTTGAACTACAGAGAACAACTATATACATAGTTTGAAAGGACAAATTTGAGATAAAGTCAAGGACAAAAATCAATATATCTACAATGCCAAATATTACATAGCATGAGCCTAAAACATTATTTTGTCCCAAACTTGAGTTAAAGCTATACATGAAAAAATTTTTTGTTCATGAATTTTAACCCAAAGCAGAGTCACAATTTTAGCATGTATTAATGAATTATTTGCCTTCAAGTCAACAATTGTTTACCAAATCAGCCACTCAAGAAATGAGAACTTTGTGGATTCATCTCCTTTCTCCACCCACCTTAACCCCCAAAAAGGAGTCCACACTTATCTCAGATTGGGATAGATATTAGTAAGATGTAATAAAAAGTAGAATCTGAATTCAGAGATGAGTAAATAGTTAATTTCAGAGAGGATAGGTAAATAGATAAGTGTGTCTGATCTGTTTTGGGTGCTGCTTCAGTACCCATTCAACACAAAGTATCAGATGAAAAACTTGAACATTGGCCATTTTGTAAATATTTATGGCACATCATTCAGTAACTGCACATTTAAGAACTTGAAGGAGTTTAAGGTAAGATATTCTGGTAATTAACTGACCTTTCAATTACTTTGCTGTTTAAGAGACATGTTTCTGACTATGTCTTAAAGCAAATATAAACTGTTTTTATCATACCAATCCTAACTCATCTTTCTCACTGTTCCCAATTGCTACCATTTGCTACAGTGAGCTGTCCAGAATTCTGCAGCCCCAGAAGGGTGAGTGCAGTAACAGTGGCAACTGCTGCCACCAGTGTAGTCTCTTCCATTCACAGATTAATTTTCAACTATGTGTAATGCTGTTTATTGTGAGTGAGTGCCTACTTTCAAAGACAGCATGTACGATCATGCTTAGTGCTGAATAAGCATTAGATTGCTGTTTAATTAATCAGCTAATTAGTGGCATTCTGTTCAGACTGATTTTAATAAGAAACACACATATACACATACACATTGTGTCACTAAAAATATTATGAGCTACCTGGTGTCCTCACCAACTGTGAGCTAATGCTTACTTAAAGCTAAAAATAACTGAATAATTAAAGGAGAAAAGTGGTTATGATGCAGGCTCAGATGTCCAACAGTGAACAGTTGATGTGCTGAGCTCTGCCCCACAGAGGGACATTGCTGTGGGTTGAATGGATCCTTTCAAAATGCAAGTATTGGCAGTGTGATAATAATAAGAGGGGAGGTGTTTAAGAGCTGATTAGTCCATGAGGGTTTCTTCCTTGTTAGTAAGAATTAGTCTTTTACAGAAAAAGGCTTCAGTCGGCATTAGATTGACTTGCCCTTCTGCCTTCTGCCATCTGAGGGCACTGTTCTTCCCTCTGGAGAATGCAAAACTAAGATGCCCACATATTACAAAGAACAGTCCTCATCAGACAACTGAACTTGATGGTGCCTTAATCTCAGACTTGTCAGCCTCCAGAATTTTGAAAAAATAATTTCTGTCTATAATTTGTGTTATAGCAGCACAGACTGAGACAGCATAATACAACAGTTGTTAAGCACACATACACAATCACCCCATTCAACAGCAGTGGTTCTGTGAAGTTAGAGTTGACATGAATTCATGCTTTTTGTCACATACTGCCAACTCTGCGGGCATGGCTGTGATTGGTGGAAAACGGAGTGTTAATGGAGTGTTGCATGGATGCAACACTAGTTAAATTTGATAAAATACTCTAATCTGCATAAAACTGATCCTAGTACAAGGAATCATAGACCAAGAAATGGATGGCTGAGGAGTAATGGTGAAATAACACAAGGGATCAGAGAATGTGAAGTACCAGGCAGTAATGGAGAAGGTACTGGGAAGGACAGCTTAGGACAGGGAGGAAGGGCCTTGGGATCCATCTCGGCTCAGCTGCATTCCAGCTGCAGGGTGTAACAGTTCTGAGGCTTGGGATGAGTAAATTGGCTTCTCTTGGTCTCCAATATCACCATTATTTCCAAAAGTAGAAATAATGATTCTCATTATTATTCATCATTATTATATGGAACTGTTCAATTTAAACTGATTACCAAGGCCCTGACAAGAGCTGGAGTCCAAAGAGATGTTAGTTTTCCCTTGTGATGTTAAACCTCAGGGTCTTTGAGATGCCTAACCCTAAGATGGGGCAAAATTCAGTATTACATGTGGAAATACAACTCAGAAAAGCAGGGTGCTGAGGAAAACCAAAGTCATTCCCATAACAGTTGGCCTTGAACCTCATATGGAGAAGAGAGGCCTCATGGCATAATCATTGAAGACCAGTTTTCAGCGACAGGTTTGAACAAAATGGGTTGATTTTTCTTCAGATACCAACTACTCTGCTAAGTATGCTTCACCACGATGCTTCTATCCATGTTCATTATTCTTACTCTTCAATGAATTTCTCGTTTTCATCACTTCCTTTTGGATCCAAATCCTCTGCCACCATTGGTGGTTGCTTCTCAAAGCTTCATTAAAGCTGCTTAGATTAAGACTTTGAGCCTTGGGAAACAAAGTTGGCTTGCTTGCTTACTTGTCTCTCGGGTTGCTTAGCTTTCCTTTAATTTGAAACCCTACAGTGATTCTCCTCAGTTTTGTTTTGGGGAAGAAACTGTTGCAAGCAGTTCTTGCTGCTGCTTGCCCTGTTGATAGAAAATAATGCGGTGCTTAACCTTTCTGTTTTTGTTCACTGAGAAGGCAAGTAGTCAAGGACACAGGAGGCAGCAAACAATCGCTGAGAAAGCATTGGTGCCGCTCTTGACTGTGTTCCATGTATACCAAATAGCTGAGAAGGCCTGGAGCTGCAAAGACTGCAGGACCTAAAAGGAGAGTGGGAAGGAACTAATGATTCTGAGCACTTGCAGGCACTGTGATTATTTTGTTTTATTCTTAAAGACCACCTGAAATTCCTGAACCAAAGATCACACTTTGGCAATATGTCAGCAAATGCTGCCCAGGCCACCTTCTAACTCAATCCAGAATATAGCCACCCCAGAGCATAGCTGCTGCACACTTCCAGCTCTAGCCTGGACAAGGCCTTCTTTGTTGCTCTACTGGATCGTTGTAGTTATCTCCTAATGATTGGAATGATCTCTTCTGATGCCCACTACCATCCAAACTCAACACTGCAGCCCTAGCAATTCTCAAGCAAGTCAGATGGTGGCTTCCCAACCCTCTGATCAATCAGAAGAGCTTCTGGCCTGGATGCCTGCCCATGTTTGCAGAGTGAATCTTCCCTCTGCCAGCAAATCCCACTGTGGCCTGGTCTGTACCACCTCCTCACTATCATTGCCACCACTTATTCCTCCCTGGTTCCACCCCAACTACATGAGCCAACTTGGTACTCCATCCCCAAGCTCAGCTTTCCTCTGCCTCAGGATTTTTGCACTTCTGTCTTATTCCCAAGTATCATCAGAAATATATTTCCTCACTTTTGCAACAGTGTGCTCAAATACAATCTCTTCCTTGATCACCTTACATTAAAAAAGCATTCTCAGTTCTATCTCCTTGTTCACTTGTTCTTCTCTACCACGTGTCATTCTTTCATAGTATTTGTTCATTGATGTCCATCTAAGTCCACTAGTATGTTAATCTCTTGAGAAAGGCACTGACAGATGAAATTGACTTTCTGAGAAAAATTAATTTATGGCCCTAAAGTATAAGAGGAGGAGCTAATTGCTATGGTAGGTTTGCAGATTCAGTAAAGGCAGAATACTCAGAGCATACTGTAATAAATAAATCTAAATCCTGCGAATTCACAGGCATCTGCTGTCAAAGTTACTCAACATGGGGAAGTTTAAGCCTTTTTCCGTCTCAGATTTGCAAGGAGGAAGAAGAAAGGTAAGAAAGCAAAACTAAGCCTAACAGGATTCTTTAACTCCCATAGTTTGTGTCACCTCTGTAGCTATTAAACATAATCTTTTTATTCGTTTTTCCTTGCACAAATCATATCTCTCCCATTGTGACTTTCAAAAATAGTCTAATGCTTCTTTCAAAATAAAATAATCTTCCTGACTGCAGTTATTAATGCACAGCCTCCGGATGCCTCCAGTATACCCTCTTTACTGTTGTCAGGAGGGTCTTTTTTCAACATACATATTAGTTTACTCCATTTTGTTCAAAGAAGACTATGGCTGACAATAAAACCAGCATTCCTTGACCTAGTACATAAGGCCCTTTCTGAGTGAATTATTGTACCCCTCCTAGCCTTCTACTTGGCCATCCCTCTTCTGGTAACTTTTAGTTGTGCAAAGCAAAAATATTTAATAATGCCCTGCATACATCATTCACTTTTTTTAAAGATTTATTTATTTATTTGAAAGTCAGAGTTACACAAAGAGAAAAGGAGATGCAGAGAGAACAGAGAGAGAAAAAGAAATGTCTTCCTTCTGTTGGTTCACTCCTCAATTGGCCGCTACGGCTGGAGCTATACCAGTCCGAAGCCAGGAGCCAGGCACTTCTTCTGGGTCTCCCACATGGGTGCAGGGGCCCAAGGACTTGGGCCATCTTGTACTGCTTTCCCAGGCCATAACAGAGAGCTGGATCAGAAGTGGAGCAGCTGGGACTCAAACCGGCACCCCTATGGGTTGCCTGCACTGCAGGAGGCGGCTTTACCTGCTGCACCACAGCGCTGGGCCTCATCATTCACTTTTGTTTAACACTTTTTTACTCCACTCTAATTGCTGTGTTCTCTGCCTCAGTTCTACCTATGTGATTATCATTAATATCTAGTATCACCTGAGACCCTATGTGTTAGGCTTTGTTGGAGGTGCTTTCTGTATTGTTTAGCGCTCACAATAACGCTGCTCAAAAGCATTTTTGTCCAGATTTTGCAGATAAAGGAATTGAGTTTCAGAGAGCCCAAGTTCCCATAATTATAATGTGGGGGAGCGTTCAGTGCCAGTGCGTGCCATCTTCCCACTGTGCTGCATACCCCTAGGATGCCATCTCCTCCTAAGAACTGCAGGCTCCTCCCTGGCAGAGCCTTTTCTTTCTCTGTGTAACTGCACTGCCTCAGTGCTCTGAACCATCAGTTTTACAGTTGCATGTGTAGGTTTAAGTGTGGAAAAGAACATGACTGGGAATTATGTCTTCATAGCAGCAGTCCTGTGGCAGTCAGCCCCCAATCTTGGCCCTGTGGCCTTGCCTCTCACCACCCCTTCAAAGACATCTAACCAACACCTGAGCTTCACTGAAGTGTGTCCCTTTGGTTTATGATGAGCCCTGGTCATTGAATACAGCCATCCCTGAACACCTATGCTTTGTTGTGATCTGCCTATGAGGAAGTCCACAAGCATACTTATTTTTTGTCATTGCAGATTTTGTCTTGTGTGTGTGAGAAATGGGGTGTTCTCCACTCATTGCCTATGTTTTTCATCCTGTCAGTTGGAAGTCAGCTTTGAATTGTCCTTCCAGTGATGAAAATTGATCTCTGTTGATGTAACTACATAGCATTTTAAAAATTATTTTTTACATTATAGTAATAATGCATTTAAGTAATCAGGAAAATTAAGGTTTTTAAAATTTTTTAAATGTTATTATTTATTTGAAAATCAGTGAGAGAGAGAGAGAAGGAGAGACATTGAGAGAGAGAGAGATATCTTCCACCTGCTGGTTCATTTACTAAATGCCCATAACAACAATGACTGGGCCAGATTGAAGCCAGGGACTTGGAACTCCATCCTGGTCTCCCATTTTGGGTGACAGAGTCTCAGGTATTTGAGCCATCATCACTCCCAGGATGCATTAGTGGGAAACTGGATGGGAAGTAGAGGAGCCAGGACTTAAGATGGAACTCCAGTATGGGATGGGGGCATTCCAAGCACTGGCTCAACTCACTGTGCCACAACATCTGCCCCAATAGATTTATTTTTTGTACTGGATTGAATGATTTGAAAGTTCATAGTGAAAAATAAATAAATGTAAGAATTCCCAAGAATATATGCAGGAGAAAGAATAATGTGGTCTATGTAGTACCAGATACTGAAATTTACTTTAAAGCTAATGTAATAAAAAAAGTGGTATTTGCACAAGAAAAAGCAAATAGAGCAATGGAATAGAATCAAACCAGGAGACATATGTAAGTATCTATGGGAAGTTATTATATGATAATGAGAGCATTTCCATCCCATGGGAAATAGAGTTTATTTCATAAATAATGTTGGCGTTATTTGGCTATTAGAACAAAAAATAAAGTTCAAATTTTATTGACGTATTTAAACATTCAAAGTTTCAGAAAAAGAAAATATCACTACACATGTGTATACTTAGGGATGTTCCGTCTTGTTGTAACACATTGCCTTTATAATTTAAGAATTATTGGATTTGTTTTGAGAGTCATATTTATATGTTATATAGTACAAACTTCAAAACTCAGAAGTTTTCAAAATAAATACCCAAAGTCTCCTTCATTCCCAGGACCCTCAGTATGTGGTTTCTGTTTTTTGGCTTTTTAAAATAATGTCTACTTATTTATTTTAATCTACTTGAAAGGCACAGTGACTCAGAGAGAGACAGAGCAAGGTCTTCCATCGTTGGTTCATTCTTCAAATGCCCACAATAGCCAGGGCTACACCAGGTTGAAGCTAGGAACCCAGAAATCCTTGAGGTCACCCACATGGGTGATAGGGTCCCAAGTACTTGAGCCATTATCTGCTACCTCTCAGTGCATTACCAAAGGAAGCAGGATCAGAAGTGGAGTAAGAGGGACTAGAACTAGCACTCCAATGTGGGATACAGGCATCATAAGTGGTGGCTTAACCTCCCTACAATGCCCACCCCTTCATGATGTTTTTAATGTGCATTTTATGTGCATATGCACAAAAATATTTACAAAATTGTACATTAAACATATAATTGTAGACAACTTTCCACAAAAATAGATATATAGGTCATTCTTTCCAAAGACTACACAGTATTCCATTATATGACTCCTACTTAGTTTAATTAAGTAATCCTTTATTATTAAGGGAGGTCTTTAATATAATTTTTTTAAATATTTATTTATTTATTCGAAAGTCAGATTTACACAGAAAGAGGAGAGGCAGAGAGAGAGAGGTCTTCCATCCGCTGGTTCACTCCCCAGTTGGCCCCAATAGCCAGAGCTGTGCCGATCCAAAGCCAGGAGCCAGGAGGTTCTTCCAGGTCTCCCACGCAGCTGCAGGGGCCCAAAGTCTTGGGCCCTCTTGTACTGCTTTCCCAGGCCATAGCAGAGAGCTGGATCAGAAGTGGAGCAGCCAGGACTTAAACCAGTGTCTGTATGGAATGCTGGCACTGCAGGCGGCGGCCTTACCCACTATGCCACAACGAAGGCCCCTTTAATATAATTTGTAAACAGAATGATCAAAATGAAAAGTCTGGCTATCTCTATCTGACTCTCCAGTTCTCTCCACAGGGGAAAAAATGTTCCTATGTTTTAGCTCTTCTGTGGTTACCATTACAGCTTAAATTATATTTTTCTATTTTTCTTATTTCAACTTCTGAGAATAGCTATTGACTTTGATCTGGCAACTATACAATGTAATGAGTTTAAACTGCATCTCTCATCCCCACTACCTCTCATCATCTGTTCTTTTGTTCTATCACTATGTTTATGCATCCATGTGTAATCTGTAGGTTAGCTCAAAGCTTTTCAACCAAATATAAAAGCCACTAATGAGATTATGCCCTTATTAATATTTACTACAGAATCAAGTTATGCTATTACGTTTATAGGGAAATAAGTACACTGTTAAGATACTAAACTCGAGCCATTCAAAGGATGGCTTCCCAACCATCAAGGTTCAAGTGGATTCTGTTTTAATTTCTTCTGAGTTTTCTAAAATCATATTCAGTTGCTACTCTTGTGGCTGGCAATGTAGAGCTCTTTTTTGTTCATGCTACTCTAGAGCCAAACTGAATAATGGTTTTGGAGAACTTGTGAGGGTGGTAAACTTGCAGAGAACTTGTATGACTGAAGATGCTGCATAAAATAATAGTTTAAATATGGAACTCTAAATTCTTAGTCATTCCTTCAGCTTGTTGTTTTTGAGTCATGGCTCCTCTATGGTCCATTGCTGCTGATAGGAAATACAAAATTCATCTGATTGTCCTTCCTTTTTAAGTTTTTTTCATGTTTTTTCCCTTTCTAGAATTTTTGAATTTGTCCTTTTAGAACAGGACATCTTTAAGTATGGGTCTTTTTCTCATCTCCCTTTCTTAGTCCTGCTGAGGCCTTCAATGTAAAGGGCATTATTCTTCAGCCTAGGATATTTTATTCCACTGTTTATTTTTTATCTTCCTTCTCTGCTCCCCCTTTTCCGTCTGTTTTTAATCTCTTGAAACTTCTTTGAGTCAATTATTAAACCTCTTGAATCCATTCTCCATATTTTTAACTTTATCTTTTGTTTCTTACATCTTCCTGTTTGTTTTACTTTCTGATTATAGGAAATTTCCTTGCTTAAATTTCCGAATCAATTACTTGATGTTTAATTCCCTAGTAACATGGTAGTCTATTGACATTTTTAGTTTTGCAACCATATTTTAATTTCCAAAACTGTTTATTGACTAGTTTTATAGGTATAATAGTCTTTGTGATTTTTCTAGGGATAATATTTAGAATGTCTACTGTTGCTTTGGATATTACTTCCTCACATTTCTGTTTATCTTTTAATCTCTGTTCATTTTTCTGAATTGTATGGGTGGCCTTGAGGCACTATACTATCAGTATTAAAAGTTGTTCAAGTGATTCTCATATGGAAAAGGACTTAGAAATGTCACTGTTGGGTCATTGGATTGGATGCATGGTTGCATAGTTTCTGCATCTTGTCTGTTTTCATGTAATAATGTGTCCTGTAGGTTTTTCCTTATCAGTATATTAAAAACTTCCTTCTTACAGCCTCATTGTATTGTATTATGAGAATGTACCATAGTTATTAAACTATTTTCCTATTGATTTGAAAAACTTGGGTTGTTTCAAATATCAGAACAAGGAATTTTTTTCCTCTAACGCTTCAATGAATAATGTAATCCATCCACTCTCATTTTATATACAGACAGTTAGGTTTACAAGATAAATTCTTCGAAGATTGCTGACTCAAAAAGTTAAGTGAATTTTTAATTTTGATAAATATTAATAATTGTTCTTCAGTTTTAAACAACCCTGGAAAGAAGAAGTGATTTGATCATAGTTAAATAAGTTTTTTTCTGGGGATGACTTTCAGTCCAGTATTTCTTTCACTGTGTCACACTGCCTTTCACTGTGTTCTCTGCCAGTTAATTTAGTGGAATTGTTCATAAGAGACTGTTCAACATTACATGAATCAGTATTTGGAAAAATACCTGCTGACTTAGTCATCTTCAGGCTGCTATAACAGGAATAATAGAGATTTAGGTGGCTATATCAGACATTTATTTCTCACAGTTCTGAAAGCTGGGGAATATAAGATCTGGTATCTGTTGAAGGTGCTGTTGCTTTGATGTCCTCTCAGTGAATGCTCACATGACTGGGAGGGTGAGCTCTAGTCTTTCTTTTCTTGTAAGGATGCTAATGCACTCTCATTACCTCATCTGTTTGTAAGCACCTGCCAAATGCCCTGTCTCCTAATACTATACCATTGTGGGTTACAAAATAATGGATTTGGGGAATACACAAATATGCAATTCATTATACCAGCTTACCCATCATTAACCATAGTCTCACTGCAATAATTAAAAAGATAAATCCATACAAAGATAATGCAGCACGATATGAGGATACTTCAAAACATTTGTGGAAAATGGAATTAAAAGGTAAGTTTATTGTGATGCAAAAAATTTTGAGATCCATTAATAGTTTTCTATTACATACGTTTTCCACAAACTTTCTAAATATCCTCAAATTGCTATTTATTAAGAGTAGAGTTAGAAGTAGGCTAGAAAGTTTAAGGAAATTTTGGAGAGAGAAAGCAGAATAGGAAAAACTAATGCCAGAAACCCCAGAGATAATAGCAGTTCTCAAGATATCTTCCAAAGAAATTCCAACTACAAAGTCGATAAGGACAAATGCAAAAGTAGATTAGCAGGCACACAGGAAGAAATTTAAATTAAGAACTGACTTTAGAACACACAGTCCAGCTACTTCTCAAGGCCTCATCTCACCCCAGTATTCTGAGGTTACCTCATAGATGGCATGGAAAGTTTCTGCTTCAGTCATTACTTATGTAATGACTGAAAATTCCTCTAGTAATTGAAGTTGCAGTCAGGATTGAGAAAAACTGCTGTGAACAACTGAAATTAATAGTTTTATGTATCTAGCATAAAATAATCTATACTTTTAAAATTGAGTTGAGAGTGAAATATCAAATCCTAAAACCACAATTCCTATGCCAAAAGACCTTCTAATCAATTATAGTAAACAGACAGAGACTCAAGTAAAAACCAAAGTGACTATAGAGGACCCTCTATGACACAAGATTTTTTAAAGCACATTTGGTTACTGTATTTAGAGTGGACAGATCACCAGTATCTTCATCACTAATGAAGAAAACATATTTTGCCCTAAATTTTACTTCCAGATTTTTGTATCTCCTGTTTATCGTTGATATTCAGGAATTTCACTATCATATGTTTACTCTTAGAATTGTTTTACTCATTCTCATTGTATTATTGTTTGTAGATTCGTATCATTCATCAGTTATGGAAAATTCTTTATACATTACCTCTTCAAATACTTCTTATCCTCCGTTCTCTGTCCTTTCTGTGGTTCTTATTAGCTATATGCTACCACTTTTTATTAACTTCAGGTTTTTTAACTTTCCTTTTGTGTTTTCGATCTTCTCATCTGCTTATGCAGATCTCAATTCCTGTCTACTTATTCTCTATTTAGCTATATCCAACTGGAACTTTTCCTTTTTCTTTCCAAATACACCTTTTTATTAGTTTCTATTTGATTCTTTGACAAGCCTCCATGGTCATATCTAATTTTCTAATTATAATTTCTAATTTCTTGTTCCTTGCTTGTACTTTTGATTATTATATTATTTCTTTAGTTCACACAAATTCATTCTGTATTCTGACAATCCCAGTCCTTGAGAGTTCAAATCAGTTCCTTGTCATTTATTCTCACTCTCCACACGGGGCTTTCTCTTGTGCCTGGTGACCTTTGTAAGTTATTTGTTCTTTGTCTAAAGGAATATTTGCCACAAGAGAGTATTTGTGTCTGTTTCTTCCGTGAACCAAGGATCTCCACCACTCTGGGACCATTTGGCCCCTTTGAGAATCACAATTAAACACAGTACTCCCAGGCCCAGTTTATCTCTGTTGCTCTTGGCCTTGTACCATTATGACAAAAGATCTCAGGAAAGCACTGCTCCTTCCCTCAGACTTTTGCCAGCTAGTTCAGCTCTGCACAGTCCATGGTTTGGACTTTTGTGATCATTATGAAGTATGCCTTAACTAGGATCTTTTTTTAGATTATTTATTTATTTATTTATTTGAAAGTCAGAGTTACACAGAGAGAAGAGAGGCAGAGAGGGAGAGAGAGGTCTTCCATCCTCTGGTTCACTCCTCAGTTGGCCGCAATGGCCGGAGCTGTGCCAATCCAGAACCAGGAGCCAAGAGCCTCCTCCAGGTCTTCCATATGGAAGTGGAGCAGCCAAGTCTCGAACCGGTGCCCAAATGGGATGCCGGCACTGCAGGTGGCAGCTTTATGCACTATGCCACAGTGCCAGCCCCAACTTGGATCTTTCCTGCAGCAAATGAATTTCTCAGAACATCACCAGGTCCAGCATATTGCTTGAAGCCATTACCTTGATGAGATACTTTTAGCAATGTTCTGGGAAGTCATGAGTGAATATATCAAAAGTAAATGAGCGTAAGATGAAATAATTTGTTTGGTATGTTAGGATAAACTGGAATCAGGCAGCTGTCATGTAAATATAGTGAAAATTACTCTCTGGTCTTTTTTCTATTAATTCAACATCTCTTTTCTGACATCACAAATTAACTTCCAAATTAATTTGACTTCAGTGTTTTACAATTTTCATTTAAAAGTGTGAGAAAAATGTGCTAATAAGCTTCTTGATTAACTTTGCAAGTAAGTTTACGGTTCTATCGTACATATGTAATGATTCTCCTGTTTTCTGTTTCTCAAAGGAATCACAGAGCTGATGCTTATGAGCAGCAATAATTTGAATAAAAGCAGATATATGCATATATACACATACTTATCCTTTAGTCATTGTAATTTTTAGCTTGTAATATGCAATCAGGTTGTTTTCATAAATAGTCTGAATTTTTTCAGGAACTGGACTTCCATTCTGCAGTTCTTCTACTTGAATTTATTGAAACAAGGTAGATAATTTGGTGGGAGACCATAATGGAAGAAAAGTAGTTTGATTGGATTAATGTTATTATCCTAGAAGGTTGACTTGGTTCTTTAATTCTTTACACATTTTTTTTTTTGTCAGTCAAGTAGCAGAAAAGTGGGTTATTTCCAATTTCCAGATAAGTGAACGTACCTTGCTTCCTTTCTTTGTATTAGAAGAGTCCAGCAGTTTCTCCCTGTACATCATCTTCAAAAATATTTCAAGATTCTTCTTAAGGTGCTGGTTATATGAAAAGTGTTACACTATTTCCAAGAATTCAGGATACAAACAGCAGCTAAATGAGGGTATATTTAACATCAGGGTTGGGTATATGACAGGTACTTAATTATTATTTGTTGAATGAAAGAATGAATTAAACATTTTTTTAAAGATTTATTTATTTATTTGAAAGAGTTACACAGAGAAAGGAGAGGCAGAGAGAGAGAGTGAGAGAGAGAGGTCTTTCATCTGCTGGTTCACTCCCCAGTTGGCCACAATGGCTGGAGCTGAGCCTATCCAAAGCCAGGAGCCAGGAGCTTCTTCCGGGTCTCCCATGTAGGTGCAGGGGCCCAAGGACTTGGGCCATCTTCTACTGCTATTCCAGACCATAGCAGAGAGCTGGATCAGAAGTGGACAGCCAGGTCTCGAACCAGCGCCCATATGGGATTGCTGGTGCCTCAGGCCAGGGCATTAACCCACTGAGCCACAGCGCCAGCCCCTGAAGTAAATATTTTAAAAAATAATTAATAATTTAAAAAAATCATACTAGAAGTGACCTAATTCTGATACTTTATTTGTTCAGTTACATAGCATTCTACCCCAGCATACACACATATACATAGCAAGAAAGAGAAGCAGGGAGAGAAAATAAATTTATTTATTTTATTCCAATGTGAATTTTAAAGCCTACGTAACTAATAAATACAGTGTAAATGAATGATTTATTGCATTAAGACATATTCAAGCTTTTGCACTTTTACAGCAATAAGAAGAAATAAAGAAATTTCTCTGATATTTCTGGCCTGTTTTGTTTCACTAACTGCAGTGGGTTTTTTTTTTTAACATAATTTGAAAATAGGTCAGTGAATAAGGAAGTGCCAATAGAAACTAAAAACTTATCTTGTGAGGAGATAAAAATCAGTTATCTGGAGGATTGTTCAGTAATTCACACTGAAAACAGAAAGGTTTGATAAGAAACACATTGGATTCCCCTGGTGGGTGCATTGTGACTCAGTGAGAAACAAATGATGGAGGCTCCCATGTGTCCCTCTCCTGTCCCTGTCCTGTTGTCTGGGCCAGTGGCCTCATCACAGAACATACAGCATGAGCATATTCTCTTGGGATCCTGGGCAAATGGAGATTTTGTCTGCATCGGTTTTGTGGAGTTTTTTTTAGGTTTATTTATTCATTTGAAAGTCAGAGTTATAGAGGGAGACAGAGAGACAGAGATCTTCCAAGTTATAGAGAGAGACAAAGAGACAGAGATCTTCCACCTGCTAGTTCACTGCTCTATGGCCACAATGGCCAGAGCTGGGCCAAACTGAAGCCAGGAGCCAAGAGCTTCTTCTAGGTCTCCCATGTGGGTGGCACAGGCCCAAGCACATGGGCCATCTTCTGCTGCTTTTCCCAGGCCATTAGCAGGGAGCTGGATCAGAAGTGGAGCAGCTCGTGTCAAGAGCCTTGGGTGATCACTGACATCATAAATAAGCATGTCATTTGTTAAATCAACAACAGGAGTCACTGTGCACTTGCTCCCCATGCTGGACCTCTGTCCTTAATGAGTTGTACTATGAGAATTAATGGTAAAACTTGTCTTCAAACTGTACTTTATACCTTGTGTTTCTGTGTGGGTGCAAATAGTTGAAATCTCTCCTTAGTAAAGAGTTGATCTTCTGTTTATCAAGTCAATTAAAAGTGAATCTTAATGAAAAATGGAACGGGAGAAGGAGTGGGAGGTGGAATGGGACTGTGGGTAGGAGGGCGGGAATGGGGCTAAGAAACACAATATCCCTAAAAGCTGTACATATGAAAATTTGTATTCATTAAATAAAAACATTAAAAAAAAAGAAGTGGAATAGCTGAGACTCAAACCAGCATCTGTATGGGATGTCAGCATAAGTTTTCTACAGTTAACTTTAAGTGATGTTAAAGCCAGCCTTTAGAAAGGAGATTATATTTCTTATGTCTTCATTCTATTTCCCTCACTGAAATTAAAAATCAAAAAGATAAAACTGAGTACTGAGCACAACAGCTAACCCAACACAACACAGCAAAGCTGTTAGGGAAGCTCGCTCAAGTTTTATTTTGTCTCCCTTCCTTTGGAAATTCCTATAGAATCTTTGCTCCTAATGGGCAAGGATCCCTCTTCAGATCATTTGAATCAGAAAGAAATCTGAGAAAACCTGGCACATTCCTCTATTATGTTTGAGACTTGCTGCTTCAATCCAGGGAGCCTAGGCCCAAATCAGAATGGCCGAGTTTCAACTTCCAATAAGAAGAGCTTCCTGGCAGGGTGGCACAGTGGCTGAATGATCTCCCAATTCAGTTTTCTCCCAGGAGGGAGCCTCTTTGCACTAGCAGAAACTGTTTCTCTATAGTCAACTGTTGAATATGGGGAAGCATTGCATAATTAATGATTTTGGGGGGGAACACTTTCTTCAATAACTAATATTTAAAATTTCCTTGGACAGTCATTGTGTCATAGTGGGTTAGCTGGTGCTTGCAGTACTGGCATCCCATATGTGTGTACCAGTATGAGTCCCAGCTACTCTGGTTCTGATCTAGCTCCCTGCTAAAGTGCCTATTAACTTTGGACAGTCCTTTAAGATATTGGCATACTCATACAGTTTTCCATTCACACATGGAACCAACAGTTGAGCCCCAGTGTGTTTAGAATATAGTAGAATGTGTGGTCAATGGGACAGAAGGAATGATAAAGTAGCTCCCAGCAGCATAGAAAAGTGAACCACTTTGTATTCTGAGAGTTAAGCAGGAAGATATGCGTACACATACATACAGTAGTTGAAGTGAGTCTGGGGATAAACTAAAGATGGCACACTGCTGCAGAACTAAAGAAAAGTAAAGTTCCCAAGTCTGAAAGTAGGGGTAATGTGGTGAATTACACTAAGTCTCTTTAGAGTAAACCTGCTCCAACAGAAGGTGGTCTGCCCAGAGAAGAAGGCACATAAATTCCAGAAATGGAAAGAAGCCATGGCCCCCTGAGCTATGAGCCACTGGAATGGACCAGTGGACCAGTGGGCCCAAGGACATGAGCATTCCAGCCCTGTGAGAAACGAATGTTTTCAAGCCAGCAGCTTGTTTTGATTCCACAGTCTACATGTATTCTTACTGTAAATTGGGCTCTAGTGTAAGTGTATGCACTGGGGAGAGACTCTTCTACTCATGTAACATGCATGCTTCCATCATGTAGATCATAACTGACATTGTCAATTAATTAATTTAATGATATTCTTCATTATGCACACATCAGTCCCGTGATCACAGGTAATATGTATCCATCCCTGAGAGAATTCTGTTCAGAATGTGGCATTCATAGTTGGATTCCCCATTCCAGGAGACTGAGGATGAGGCCCTAATCTTGGTGACTGCCCAAGAGCCCTGATATGAGAACATTTGTCAGTCAGCCATCTGCCCTCTTCTAGTGACAATTCTGGGTCCCTGGAGGTTTATCAGATCAAGCTAAACATATGTCAAACGTTGCAAACTATGTGATACCAGCAAAGAATATATACTTCTATCCAAAGTCATCTTGGAAACTATCCTAGAACAAAATGTAAAAGCTTAGTAGGCAAAGGACTGTGGTGAATGAGAGGCACAGGGCCATGAGCCAGATGCCAAAAAATGTACCCAGCATGGGCAGGCAGAAGCCAGATGGGAGACTCCTGTTAGGAATAGTGGGAGAAAATGTGGAAAAGGTAGGTTGAACCATTGTGGGATGCCTAAACTGCAAGAATCAGGCTTTTGAAACATTTTTAAAAGAACTCAAGGATAGGAGCCAGCTCTGTGGCGAGCAGGTTAATGCCCTGGCCAGAAGCACCAGCATCTCATATGGGTACCGGTTCTAGTCCTGGCTGCCCCTCTTCTATTCAGGCTCTCTGTTATGGCCTGGGAAAGCAGTAGAAGATGGCCCAAGTCCTTGGGTCCCTGCACCAGTGTGGGAGACCCGAAAGAAGCTCCTGGCTCCTGGCTTTGGATTGGCACAGCTCTGGCCATTGTAGCCATCTGGGGAGTGAACCATTGGACAGAAGACCCCCCCCTCTCTGCGCCTCTCCTCTCTCTGTGTAACTCTGACTTTCAAATAAATAAATAAATCTTTTTTAAAAAAAAGAACTCAAGGATAGGTTTGAGTAAAAGAAAAAAAAGTCATCACTGTGAATGATATACTATGGAGCCAATATGATGGATTCAACTGAAATGCAATTTTAAAAGCAAAGGCGGTCTGCACCCTAATGTTTATTGCAGCTCAATTCACAATAGCTAAGACCTGGAACCAACCTAAATGCCCATCAACGGTAGACTGGATAAAGAAATTATGGGATATGTACTCTTTAGAATACTATACCGCAGTAAGAAACAACGAAATCCAGTCATTTGCAACAAAATGGAGGAATCTGGAACACATCATGCTGAGTGAAATAAGCCAGTCCCAAAGGGACAAATACCATATGTTCTCCCTGATCGGTGACAACTGACTGAACACCAAAAAGGAAACCTGTTGAAGTGAAATGGACACTATGGGAAACGGTGACTTGATCAGCATAGCCCTGACTGTTAATGAACAACTTAATACATTATCCCTCTTAGTAGTTTTTTTTGTCTATTCTACTTAATATGACTGGTTTAATTCTGTAATTAATACACAGTTATTCTTAAGTGTTGAAAATTAACTGAAGTGTGATCCCTGTTAAACATAAGAGTGGGAATAAGAGAGGGAAGAGATGTATAATTTGGGACATGCTCAAGCTGACTTGCCCCAAATGGTAGAGTTAGAAACATACCAGGGGATTCCAATTCAATCCCATCAAGGTGGCATGTACCAATGCCATCTCACTAGTCCAAGTGATCAATTTCAGTTCACAATTGATCATAATGAAAGGACTAAGAGTCAAAGGGAGCACATGAACAAGTCTAGTACCTGCTAACACTAACCGATGGAATAAATAAAGGGGAGAGTGATCCAACATGGGAAGTGAGATACTCAGCAGACTCATAGAATGGCAGATGTCCTAAATAGCACTCTGGCCTTAGAATCAGCCCTAAAGGCATTCGGATCTGGCTGAAAAGCCCATGAGAGAATTTCAGGCATGGAAAGCCAAGACACTCTGGCAAAAGATCTCTGTGAGTGAGATCCCAGTGGAAAGAACAGGTCTTCAAAGAAGGAAGTACCTTTCTCTGAAGGGAGGAGAGAACCTCCACTTTGACTATGACCTTGTCTAAACAAGATAAGAGTCGGAGAACTCAGAGGGCTTCCATAGCCTTGGAAACTCATGACTGGAGCATAGAGAGATTACTGATGCCATAGACAGGAGTGTCAATTGGTAAAGTCAACAACAGGAGTCACTGTGCACTTACTCCTCATGTAGGATCTCTGTCCTTAATGTGCTGTGCATTGGGATTTAATGCTATAACGAGTACTCAAACAATATATTTCACTTTGTGTTTCTATGGGGGTGCAAACTGTTGAAATCTTTACTTAATGCATACTAAACTGATCTTGTAAAAAAAAAAAAAAAGAAATTATCAATTCCCAACTTGACTCTCACTGGGATTAAACATGACAATAGGTCTGATCTGATTTCATCATCATTTAAAAAAAATCATCTATTATTTTTCACTTTATGTTTCTGTGTGGGAGCAAACTGTTGAAATCCTTACTTAATGTATACTAAGCTGATCTTCTGTATATTAAGATAATCGAAAATGAATCTTGATGTGAATGGAAGGGGAGAGGGAGTGGGAAAGGGGAGGGTTGTGGGTGGGAGGGACGGTATTGGGGGGAAGCCATTGTAATCCATAAGTCGTACTTTGGAAATTTATATTCATTAAATAAAAGTTAAAAAAAAAGCAAAGGCATATTTGGATGATATTACCTTCAGATAACTGTGACCTTGAGCAGGGTGGAGGCAGATGGATGAATGAAAGGAATGTATCAGTGTAGAAAAAGAGTCAGTAAATGTCTATTAAAGTGTCCATTAGTAGCAGAGATCATTGCAGTCAGCCAGTTGAGCCACTGCTTGGGACACTGGCATCTCATACCAGAGTGCCAGTTCAAGTCCTGACTACTTCACTTCTGATCTAACTCCCTGAGGAGTAAAAGATGGCTTAAGGGCTTGGTCCTTGCCTTGAGGGAGACCAGGATGGAGTTTCTGGCCCCTGGCTTCAGCCTAGTTCATCCCCAGCTCTTGTGGAAATTTGGGGAGTGAAACAACGGATAGAAAATCTCTCCATCTCCATCTCTGTCTCTCTGCCTTTCAAATGAATAGATAAATAGATTAATGGATTAATTATTCAGCTTTCTTTCTCTGCTAAGATTTTTTGATAGAATTGTGCCAATGATAACATTGTGCATTATCAGAGTCATAAGGAGCAACTTACCTCACTTTAATAAGTGAGGAGTTGATCCTAGGAAGAGGGCAGCAAGGTGAATATTAAATGAGTAGAGAGGGGATCATAACCAGCCAGAGATGCCAAGGAAGGTCAGAAGGAGACTGAGGTAGTTGCAGAGTGTGATACTCTCTTGGATAAGGGGTGATTGAGGTAAATTTGGGAATCAGAGGTTGGATTACAGCAGAAAGGAAAATAGGACCAGTGAATAAAGGTTGTATTCATAGGAAAGTAGTGAGACCCACAGCATAGAAACAAAAGATTTAGTGAGGCAAACCCATGGAGAAGTGTAAGTTAGTAAATTATAATAGCTTTCAGTAAAATTTATCTCATGGAACCTAGCATGGAATAAGGATATCAGTTAATCAATAGGCCAGGTAATGTCAAGGTACCTCTTAGCCCAAATAACCAGTCTGCTTGGGTCTCAAGAGAAACTGCAGATTGGAACCCTTGTATATTGTTGCTGGGAATGTAAAATGGTATAGTCACTGTGGAAAAGTTTGGCATTTCCTCGAAAAGCTAAACATAGAATTACCATATGATTGAACAATTCCTCTCCTGGATATATACCCGAAAGCATTTCAAACAAGGACTCAAGCAGATACTTACTTGTACACCATTATTACAGTATGATTCACAATTGCCAGATATGACCACAAGTCAAGTATTCATCAACAGAAGAATGGATAAGCAAACCATGCTGTAGTCATACAATTGAATATTATTCAGCCATAAAAAGGAATGATGTGCTGAGATACCTACAACACGGACAGATCCTGAAAGCATTGTGCTAGGTAATATAAGCCAGATACCAAAGGAAAATGTGTAGTTCCAGTTATATGAAGCATCAATAATAAGCAAATTCATATAGAAAAGGTAGGCTGCCAGGGATTGGGGGTAATAGGGAATTGTTGCTTGATAATTTCTGTTTGGAGTGATGGAAAAGTTTGGGAAATAGATGGTAATGATTGTTGCATAACTTTCTGAATATAATTAATGCTGTTGACTTATACATGTTGAAATAGTTTAATTTTTTTACTTATGTTAACCAGTTCATTCTTAAAGATACAACTCAGGAGCGGCCAAATGCAAGAAATGCCCAAGACAGAGTTTGAGGCGGTTGAGGGGGCCACAGAACCTTCATACCCACTCCAGTGCCATCTTCCAACACATTGGTGTATATACAAATAGTCCATTTTTCTTCATCCCATTTATTTTGTCCATAGTGAAATCTGTGTATCCTGCAGAAAAATAATGTTTACCAGTGTGGAAGCACTTAAAAATTTTTAATAGATTATTCATTTAAATAATGATCCAAATAATGTTCATATATCACATTCTGTTTTAAGGTCTTTTAAGGCCTTTTCCCTCTATTTTTGTTCCCTGCCTTCATTTTGTTGTTGCTGAAGAAACTAGGTCATTTAACCTGAAGAGTTTTCAAAAGTTTATCATGCTAATTCCATTCATACAATGTAATTTATTGAGTTCCTTTGTGACCTGTATTTTCTATAAATTGATAGATAAATCTTGTTGCTTAATAACATTCAGAGTATGCTTTTCTTGCAAAATTTTCTTTACATATAATATTTCATATTTCCACCAGGTGACACATGATTGTACCTTTTGATGTTACCAACTATTGGTGATACATTTTAGAGGTATTATTTCATTACAGCTTGCAAAATAATAATATATGTCATCCCTTTTATTAGCTAAAGCACTTCTATATAGGGAAATTTTCCTTCAATTATTTGATTACTTTGATTTAAATTATATAAGAATGAAGGACAAGTGCTTAATTCTTTTTCTTTCAAAGCTTTTTAAAAAATAAAGAAACCCCCCTCTTTCTCTCTCTCTTTCTGTAATTCTGCCTTTGAAATAAATAAATAAATCTTTTAAAAAATGAATAAAAGGTCATCAATGAGTTATTCTTAATGCTAGTATAAACCCATGAATTTCAACATATTTAATGTTACTCAATCAAATTTCATTTTTGTTGTAACTGATTTATTTTTTTGACAGGCAGAGTGGACAGTGAGAGAGAGAGACAGAGAGAAAGGTCTTCCTTTGCTGTTGGTTCACCCTCCAATGGCCGCCGCAGCCGGCGCGCTGCGGCCAGCACACCGCACTGATCCAAAGCCAGGAGCCAAGTGCTTCTCCTGGTCTCCCATGGGGTGCAGGGCCCAAGCACTTGGGCCATCCTCTACTGCACTCCCTGGCCACAGCAGAGAGCTGGCCTGAAAGAGGGGCAATTGGGACAGAATCCGGTGCCCCGACTGGGACTAGAACCCGGTGTGCCGGCGCCGCAAGGAGGAGGATTAGCCTATTGAGCCACGGCACTGACCTGATTCCTAAATTTTTCATCTTTGACTAGTGGGAATTTACTCAGATTGCCTCCTAACATGACCCAAGTAATCTTTGATAGCTACCTTTGGAAGAGATATCTTTCAACAGATGAATGCATAATATGGCACAGATAATGGAATATTATTCAGCACTAAAAAAGAAATGACCTATGAAGTCATGAAAAGACATGGAGGAAATTTAAGTGCACATTACAGAGTAAAAGAAGTCAATGTAGAAAGGCTACACACTGTATAATTCCAACTACGTGACATGGAAAAGGCAAAACTACTGACACAGTGAAAAGATCAGTGGTTGCCAGGGGCTGCGGGTGGATAAATAGGTGCAATGCAGCACAGAGGATTTTTAGGGCCATAAAACCATTCTATGGTACTATAAAGGTGGGTACATGTCATTTTATAGGGGCACTTCAAAAAGGTTGTGGGAAAGATAGCTCATAAAAATGCTTAGGTTTTTTTTAAAAGATTTATTTATTTATTTTTGAAAGTCAGAGTTACACAGAGAGAGGCGAGGCAGAGAGAGAAGTCTTCCACCCAATGGTTCACTCCCCAGTTGGCTGCAATGGCTGGAACTGGGCCGATCCAAAGCCAGAAGCCAGAAGCTTCCTCCGGGTCTCCCACACAGGTGCAGGGGCCCAAGGACTTGGGCCATCTTTGCTTTCACAGGCCATAGCAGAGAGCTGGATTGGAAGTGGAGCAGCCGGGTCTTGAACTGGAACTCATATGGGATGCTGGCACTTTAGGCCAAGGCGTTAACCTGCTGCGCCACAGTGCCGGCCCCAATACCTAACCTTTTATTTTCATTTTTCCATAAACTTTTTGAAGTACCCTTATACATTTTTTCAAAACCCATAAAATCTACAAATTCAAGAGTGAATCCTAAGGTAGACTGGGGACTTTGGACATTGATGTGATGATATAGGTTCTTCAGTTGTAACACGTGCATCTCTGATAAGGGATGCTGATAATGTGGGAGGTTATGCATGTGTGCAAACTGGATTATAGGGGAAATCACTACACTTTCCACTTCGTTTTGTTATGAACCTAAAACTGCTTTCAAAAGTGTCTATTAAAAATGGTTAAAATCACTTTTTGTCATATATATTTTAGTATAATGAATGCATTAAAAAAAAGTTGCAAAAATGCTGTAGGGTTAAGAATGAAAGACAAAGTGCATCTGAGCCTAGTGGTTGATGAGAGCCTGCCCTCTGCTCCTCCAGGCAGCTGCCCATGTTGTCCTGAGAGGAGGGAAGGGGCTCAGCATCCTCCCAACTGGAACTGCATCCCAGCACCCTCCAGGACTTTCAGAGTCAGTGTGGGGGACCTAAATAGCTTCCTTCTTGATTGGAACTAGTTCCACTGCCAATCCCTGCTGCTAGAATGCACATGTGGACCAGGAGAATATGTGATGTGCCAGTTTCTGAAGCTTTTTGTTGGTAGGATGCCAGAGAACACAGCTTTCGCTGTCATAATTGATCTAAATTTAAATGCTCACTTGTTTTTGTTTTAAACCGGTTTGTGTGTATATGGACACAGCTTAGGTTTGTGGGCACAGAGTATATTTTGTCAACATGGAGAGAGTGAATCAGAGTTTTCTGTTGTCTAAACCAGCCCTTGTTTTCAGTCTTGAATTCCCTGTGCTTTGATCAATGTCCTCCAGCCTTTGAGTCAAGGAGAGGTTGGAATCCAACTGCTTAATTGGAGGTTTTCCAGTTCACAGTAGTTAACTTTTCAGCAACTTGTCTCCTTAATTTAGAACAACATTCGAAGTATAATAAGCAGTATGCTTCACATCAGTTTTGCCCTATTTCTAGCCTGCTATGTAGAATACTCCAAACTAAAAGAAATTTATTGTCTTTCAAGAGCTTTCAATAAGACTAATGAGGAATAAAAGAATTGTCTAGAAATGTATTAGCAATTTTCATTCAGATTGCTAAGTGGGCTGGTTTAATATTTTTAATGAATGCAGCATTACTTTGCATGTTAAGTCACATTACATCTGCCTTCATTGATGAAGTTATTTTGGGATTTCGACAATCAATACAATCTTTTTGCAATTTTCAATTCCTGGTGTAAGATGTACTGCTGGCTCAATTCTATGTACAGAAACTTTCTGAAACATCTTACTTCTATGTTGACGCTTCTCTCAAGTTTGGTTGTGTGGCCTTGGTGATAGTTGTGAGGTGGTTAGAGGATTTGAGGACCGAGGAAAGTTGTGGTTGCCTTTCATTAGTGTTTTTCAGATGTGGTTTCCTTGTTCTATGCCTGAAAATGGTTGAAATTCTCAGTTTTAAATGATTTGTTAATACCCTGTGCATTGGGCTCCTGCAGTTTTGGACAAGATAGATAGTGCCATGCATGAAGCTCTTAGAGAGAAGACAGCCCTGGCATCTTGAGACAGTTAGATTTGTGACTGTCATCCCAAATTACTCCAGTAAGAAAGATACAGAGGACGTATCTATAGTAATCAGCTTGACTGCCCAAGGAGACTTCTGACAAGGTCAGATTTTGAAAGGGCAGACACAAGTCTTACTTATTAAATTATCTGATGACATGAGACAGAGAGAGAAGAGCTATGTTGGCTGACAAGATTCAAAAGAATCTCAGCAGGCTGCAATGATGGGCTGAATCCAGAAAGAAGCAAGTTAAAAGGGATAATTTTAAGGTCTGAGACTTGGATACAAAAAGAACACAACCATCAGAGGAAAAGGATATATGGTTAGCAAGCATGGAAAACTTTTAGTTGAAAATAAACTAAAGTTGTGAATCATCAATATGGCGAAAGCTATGCTAAGCTCTCCAGAATGCTTATGCAACCCCAGACTGTATTAATAGACTATGGTATTTAGTAAGAGGAAAATGATAGCATACATACAGCATTTGGAGGCAGTATACACAGATGTCAAGCGCATGCTCTTTGGGGTCAGAATACCATGTTTCAGATACCAGCTCCAGGTCATGGTTCGGTAGCTTTCCTCACACCAGATCAGGATCAAAGTCACTCGGAACAATATCCAGTGTACAACAGACTTCTTAACTGAAACTCTGAGTGTTCATTCTTTCACAGATCTTTTGATGTAGAGTAAAACCTTTTGAGAGTGTGGTTGATCTTCATCACATGGTTTGATCTCTGGTTTGTGACTGTCCTCTTTTCTCCTTCACTTGGCTTGTCTTCTGATTGATTATAACAGGATTTGGAATATCATCTTTTTTGAGTGTGGGTCTCCTAACTGGAGTTTTTCATTCTCTCATTTATTTCTTAATATTCATTTATTTGAAAGGCAGAGCCACAGAGAGAGAAGAGGACTGAGAGACATCTTCTACCTGCTGGCTCACTCCCCAGATAACCAGCAACAGCCAAGTCCGGGACAGAGAAAAACCAGGAGCCAGGAACTCCATCATGGTCTGTTCCACAGCATGTCATCTTAGTGCAGACACCAGGAACTCTCCCACTTTCTAGCATGCATGGTGTACTTATTCCCTTCAGTCTTAGTTCCCTCATCTATGAAATACTTACAATATGGGTAGACTAGTAATACCTATCTCACAGAGTTGTTGTGAGATCCAGATGAGATAATAAGGGAAACTTCAGTAAAAGTTTGTTATTATTTTAGTAATAGACATTACCTCTTCTGTCGTAGTGATGCAAGGAATAGCTTCTTTTCCCTTAAAACACATTTTCCCCTGACTCTGACTCGTAAGAGTAAACCTCAAGAGCAGGAATCCTGGTCTTCAACTTTGCATCCTCTCTATATAGTAAGTTATAACAAATGTTTCCAGAAATAATTAATGGCATTACTTTTTCATAAGGAATTTTACGTAAAGAAGCAGGTTCACAATAAGAATGAATTTACCAGGACAGTTTGGAGAATTGAAGGATGGTTTATGATTGAAGAAAGTGGAAGCATTTGGTCTAAAATGAGGCTGAATCAGTGATAGGAACATCTTTGTCTATATGAAAGTTCATTGTATGGAAGAATCAGGGAACATGTTCTCTAAGACCCCAGAAAGAGATTGAGAACTAGGATCACTAAATACAATTATAAGCAGACAAACTTCAGCATAGTAGGAATATGAATTTAATAGAGTTTAAAGGTGAAATAGACTTCCTTGGGAGATAGTTAGTTCTATCACCAGACATGTTGACACATGGGTAGGACGGCCAGCTGTAGTGATTATGTGAAACACATTCCAGATGTGTTGTGGGGAGTGAGAGAATGTGATTTTTCTAGAATTGTAATGGCAATGCAAGGAAGTCAGTTACTGAGGGAAATCTACCAAGAAGGACTAGACAGAAGACAGTTACGAAGCCTTTAGACAGCTGCCGTTATGAGTAGTACTAAATGTCACTGCCTAATGTTTTTTGTTTATTTTGTTTTTTTTTTTTAAAGATTTATTTTATTTATTTGAAAAACAGAATTACAGAGAGAGGTAGAGACAGAAAGGTCTTCCATCTGCTGCTGGTTCAGTCCCCAGATGGCTGCAATGGCTGGAGCTATGCCAATCTTAAGCCAAGATCCAGGAACCAGGAGCTTCTTCTGGGTCTCCCACGTGGGTGCAGGGGCCCAAGGACTTGGGCCATCTTCTGCTTCTATTCCAGGCCATAGCAGAGAGCTGGACCAGAAGAGGAGCAGCCGGGACTAGAACCAGCACCCATATGGATGCTTGTGCTTCAGGCCAGGGCTTTAACCTGCTGTACCACAGTGCCAGCCCCACTGCTTAATGTTAAAACCATATTTTCTCTTCAAAAGAATGACTCTTTATTGTTTCAATGTGTCTGAAATATGATTAAAAATATACATTTGTACTTCCTATGAGAAATCTATATCTCAGAGAAGCAAAGATCTTATTATTATTAATAATGGTATTTTCTACAATGGTATTATTTTCATCTCAACTATATGAATTTCCAAGACTCATAAGTTTGAATGGAGCTTACCATAGTACTTCAAAAAGTTAGTGAAAAGCAGAACTAAAAGCTAAGTTTCTTTTGATTCAAAAAAACATTGAAATTGTTCCTAGTATTTTCTTAACATGTGTTTTCCTGAAAAAGACCCTTCATAATCTTGATTATGTTTAATAGTACTTACCTTGGAAACATAAAAAAATAAGTTGATAGGTTTTACCCTACTGGATAAAATCCACTGTTGTACCTGTAGCTCTCAGAGTACAAAATTCTAAAAGCATAGATATCCTTTCATTTTCATATTCAGGGGCAAGGCACAGTAGTTTCAATGCAGTAGTCTTTAGAGACATAGAAAGTTATTACATATTGAGGGATATAATTTGAGTTCCACCAGTGTATCTTTGACATTCCATATTGGAGTCTTACTCTACTCATGACCATTGTATACTGATAGATTTCCAATTTAGAATATCTTTAAGGTAATCTATAAAAAGGAAAAAGTGTCTTCCCTTTTACATATAGATGTACCTATCCAAATTAGATTAGACTTTTTCATTAAGTGATTCATACCATTTGGACTGTGACATGAAAACCAGTACTGACACCATATTAATTATCCTGCTTCCATCCTGATTGGTTGGTGCTGGACAGCTTCTATGCTGGCTGGTTAATACCCATGCTCAATATAATATAATATAACCATACTGGAATCCTCCAAGAAGCTAAAGTGCTCAAGTTTGCCATCTCCCTCCTTCTGATTTGATTGGTCTGAAGTGACACACACTTTCTAGAATGGTGTTTTTCAACCATCTGTGTAAATGACCAACTGGTATTTGTATTAGCTTTAAGCTTCAGTTTGATACTTTTTTGAAAAATGTGGGGCCACATGATTGGATGTTGTTGCAATGTCAAATTGCTACAAAGGTTTTTAAACCCAGAAGTATTTATCTTGGACTGGTGATAGCCTGTGGATTGTACTTTAAGGAGAATTGTTTCTAATGCAAAACTGTGTGCTTAGGGAACCTGGGTTGTGTCAGTCACTGCCTTCTGTGTGACTTTGTGTGACTTTGTACACATCTCCTTGTGTGGATACTTCATACTTCAATAACCAGAGGACACCTTTCACCCAAGTCCATGGACATGCATTTTGAGTGTACCCAAAGCACATAAGAAAATGCTAGACTTTTTGTCAAGTGTGCTGTATCCTGGGCACTAAGACTCCAAAGGACAAAAGATTGCTCAGATTCAGGTAGTACCTTTAGTAGACTCGAACTGAAGTATGAATGAGGGAGATTTAGCAAGCATGTGTTCCTACCATTATTGACCATACACTGGTAAGTGATGCAATAAAATCAAATACAGTGAAGTGGTATAGGAAAGGCCTGTGACTCCCAGAGGTACCATAGGTTTAAAATTAAACATGACCATTTGTATATTTTTTAAGATTTTATTTATTTGAGAGAGTTACAGACAGTGAGAACGAGAGACAGAGAGAAAGGTCTTCCTTCTGTTGGTTCACTCCCCAGATGGCCGCAATGGCTGGAGCTGTGCCAATCCAAAGCCAGAAGCCAGGTGCTCTTCCCGCTCTCCCACGCAGGTGCAGGGACCCAAGGACTTGGGCCATCTTCTGTTCTCCCAGGCCATAGCAGAGAGCTGGACTGGAAGAATGGCAGCCGGGACTAGAACCTGCGCCCATATGGGATGCCGGCACCTCAGCCGGAGGATTAACCTTCTGCACCACGGCGCCAGCCCCCCATTTGTATATTTTTAAAAAGTCTCTCCCACTTTTTAAAAGAATAGTTAAAAGTAGACATATGCTGGATTCTCAACAAGTGTATCATTCTGAATTAGAAGGTTGTTTGCCATACTTCTAAGTTGCATCATGCCAGCATCCATTAAAATGTGTGTAAAGGCTCATTGTCATTGAGTTTCACTCTCTCCAGTTCATGTGAAGTTATATCATGTCCCAAACATTCAACCTGGAGTGGAAACCATGAAGTCCTTTTAAGACAGGTAACAAGAACAGCTCTTCTTACATAAGACGCTTTGTGGTTAGAACCTAGGCTAGGTCCTAGTAATGCACCACTCAGACACCTGCTGGGCTGCTCAGTGATGACACCAGGACCCACCCTTCAGTTGTAATAGTTTGCTGTGGCACCTCCACCTTTAAAAGGCACTGGGGACTTATTAATTTCATCCTTGTGCAGCTTGATTTATCCCTTCAAACATCTGTCAGCTGTGCTTTGTCTTGAAATTGATGCTGATACTACTGCCGATTTTTCAATAGCAGCTGGAGACATTCATTAGTTAGACTCTCAGAGGGTGTGTATTGCTGTAATGTTTTCTTTTACTAATGATCTCTGAAGCATTAAATATTGTGCATCCAATATCTACAGGAAATCTTGAATTTGTATTTCCTTACTTCAAGACTTGAAGCATTAGATTTTACTCAATTAGCTAAATTATTAACAATCCAGGCCCCAGGTTCTGGAGATTTAAAAGAAAAATGGACTTCAAGTTCTTGGGTTAAATACTTGTTATTTAACACAGGAGAGAGAACATGGCCAATTCTCTCCAGTAGAGATAAATAAGAGCCGAAGCACACTATTCCTTAAAAGATTTCTAAATTAATTTGTCAATATAACATTCCTTGATTTAGTTCTCATTAAGCTTGATTTGGCTCTCATTTGCTTTACCTCTTCCCGCACTCAGAATAGAGATGTTCTTTCGCCCTTTCTCCTTCCTTAACTTCTTTGCATTCCCTTTGCTTTGGCCATTGCTAAAGCTCTTATTGCTCAAAAGCTTAAAAGTAATTCTCATGTTTTTATTCTTAACACCTGGCAATTTACTTGTCCTATATAGACAGTTATGCTTAGTAAAATAAGCAGTTCCAAAAAGACAAATATTATGTTTTCTCTGATATGTGCTAATTAATATAAAAGAAACTCAAAAAATTAGTAAGAATGAAACTCAGATCTTCTGATTTGATTATTGTTTAGAGCCCTTGTCTATGTTCCTGTGGAACAGTGGTCTTTCTACATTTTACTTGTTGAACATTATGGTTAGTAGTATATTAAGCCTTGGAATATAAAGTAAATTGAAATGTGTAACTGCAAAGAATTAAAGGAATAAAAGAGAGGGTGTCAAGGGAGGGAAGGAAGGTAGAAATTGTGGTAATCTTAGAATGGTATCTATGAAATAAAATCTGTTCTCTTTATAAATAAAAATTTTAAAACAGCATTTTATATAGCATTTGAAATCTTGAATATTTTCAAAGAAATCATCTGCTTCTCCGGCCTCATGTGTTCATGTGCTTCCGTCATTAATTGGTTTTCTTCAGACTAAGTTATTCATATTCTATGGAGGTGGGGAGGGTAGAGATAGAGAACTCAAGAAAAATTTTGAGACTTCTGAGATTGTTCCTGGACGTGGCTGGGCCACATTGGGAGCCATGAGGTAGTAAGATGCTATGGACCAATTTTGTGATCTTAAACTAGGAGCTAAGTATCCGAATGTGAAAGGATAAAGAAATAGTCTCTAGAAAATGATAAATGGCCTCAGTGTTGCAGAGAACTCTCAATATTCTTTCTCACTTGATTTGCCCCAAACCATGCCCCAAAACAGAGTAGCATGATGTTCCTTCTCCTCTCCTGTCTTATGACAGGCAGCCTATCCAGGTCTGCTCCCTGCAACAGCTACCCTGTGCCCCTATGTGTGGTGTTTACATAGAAGTGAAATGTTATCAGGGCAGGCGTTTTGGTGCAGTGCTTAAGATGTCTGCATTCCATGTCATAGTGCCTGAGTCTGGGTCCTGGCTTCTGATTCCAGCTTCCTGCTAGGGTGTACTGTGGGAAGTAATGTAGGTTGGATTCCTGGTCCCTAGCTTTGGCCTGGTCTGGCCCTGGCTGTTGTAGGCATTTGGGATGTGAAGCAGAGCAGGGAAGCGCTCTTTCTCTCTCTCTCTCTCTCTCTCTCTCTCTCTCTCTCTAACTCTGTCTTTCAAATAAATAAATGCAATACATAAATTTGCATTTGAACTGAACATGTATAGTATTTTGGTGGCCATTATTCCCTAAAAATACAGCACAGGAGCAATTTATATAGCATTCAAATTGTATTAGGTATCATTGGTAATCTAGAGATAATATAAAATTTATTGGGATACTAAATATAAATACTACATCATTTCCTCTATGATATTTGAACATCTGCAGATTTTATTATCTATGGGGTTTGAAATCAAACTTCCACAGATAGAAAGAGATACCTTACTAAAAAGTTTTAATCACGGTCCAGCATTGTGGTAGAGCTGGTTAAGCCAGTGCCTGCAATGCCAGCATCACATATGAGTACTGGTTCGAGTCCTGGCTGCTCTACTTTTGATTCAGCTCCCTGCTAATGTGCCTGGGAAAGCATAGAAGATGGACCCCTGTACCCATGTGGGAGACCTGGATTGAGTTCCAAGCTCTTGATTTCAGCCTGGCTATTGTGGGTACTGGCTTTGGGAAGTGAACCAGCAAATGGAAGATTCTCTCTCTCTCTCTCTCTCTCTCTCTCTCTCTCTCTCCACACACACACACACACACACCACTCTGCCTTTCAAATAAAATAAATACAAATATATTTTATTTTTAAATTTGTTAGTTTCTTGATTTTTTAAAGATTTTATTTATTTGAGAGGTACAGTTACAGTGAGAGGGAAATGTGGAGAGAAAGGTCTATCTGCTGGTTCACTCCAGTGAACCAGTGTTCCAATGTTCCAATGTTGGCCGCAACATTCGGAGCTGCGCCAATCCAAAGCCAGGAACCAGGAGCTTCTTCCAGGTCTCCCACATGGATGCAGGGGCTCAAGGACTTGGGCCATCTTCTACTGATTTCCCAGGCCACAGCAGAGAGTGGGATTGGAAGAGGAGCAGCTGGACTAGAACCGGCACCCATAGAGAATGCCAGTGCTTCAGGCCAGGGCTTTAATCTGCTATGCCACAGCGCTTGCCCCCAGAGACTTTAAAAAGCAGTGAAATCTCATCTAGTAAAGTACCCCAAATGCCAAACTCAGTTCTCCAATTGTTTTTTCGTCTATACAATGCAAATAATACTCACCTGAGCCAAAGTTCCAAGTCATCAGGCTTGCAATAAACATTCAGTAAGGACACTTCTTTTCAGTCTTCCTTTTACAGTGCCTTGTGTGGGGTGGATGCTGAAGAGATGCCGCTATTTCTCACCAGAATGTGTTTTCTCTTCCCCTGTTCGCTTCATCTTCCTCATCCATCTTTTATTCCTAGTCCCATTTAGAACCCTTTCTGTCTTCCCTAGTCTGCCTTTTTTTCTGCTTTCTTTCATAATTATGCCTTAAATCTGAGAACTCTATTTAATTCTGTGAACCCATGGACATTTCCTGGGCTGGCTGATGACACTGCGTGCCAAAAGTACTGAAACCGTTGACCTTTACCGTAAAACAAGGAATAATTTACCCCTCTCCACTTCCCACCCACTGGCCCAGCAGATTGCAAATTCTCCTGGAATTAGATTAGCGATTGCATAGTAAAAATTCTCTCCACCTGACAACAGAACTATTACCTGGCATGCTTCCTATTTGATTGCTTTTGCTTTTTTTCCCAGAAGGTATTATCGTGAATAGTTTTACAATTGCATCTATTTACCATATTTACAATTCTTGCCTGCCTTTGTTGCCTTTCTTGAAACACAGTCTTCTGCATCTCTTTCAAACTGTGCACGGTAACTCTTGCTTGAGGCTCCAGGGGATGAGAACAGATGTGAAATTCTCCTGCAGTTAGAAGATATCAGCGCCACTGTGGTTCAACCACCGATATGAACCAACAGATAATTACAGTTTAAAATTAGTATTTTAATGAACCAGTCTTAGCAAATGTAAAGTGAAATCTCGAAGGCATTCAAGAAACAAGCAGGAGGGAGGACATTAACTAAGAAGCTGTGGTCAGCAGGTGTGGGGCTGATAGGGTTGAGTGCTGCACATTGCATGTCCTGCACTAGGGGGAGGGAATCCCATATTTAAAGGTGGGCAGACATGTCTACAGCTGTGTCAAATTGTAATCAATCAGACATACGAGAACTTCAATCTCAGAATCCCAAATTAAATATCAGTGCAAAATATGGGGAAATAAATTCCTTGTTCATTTAAACCTACCATCAAGGCTCCCCTTTTCCCTTTCAGAAATTAATGGTATAATTAAATATTTATGTGGCCTTATACCTAGCAGTAATTGTTATAATGCCATAAACTGTTGCTGCAAAGCAGAAATTTTGCAAGTCAGATATTGGTAGGTGGAAAGATTGGAAAATTGTTGAGGCTTATTTTTCAAATGTTTATAGAGCTAAGTATGTATTTCACTAAAGGCTCTGTTATTATACAAAGGGTTCAATTAAAAAAAAAAACATGGGTAAGGTTAAAAATGGTTTGAATGCTGGATTAAGATGGACTGTTAGATGTTAGGGTAACAGCGGGAACCTGGCTCTGTTTATTTTGCAGGGCTCACTTGCTTGGGTAACTTGGATTAGTTGCTTAAGCCCTCTGTGCCCTGATCTCTCATCTACAAAACGAGGTTATTACAATTTGCCTTATTTGGCTTACTGGGAAACAGGGAAACAGAACTTGGTGATGCCTGTAAACTGCACAGGCCAGCACAAGAATATATTGGGACATGCGTGGAACAATGTTTTATTACGTAGCCTGTGCACTGAGGCAGATCTGCCATGTAGGAGCACACAAGCCTCGATTTCTATCTTCACATAGTTTGGCCTCCTGCAAAATTTTGAATTAAAGCCTGCTATTATCAAGAGAATACACATGAAATATTTTCACCACTGGTGCTTTGCCATTCAGCAGGAAACTGGTTGGGATTAGACAGAGAAGTTGCTCACCCGGGGTTCTTACTTGGCCTATCCCTGCAGAAAATGCCCACCTTGTGCTAGCATTTCTCTGTCTCAGACGTCTGGCCCAGGATCTCTGCCCCTATTGCCACCCTGACCGGTTTACATACTTACATCTTTAACTGTTCTCCCTGCTGCCCCCAGGCCACTTCTACTATTACTGGCACTGGATGCTGCTCTTAGACCATGCATGAAGCCAAAAGAGAAATCTCTTGCCTTCCCTTTCCCTACTCTATTACCAGTGATTCTTAGTGGTTTATTCACCAGGAATCAACTGGTAACCTAGGTTGTATTGTTTGTTTCTTTACTTTCTGTATTTTCACAGCTCCACCCTGGGGCCAGCCATGATTGGATAAGGGAGAAAAAAAACAACAGCTCTTTTTCCTCTCAGGGCATAGGGCAGCACTTTCATTTCAGCAGATAATTTTTCTTCCTTCTTTCCACAAAAGATTAAGATTTGTACTTCCTTGACAACTACAAAATGGGTTTGCATTCATTCCAATTTTATTTCTTTTTTTTTTAAACTTTTATTTAATGCATATAAATTTCCAAAGTACGACTTATGGATTACAATGGCTTCCCCCCCATACCGTCCCTCCCACCCACAACCCTCCCCTTTCCCACTCCCTCTCCCCTTCCATTCACATCAAGATTCATTTTTGATTATCTTAATATACAGAAGATCAGCTTAGTATACATTAAGTATGGATTTCAACAGTTTGCTCCCACACAGAAACATAAAGTGAAAAATAATAGATGATTTTTTCAAATGATGATGAAATCAGAGCAGACCTATTGTCATGTTTAATCCCAGTGAGAGTCAAGTTGGGAATTGATAATTTCTTTTTTTTTTTTTTTACAGAAGATCAGTTTAGTATGCATTAAGTAAAGATTTCAACAGTTTGCACCCCCATAGAAACACAAAGTGAAATATATTGTTTGAGTACTCGTTATAGCATTAAATCTCAATGTACAGCACATTAAGGATAGAGATCCTACATGAGGAGTAAGTGCACAGTGACTCCTGTTGTTGACTTTACCAATTGACACTCCTGTCTATGGCATCAGTAATCTCCCTATGCTCCAGTCATGAGTTTCCAAGGCTATGGAAGCCCTCTGAGTTCTCCGACTCTTATCTTGTTTAGACACGGTCATAGTCAAAGTGGAGGTTCTCTCCTCCCTTCAGAGAAAGGTACCTCCTTCTTTGATGACCTGTTCTTTCCACTGGGATCTCACTCGCGGAGATCTTTTGCCAGAGTGTCTTGGCTTTCCATGCCTGAAATACTCTCATGAGCTTTTCAGCCAGCTCCGAATGCCTTTAGGGCTGATTCTGAGGCCAGAGTGCTATATAGGACATCTGCCATTCTATGAGTCTGCTGAGTATCTCACTTCCCATGTTGGATCACTCTCCCCTTTATTTACTCCATCAGTTAGCGTTAGCAGGTACTAGACTTGTCTATGTGCTCCCTTTGACTCCCAGTCCCTTCACCATGACCAACTGTGAACTGAAACTGATCACCTGGAACAGTGAGATGGCATTGGTACATGCCACCTCGATGGGATTGAATTGGAATCCCCTGGTATGCTTCCAACTCCACCACTTGGGGCAAGTCAGCCTGAGCATGTCCCAAATTATACATCTCTTCCCTCTCCCATTCCCACCACCATGTTCAACAGGGATCACATTTCAGTTAATTTTCAACACTTAAGAATAACTGTGCATCAATTACAGATCTAAACCAGTCATATTAAGTAGAACAGATAAAAAAACTACTAAGAGGGATAATGTATTTTATTTCTTTAGGTAGTTGAAACTTTGTTACATATTGTTGAATTATTTGGGAGATTGCTTTAAATTTTATGTGTATGTTGTACTTGTATGTCTATGTACAAACACACATTCATATACATTTTCAATGTTTTTTTACATTTCTGTTCAGTATAATAAACATTTATTACATATCATGCCTCAGGTATTATGCTGAACATCATATATACAAATCAAAGCTTATTAAATGCTTCATTGTTTACTCTAAGTGTCAAAGTAGCTAAAGTCCCAAAATTCATTACCTTCTCAATTTCACCAAAGCCAGATGACTAAATGATTCTGCAATAGTTACCTGAGTCTGTTAACCTTGGTTTGGAAAGATTTTAGTTTCAGAATCGAACATGAGAGACTGTTGGCTTTTTTCAAAATATAGAAATACATTAAAAGTAGAAGGAGAATTATCAGTGACCTTTCTGCCTAATTGTAACCTGCTAGCATTTTATGATATTAATTCTAACATTTTCGATTCACTTTTTTTTTTTAAAGATTTATTTATTTTACTTGAAAGTCAGAGTTACACAGAGAGAGAAGGAGAGGCAGAGAGAGAGAAGTCTTCCATGTGCTGGTTCACTCCCCAGTTGGCCGCAATGGCTGGCCAGAGCTGCGCCCATCCAAAGCCAGGATCCAGAAGCTTCTTCCAGGTCTCTTATGCGAGTGCAAGGGCCCAAGGATTTGGGCCATCTTCTGCTTTCCCAGGCCACAGCAGAGAGCTGGAGCCAGTAGTCGAACCAGTGCCCAAATGGGATGCCGGCATTGCAGGCGGTGGCTTTACCCGCTACGCCACAGCAGCAGCCCCTTGATTCACTTTTAATATACAGTGTAGTTGTAATAATACCTATGTACAATTGTGTAACTATTTTACCCAAGCAATATAGAAATAAATACTCCCCATGTATTAAAACCCATATAATTTAAAAATACTGAATAATAAGCTTTTTAAGTAAATGCATAAAAATCACAATAGTATTCATTGATTTTTTTTGGAGATTTTGGTTGCTTTCACAGTATTGCAGTATAAGTAACACTGTAATGAACACTTGTATACATTGCAGTGGTACTGTAGAAAATTTCCTAAGGAAAATACTCCAAAAGAGCAATTATTACATCAAAAGAAATAAAGAATCTTAAAGCCTCTTGTGCACATTATAAATTGCTTCCCAGAAATGTTCTCCTAACTTCCATTGCTATAATAAATTAGGGGAAAATATCCAATTTCTTTTACAGTGTTGATGTTCTCTTTTAATTCTGAAACAAATTTGTTGTCTCACACATCTCATATTTGCTAATTTCTTAGTCACAAAGTATTGTTGTTTTATTTGTATTTAGTTGATTAGCAGTGATTGAGCTTTTTATTGAATGTTAACATTAGCCATTTATATATCCTCTGAAGAGAATTACTTTACTTATCTATTAGTTTATTATTTTTGTTTTGCTTTTCTCCAATAGCTTGCATTATTTGTTTTTTTTTTTTTCAAATTAGAAAAGGAATGAAGACATAATGTAGAAAAGGATGCTTCCATCCCAGTGTGAAGAGGAAAATAAGAATCACCAAGCATCCTTCCACAGCTAGTTCATGTTTTTGTTTATGTTCAGCCAGTAATTTGTAATGTGTATATAAATTTTTTCTTACCAAAGTTTATCACTTTTCCCCACTTAGCAGTATTTCATTTTTCATGTTAAATAACCTTTATTTGCATTATTTTAATGAATCCTAATAAATTATATTTGAATATTTTCATTAAATATATATTCTATACTTTTTGCCATTATGAATAATGCTATAATTATATTTCAACATTTAAAACTTTAAGGCATATAAAAACTTTAAGGCAAATTTCAGGAAGTATAATTTACATATTATAGAATTAAGATATTTTAAGAATATAGTTCCAAGGGTTTTGACAACTGTATACATATGTGTAATCAAAATATACGACTTTCTGTCTCCTCAAAAAGTTCTAAGTCCTAGTATATTCAGTACCACCTCAATCCGTGGTCAAAGGCAATGACTGGTCTTCCTGGAATGAGTTTTTTCCTGTTCTAGAATCACATACCAGTGCAATCATGCAATGCAAAGTCAATTCAAAAAGCTCCAGGAACATGGAATTAGAAGAAGCTAATTTTGGTGTCAAAGATCTTTGAAATACATGCAGTATTTCCATAAGACTCATTTTCATGAACTTTTTTTGGTGAACTTTCTGGGAATAGTATAATATATAAAGAATCATACAGTTTATGCTTTTATATTTTGAGATTCATTTGTGATGTTGCATGTTATCAATGGCTTGTTGCCTTTTATGCTACTGTTCCATTATATGAAATGATCTGCTTATAATTGTTCTATAATTACTTTTTGATCAAATAGTTTTATCATTTTTGTTTTCAGTTTAATTACCCATTATTCTCTAATTGTTTATCCATTATTTAATTTTTGCTAGTTGATGGTTCATTATTAGGATATTTGCATTATTTTCATTTAGGGACTAATATGAAGAAAACTGCTATCCATAATTATATAAAAGCCTTCATTAAAACATATTTTACACACTTCTCTTGGATGAATACCTAGGAGTAAATAGCTGAGTCTAACTGGCAATATATATTTTTAACTTTATATGAAACTGCCAAATTGTTTTTGCTAAGTTGCTTTTATTTCTTACTTTCCTCACTCACAGTGTTCTAAAGTTACACTTAATCTACATCTTAATCACCATTTGATCCTGGTAGTCTTTTTAACTTTAGCCAGTCTAGTGGATCTGTAGTGCTATCCCATGTGGTTTCAATTTTCATTTCCCTGATGACTAATAAGGTGAAACATTTTATAATGAGCATATTAGCCACTTGTGTAGATTTTGTGACATAAGAAGGTACTTCAAGAAGTTTATGGAACAATGGAATTAAAAGATAAAATTATTTTCTGTGAAAATTTTTGAAATCCATGCATAATTTTTTCATAATACTCACTTCCATGGCCTTTTTTAAGATCCAAAAAGTATCTTCTTTTACTCAAGTTTTTGCTCATTTTTAAGGATTGTTTGTCTTCTTAATAGTGAGCGAGTGAAGTCTTTATTTTATTCTGGATACAAGTTCTTTGCTGGATAAATGTGTTGTGAATATGCTTTTGCAGCCTATGGATTGTTTTTCCTGGTTTTTGTTTTTTAAGATTTATCTATTTATTTGAAAGGCAGAGTTTACAGAGAGAGAGGGGGAGAGACAGAGATCTTCCATCTGCTGGCCCACTCCCCAAATGGTCCACTACCCAAATGGCTACAATGGCTGGGGCTGGGCATACCGAAGCTAGTGGCTAGGAACTTCTTCAAGGTCTCCCATGTGGGTTGTAGGGAACCAAGGTTTTAGACCATCTGTTCTGCTGCTTTTCCAAGCACATTAGCAGGGAGCTGGATTGGAAGTGGAGCAGTCAGAACTGGAGCCGGCACCCATATGGGATGCTAATGTCACAGGAGGTGGCTTTACTTGCTACACCACGATGCTGCCCCTGCTTTTACTATTCTTTTTTTATTTCTTTTTTTTAAGATTTATTTTATTTATTTGAAATACAGAGTTACACAGAGAGGTAGAGACAGAGAGAAAGGTCTTCCATCTGCTGGTTCACTCCCCAGATGGCTGCAATGGCCGGAGCTGCGCCGATCCAAAGTCAGGAGCTTCTTCTGCGTCTCCCATATGGGTGCAGGGGCCCAAGGATTTGGGCCACCCTCCACTGCTTTCCCAGGCCACAGCAGAGAGCTGGATCGGAGGAGGAGCAGCCAGGACTAGAACCGGTGCCCATATGGGATGCCGGCGCTTCAGGCCAGGGCTTTAACCCACTGCGCCACAGCACTGGCCCCTTTTACTATTCTTAAAAAAGTGTTTTTCAACAAGCAGACACTGCTCATTTTGATGACATACAATTTTATCATTTTTTTTTTCTTTTCTGGTTGCTTTTTGTATCTTGTGTAAGAAGTGATGGCTTATCATGAGGTCACATTTAGGTCTGTGATCCATTTAAAGCTAATTATTTTGTATAGTGTAGAAGAGTTGGTTCTGTGTAGAAATCCAGATGTTTCAACACTATTTGTTGAAACAAGTATTCTTCCCCTCTTAGTTGCTTTGTCAGTTGTATCGAAAATCTATTGAAATATGTGTGTTTATCACTGCCCTCTCTATTCAGTCCCATTGATATATCAGTCTCCACAGATACCAGTACCATGGAGCATCAGTTTACTTTATGGTAAATTCCTGACAATGGGGTATTGGGCTACTGTTGAAATATTACAGCTACTGATTCATATGCCCAAAACTCTCTTGGGAAAGATTGCATCGATTTATTCTTCCCAACACTTTCTCAACCTTCACTGTTGGTTTCTCAACCTTCAACGTTGGTTTACTTGAAAAAAAAAATCAGCTTAATTTTTCCATTATATTAAATAATTATATAACTATTCATTGGCTATTTGTATGTTTTTTCTTGTTAATTATGTGTCTTCATCCTTATGTATCAATATTGATTTTTACTTCTTAATGACCTGTAAAATCTCTTCATATGATTAGGATATGAAACTTTTTACTACCATACTTATATCAAATAATTTATCAACTTGCATTTTAATTTCATTAGAGTTTTGATACCAAATGGTATTTCATATTTTATTTTTAACAGATTTGATAAATATTTTTAATGTTTTCTAGAAATCCTGTTAACATCTTTTTAATTTTTTTCATTATTTATTTTCACTTTATTAGAAAAGCAAAGAAACAACAAGAGAGAGAAAAAGAGACAGAGACAAACAGAGAGAGGTCTTTATCAGCTTGTTTGCTCCCCAAATGTCAGCAGCAGCTGAGGCTGGGCAATGCTGAGGCCAAATGCCCAACCCTCAGTATGTGTCTCCCCACAAGGGTAGAAGTGACCCAACCACTTGAGTGTAGTCTCCCAGAATGTGCATTAGCAGGAAGCTGGATTGGGAGGGGAGCCAGAACTCAAACCAGGTGATCCAATGTAAAGTCTTGGTGTTCCAAGCAGCATCTTAGCTTCTGTGCCAAACACCCACACCTCTGGTTCCACTTTTGTTTTTGCTTATTGCTCTTTTACCTAGCTACTTTACTGCACTGGTATTAATTTGTAATCCTTTTCGTTTGATATCTTTGGGTTTCCTAGTTACAGCTTATTTTTCTTATTAGGTGGTAATAATTTAGCCATTTTATTGCCACATTTTTTTTGTATTGAATTGGCCAGAACTTCTACAGAAATTGAAAATAATAAAGGTGATAGTATTTACATGATCTCCAAACTCAAATATCATTTCCAGGTCATACACAACTGTATTTAAAATGAAGACTACTTGGAAGTGAAAAAAAAATAGAAATTATCTAAATTCACTCCTCATGAATTTATAAATTTCTCTTATAATTTCAGAGACTGTGCTTTAACATCTTGAGTGATGACAAAGGAAAGTTCACTGTTGGTATCAGTTTCTTAGGGCTGCTGTAACAAGTACAGTGGTCCCCTTTATCTATCAGGGATAAGTTCCAAGAACACAGAGGTTGCCTAAAAACTACATAGTACCAAACCATTTTTCCTATACATACAGCAATAATAACTAATAATAAGTCAAAAATTATAAGTTTGCTAGCCTGAAAGTTATATAAATATGATCTCTCTTTTCTCTCTCTCTCTCTCTCTCTCTTTCTCTCTTTCTCTCTTTCTCACCCACTCTTTCTGTTGAAAGAGTCAAGATAGTATTAGGGGCTGGCATTATGGCACAGTGGGTTAAGCCATCGCTTGCAATACTGGCAACCCATATTGGAGTGCCAGTTCAAGTCCCAGCTATTCCATTTCCAATCCAGCCTCCTGTTAATGCACATGGAAAGCAGTGGAAGATGATTCAAATACTTGGGTCCCTGCCGCCTGTGTGGGAGACCGGAATGGCTTTCCTGACTCTTGGCTTCTGCCTGGCCCAGTCCCAACTCTTGCAGCCATTTGGGGAGTGAACCAGTAGGGTGGAAGATTCTCTCTCTCTCTCTCTCTCTCTCTCTCTCTCTCTCCTTTTTTAATAAATAAGAAAATTAATAATCTTTTAAAGAATTCTAAGAAAAGATAGAGATTGGTATTTTTGGACTGCAGGTGGTTGTGGGTGCATGAAACCACAGATAAAGGGAGAACTATACTACACAATAGAAGAATTTATTCTCTTATGGTTTTCAGGCTGTCAGTTTGAGGTCAAGATGTTGATGCATCATCCAAAGCCTGGACGGGAGGATCCTTTCTTGTGTCTTCCAGCTTCTGGTAGCCCCATGGCTTCCTTGGCTCCAGTCTCTGCCACTGTCTTCTGAGATTTCATCTGTGTGTCTATCTGTGCATGGCCTTCCATCTGTGTGCTACTCTCTTCCTGTCAAAACACCAGTCATGTTGGATAGAGCCCACCCTATCCACATCCTCCTAACTTGATTACCTGAGCAAAGATCCTGTTTGCAAATAAGCTCACATTCACAGGCGTGTGGGGTTAGAATTTGTTAAAAGAAAAATGAGGCAAAATAAAAACGTAAAAGGTTTGTATGAGTAAGCAACAATTCATGAATCAGGAAGCAGCAAACCAGAAGAAGTTTAATGCTCTGCTGACAAAGCGGTAGAGGCAGGTATTTATTGAGTGAATGCAGAAGTAAAACAAAGTAATTACTTGATTGGTCACAGTTATAAAATTGCCACTTTTGGTGGAAAGTCTCTGATCACACAATTCTATGTTAGTTTTCTGCTTTTCATTGGCTGTGGCTACGTTGTGTTTTTCTTTAGCACAAGCACTTAGCAGAAATGACCCAAGTTAAGTCTTGCTTGTATTTGCTCTTTAAGCAAGGTTAAGGCTGTACTTTTAAGGGCTAATTGGAATTATTTGCTCAAGAATTTTATAGGCATGTTCTCTACCTTAATTTTACTTTTATGGGGTTCAACATTATCTTTTTGGGGAACACAATTCAGCTTATACAACTATCATAGGAGCAGACTACTCTTCTGATAAATGGACCATGTGGTTAGAAAACTTCTTCCTTTTACCAAACTGCAATATGCATACTTAGACCTGGAGCACAATCCCTGCAAATCTCACATGCTCTTTTTTTAAAAAAAAATTTATTTATTTGAGAGGTGGAGTTACAGACATTGAGAGGGAGAGACCGAGAGAAAGGTCTTCCTTCCATTGGTTCACTCCCCAAATGGCCACAATGGCCAGAGTTGCGCCAATCTGAAGCCAGGAGCCAGGTGCTTCTTCTCAGTCTCTCACATGGGTACAGGGGCCCAAGGACTTGAGCTATCTTCTACTGCTTTTCCAGGCCACAGCAGAGACCTGGATTGGAAGAGGAGCAGCCAGGACTAGAACTGGCACCCACATGGAATGCCAGCGCCACAGGCAGAGGATTAACCCACTGCGCCATGGCACCTGCCTCTCACAAGCTTTTGTTGGACATCCCTGTAGATATACCAGAGTTGCGCCCATAGTTCAGTCTCAGGGATCATCACATTTTGATGAAAACAATCAAGAAATGGCCACAATCAACAATCCAGAAGTCACATGGCTACCTGATGCCACTATTCCATGGAGAATACATAGAAATGTACACATAGAGCTAGGCTGCAGGAGTTTCAGAAGGCATCCAGGAATGCAATTACATTGATGATGGAGGGGACAATGGAGGTGGAAAGAGAAGAGGCATGGGAATAGAATACTGGAATTAATGATGAATTAGATAGAAGGAGGATAAACACAAGGAAGGGCGCAAGAAAACCTCAAGTGCTAGGTTGTATGACTGGTAGATGGAGATGTGCTATATGGAAAAGAAGGAGGATGTGTTTGCAAAGGGGAAATCAGGAAACAAGCACAAGAGACCCTGTCACTGCATGAGGTTCAGGCATTGTTAAAGAGAAGTTTATACTCTAGAATGGTTTCCCTGAGCATTACCCACTCTGACCACTTCCTATAAAATCTCAAGGGAAATCTTGGGGGAACATTTAACCAAGTCATTTAGTATGAAAGCAATATTGGAGCTTTGTGAGGAGGATTGCACTCCTTTTAGCAAAGTACATTTCCTAAAGGCGTGTGCTTTCTATTTGACCTTGGGAATGCTGCAAGATATGAAAATGTCCAAATTTTCAGGAAATTCAGCCTGATGAAGGGAACTAAATGAGCTCAGTCAATAAGTATAATGGTGGGGGCCCAAAACTCGGGGAAAGAACAAGTGCCTCAGGTTTCAAAGCACACATTAGAGAAGAGACGCTCTCATAAGCTGTTTGAGACTGATGTGACTGCAATCTGTAACCTCTAATTTCACGTTTTTCTTATTTGCTATAGCATCCTTACTGTCATTCATGTAACTTATAATAATAATGTTACACATTTGAACTCACATATAATTGTTCATTAATGAATGACACTGGTGTCTCTTGTATATACTGGAATTTTACAGAAGCTTGCATGGGGTGGGTGGTTCCATTGCTCTGAGAGTATAAAAACACTGGTGTAGGTAATAGGTGGCTATTTAAGGGCTTGAACAAGCAACAAGAAAAGTTGCTGGGCCAGATGCCCAGTACATGTGGTTTGATATAAAATACCGGCAAGGCAGAGCCTGCACCTTAGGTTGTGGTCCTGAGCCATCTTCTAATCCCCGGAAAGAAGAGTTTGACCTTTCCTGCTACATTCTCACTAAGTATAGGGAGAAGTTTTGGGTTAGAGAATTTCCTTAGATTTCCAGAGAGAAGAGATTTTTATCTCATTTTCAAATAATTGCATTTATAAAGAAGGAATCCACTAGCTATGTGAGCCAAGTATCAGATGACTGAAAGAGAGCCCCCCATATGTACACCTGGCCCTGTCAGTTGTCAGCCAGGTGAAAAAGTTTGTGCAGCTGTGGAAACAGAGTATTAGCCTGGTGGAGATTGTGTGAGGAAGTGTTACGGTCAGTTGAGTTACAACAAAGTGTTCACAGTACCTCCCTCTCCTTTTTAAAATTTTTATCCTCATTTTTAACTACTGGTTACATAATCATAGAGTACCTACATTGTGTTTTACAAGGTGCAAAACTGGTATTGTGTAACTTTCCATGGTTCAGTTAAAATTAACCTGTCTATAGCAAACTAGATTCACAGATCTTGAATCCCAGTGTGTCCGGGCTGAAGTCAGAGATCTGAGTTCTTAGGTGTAAGTGGTGGGTGATTATCCATTGAAAGTAACAGAATTCATTATTTTATAACACCCTATAAACTAATCCATTTAATGATTATGACCAACATTTCATAATATTATTTTTTAAATGTTTTGATTTAGTCTTCATTATTCTTCTATTAAATTATTATTTATTACTCCATTCCATTCTTCCAACTTCTGACTTGGCTCCCCTTCCCCCTTCTCCATTATTTTCCTTACTTGACTGCTTTATTGACAAACTTTAATTAAGATTTAAAATATTTCCCAAAGTGGCCTAAAGGTAAAATCTAGGGAAGCAAAAACTTTGAAAAGTCCAGGAAGTTTCATACCACAAGTGAGTTTAGGTTTTCAGTTTTTTTATCGGTGGTTTATTGTGATTCAAGCAGTGTGAAAGAGATTGGTGACATAAAAAGAATATGATAAAAGGAGTTTATAAGGAGAAGTGCCAGATTAAAAAAAAAAAACACAAAAATGGCAATATTAAAGTATGTAGCCAGTATGTTAACCTGTGCTTTCATAGGGTACTCTGGCACGTGACATGGAGAGGCACTTGACATAAATCTAAACTTATGATTAGTTTACCATCAGCTATCTCTACACTGTCCTATGTTCGGTGGAAGATACAAGAAACCAAGAGACATAACTGAGGCATGGAAATAAGATTTTCACACCTGAATCCAATTTATTAAAATCACTGGCATTCTCTAGGGATAAAGACCAGTAGGATAGAGAGATGGGCACTGAAGAGCTACATTTCAAGAAACTGGCTCCTGTGACTGGGGGCTGGCAAGTCCAAATTCCAGCAGTCAAGCAAGCAAGCTGGAGCTCTCCAACAGTAGTGAGTGCTGCAGTCTGGAGACAAAATTATGCCTTCCTTTTTTTTCTTCTCTTTCTTTCTTTCTTTCTTTCTTTCTTTCTTTCTTTCTTTCTTTCTTTCTTTCTTTCTTTTTTTCTTTTTTTTTTTTTTTGACAGAGTGGATAGTGAGAGAGAGAGAACAGAGAGAGAAAGGGGAATTATGCATTCCTCCGGGAATCTCAGTATTGCTTTTAAGATCTTCCAATGATTGAATGAGGCCCACCCTCATTATCAAGAATCTTAGGGACAGAAAATGGCTCTGGTGAAATAAGAAAAAAAAAAGTTTTGGTTGGACAACTTGTGGTCAACACATTAGGTGTGTGGCTCATACATGTCATGCAATGTCTCAGCAGAACCCTGGAGCTGTGATGCAGCTATCTAGAAAGGATATGTGGAGGCCAGCACCGCAGCTCACTAGGCTAATCCTCCACCTAACAGCGCCGGCACACCGGGTTCTAGTCCCGGTCGGGGCGCTGGAGTCTGTCCCGGTTGCCCCTCTTCCAGGCCAGATCTCTGCTGTGGCCAGGGAGTGCAGTGGAGGATGGCCCAAGTACTTGGGCCCTGCACCCCATGGGAGACCAGGAGAAGTACCTGGCTTCTGCCATCGGATCAGCGCACCGGCCACGGTGGCCATTGGAGGGTGAACCAATAGCAAAGGAAGACCTTTCTCTCTGTCTCTCTCTCTCACTGTCCACTCTGCCTGTCAAAAAAAAAAAAAAAAAAAAAAAAAAGATATGTGGAAAACCCATGTGAATCACCAGAAATATTGCCAGCCCAGACTGAAAGAGACAAAGAAGGGAAGAGATGGAGAAAGCATGCCTTAGTGGACAAAGCCAGGGATACAAAGGTGATGGGACCTCCTGGGGCTGAGGGTGGACAGCAAGGAACAGTAGCTTGCTGAAACAAGGACCATTCCAGGCCTTGCAGTTGGGACTCTGAGTACAGATGATGGAACAGGAAAGTACTCTTCTGTCGCTCCCCCTCTTTGCGGAGGAACGACACTAGACCCTGTGCTGTTCTTTTGTCTGCTCGGCCCTCCCCGGGTTTGCTGCTGGTTCTTCCTGGGTTGACTACCGACCCTTCCACCTCCATGGAAGGGCGGTTCCCCCTGCCACTTTCCCCACTTCTGCGGGGGAGCGGCACACCGGCTCTCTCGGGGGCTGCTCAGATGTTCCTCAGGTGTTCCTCTTAGATGTTCCTGGTGCATGTTGTCTCTCTCCTCCTTTATAGTCCTCTTCCACCAATCCCAACTCTGCTACCCACACGCCGAGTACGCTGCTCTCCTCCAATCAGGAGCAAGATCAGCTCCTGCAGCTCAGTCAATCAAATTGGCGAGAGGCAGCTGTGTAGAAGCTGTTTACTCCCTTCTCAGTGCCATATTGTGGGAGAGCAGATGCATAGAATAAGTCTTAATTCCAGTAACTTAGTCTAGTCCGAGTTGCTCCCCACACTCTTCAAAATGCAGGGGGGAAATCTAGAGAAAATGAGTACTGGTTTGGATTTAGATTTTACTCTTCATAAAATTGCAAGTTTTTTTTCTTTCTAATTGTATTTAAAATATATAAGTTTCTTTTGTTTTTAAGTCTAAGTTCATCCCACTTCTTTCCCCTTCCCCTGTCTTCCTCTCCCCTGTTTCTCTCTCTTTTTAAAAGCTTTATTTATTTATTTGAAAGTCAGAGTTACACAAAGAGAGAAGATATTTCATTTTTTACAGCTGAGTAGTATTCCATAGTGTGTATATATATATATATATAGCATAATTTATTTATCCATTTATTAGTTGCTGGATATCTGGGCTGACTCTATATCTCAGCCATTGTGAATTGAGCTGTAATAAACATGAGGGGTATAGATCACTCTTTCATAGCTGATTTATTTTCATTTGGGTAAATTCCCAGGAGTGGGATGGCTGGATCCTATGTTAGGTCTATATTCAGATTTCTAAGGTGTCTCCATACTGTCTTCCACAGTGGCTGCACCAGTTGTACATTCCCACCAATAGTGGATTAGTACATTTTTCCCCCCACATCCTCACCAGCATTTGTTGTTTGTTGATTTCTATATAAAAGTCATTCTAATGGGGATGAGGTGAAACCACATTGTGGTTTTGATTTGCATTTCCCTCATGGCTAGTGACCCTGAGCATTTTTTCAAGTGTCTGTTGGCCATTTGAATTTCTTCTCTTGAAAAATGTCTAGTTCTAGTCCTTTGCCCATTTCCTTTTTTTAAAGATTTTATTTATTTATTTGACAGGTAGAGTTATAGACAGTGAGAGAGAGAGACAGAGAGAAAGGTCCTTCCTCCGTTGGCTCACTCCCCAAATGGCTGCAATGGCCGGAGCCGTGCCGATCCAAAACCAGGAGCCAGGTGCTTCTTCCTGGTCTCCCATGCAGATGCAGGTACCAAGCACCAGGGCCATCTTCCACTGCCTTCCCAGGCCACAGCAGAGAACTGTACTGGAAGACCAGCAACTAGGACTAGAACAGGTGCCCACATGGGATGTCGGCACCGCAGGCGGAGGATTAACCTAGTGCACCACAGCACCGGACCCTATCCTTTGCCCATTTCTTTTTTTTTTTTTTATCTTTTATTTAATGAATATAAATTTCCAAAGTACGACTCATGTGTTACAATGGCTTCCCCCCCCATACCGTCCCTCCCACCCACAACCCCCCCTTCCCACTCCCTCTCCCCCTCCATTCACGTCAAGATTCATTTTCGATTATCTTAATATACAAAAGATCAGCCTAGCATACCTTAAGTAAGTATTTCAACAGTTTGCTCCCACACAGAAACATAAAGTGAAAAATAATAGATGATTTTTTTTAAATGATGATGAAATCAGATCTGACCTATTGTCATGTTTAATCCCAGTGAGAGTCAAGTTGGGAATTGATAATTTTTTTTTTTTTACAGAAGATCAGTTTAGTGTACATTAAGTAAAGATTTCAATCGTTTGCACCCCCATAGAAACACAAAGTGAAATATACTGTTTGAGTACTCGTTATAGCATTAAGCCTCAGTGTACAGCACGTTAAGGACAGAGATCCTACATGAGGAGTAAGTGCACAGTGACTCCTGCCGTTGACTTCACAAATTGACACTCCTGTTTATGGCATCAGTAATCTCCCTATGCACCAGTTATGAGTTTCCAAGGCTATGGAAGCCCCCTGAGTTCTCCGACTCTTATCTTGTTTAGACACGGTCATAGTCAAAGTGGAGGTTCTCTCCTCCCTTCAGAGAAAGGCACCTCCCTCTTTGAAGACCTGTTCTTTCCACTGCCTTTGCCCATTTCTTAACTGGGTTGTTTTATTTGTTGTTATTGAATTTCTTGAGCTCTTTATAGATTCTAGATATTAACCCTTTGTCAGTTACATAGTTTGCAAATATTTCCTCCCATTCTGTTGGTTGCATCTTCACTTTGCTGAGTGTTTCTTTTTGCAGTGCAAAGCTTTATTCTTCCAGAGAATTTAAACTAGTATACAACTAAAGGCAATATGTATTCTTTAAAAATGAAGGTAATACAAAAAATAAAATATAAAAATAAAAATATATAGTGTTTATATTACACAGCAGCATGAATTAAATATTTAAATATTAATAGGGAGAATTTTAGTTTTACTAATTTCCTTTTTTTAGAATAAACCTCATTTTTGGTTTATTAGGCAAATATATTATACATTAAATTCATCAAAGTGCTTTGTCTTGTTGTGTTACATTTTTTGGTGTCAGGCCCATTGGCACATTAGTGAGGAAAGAGCATCTTGACCTTATACAAAAACCTAATTTTTGGATTTATTGCTACCTTTCAATACTTGGACTGTGGACAAGCCTCTTAACCTCGCCAAGCTATTTCCTGTCCTACATCTCTCACAAAGTAGATATCAGATTCAAATGTGGTTATTTATGAGAACTCTATAATTCATAGTATAAATGTCCAGGAATGATGGTTACCAGAATAATTCTAACAGAATTATTAGTTTCATATTCACCAGTTAAATGCATTTACACTTTTTATAGGATAGGTATTTTCTGGCAGCAAAGTTATAAAACGTATTTATGTTGAATGAGTATCAAACAGCACATTCCAGTAGACTGTGAATATTTACATTTAAAGTGAAATATTCTGTAATGTCTATAAAACAGCTTGAAAAAATATTTTAACTTACCAATGTCATGTTTGGTAAAAGAGTGTAACCAATAAATGCTAATAGTGAACAAAAAATAAATAACTAAAAAGCAGCCCACTAATCATAGATGTTAACACTACAAAATGTCTTTACCGCAACACCTAGATCAGTGTTTGAGTAACCGAGAGCTACAGCCTAGTCAAACTGACTCTTGAAGTTGCCTGTCACAGCCACAGTATGCTAATTGCCAAATCAATGACACCTGAAGATTGAAATGTCAAATGGACTTGGTGGTAAAATACAAAGCCCTACACATGTGCACATCCCCTGTCCCCCATCTCCTGCCTCCACCCCACATTCCCCCCATGTATTTTCTCACCCCTTATAGAAACCCTGCCTGCACCGAAGTGGAAATGGAATAATCTGGCATTTCCACTCACTTAACTGCTCTTCCCTCTGTGGCAGCTTTCCTTTTTAAATGCCAATTTTGAGTGGTCAAGACCCAGATTCTTGTCTCCTTCCCAGGCCACAGTATTTCCTAAATATTTATGTGTTCCTATCATGTAAGGGTCATCTCACTGAAAATCGGCACGGGATTTGTGAAGACAACACAGTGCTACTTAACATGCTGAGTCATTTACTTCTCAACGAAGAAAGGACAGTTTCAATCCACTGTATTAGAGTATCAGAAAAGCACCTTGTTTGACTTTGTAAAACTTGCATTAAAATGAGACTGCATCTGACCTTGTTGTACAGGAAACATGGCCTGTTTTATTTAGCAGCCCCTTACCACAAGACATTTGTAACATTTGTTTCCAACCTATTCATAATTTCAAAAAGAGCTCCTTTTATTTAGCTTTCTAACTCAAATCATCTAAATTTTCTTTGACAGTCTCCCTAAGTTCTAATAGAACTATGGGCATGTGCATGCACACGTGTGTTTACACACAATATTTCTGTGTGTCATCATGTATTGTGTGCATGTATGTGTGCACTGATTTTTTCTTTTGCAGAGGCTTATGTCGCTGACTTTCCAGATCACTGTCATCAAGATAAAATAAGGATTGCCATATTTAACCTTAGCAATAAAACTCTGCCAAGCATTGCAATCTAGCTTTTTGGCTCTTTCTGCTAAGAGTTCTGTCTTCACATTTATGTTTCCTGTTAGTTCCTGTATCAATTTAGAAAAATGTAAAGGGTAGCTATTAAAAGATATCTGGGAGGTAAAATGAATTTGCCGCTCTCAGCAGAAAGGATGTCGTCCAGTGTTTAGCTTTCTCTCTTTTCCTAAGCAATCATTTGTTTTACAACTTGCAAAATGCATTTTGAAGCAATGCCACGTTATGCCACAAAATATTAATAGGTACAATTAATACATTGATATATGTTTGATTTTGTCATTCTTCATTCCTTTTTCTTGTCGTTCTTCTTTTAATCTGCTGTGACAGCTCTGTAATGGAGCCCCAGAAATATGACTCTAGGGCAAGCCACACGACTAATCATCAATAAAGTATTGCATGTTGTCCAGCAGATACGTGTTCCTATTTTGTCAGCAAGGATGGTATTCTGTAGAATTTCTACCGAGGGAAAATGCTTTCTAAGATTCATTTACAAGCCAAAAATTTAATGGCTTGCTGAGATTGGTGATCATGACAGAGTTTTTTGTTTTGTTTTGCTAATGAACAGGTTGCTTTAGTTTTACCTGCAGCATACAGGACGGAGCTGTTATAACACCCAATTATATAAATTCTATGCAAGCAACAAAAACAAGGCTTCAGACCACCCTTCATTGCTGGTTCTGTGGTTCATCTGTACAGGGATCTTCAGACTGCCTCTAAATTGAAGAACATTGGTTATTTTGTGGTTCATGGCTTAAATTAATACCCCTTTGAAATAATTAATGACTGGCTATATAGATTCTACATTAACACCATGAGCAAATCCACAAAGCAAGCCAGATATTCTTCCAAACTGGCACATAGCAAAGATTGTCACTTAGTCATTAATAAATTAATAAGTGCTTCCCTTATTAAATTCGTCCAGGAAATTCAAGAGGAACAAGCCAACTGCCTTTAAAAATATTTGTACAGATCTGTATCAATTTATCTCTTGTTGCATATGAAGGTTGTTATTAAGGCAAGACTCTTTCAGCTTGTTAGAAATCCACATGTGCTGGGTGTTCAACTCATTCTGCCTGAAGCTGGAAAGTTAAATTTTCTTCTTTGAAGAGTAGAAGACTACAGTTCTTTTATGTATTATAAATTAGTCATGGTCTTCCTTCTTAATGGTGAGTGATCTATGCAATTGATGCATTGCATGTTATATATGTGTAGGTTACAGTAAGTGTTACATAGTGAGCCAATATAAACTAAATATTTTATGTTTATTGTAAACACAAAAAACATCTACTTGAAGTATAGATGTTTCCTCAATGTTGTGACTGTAGAGGGAAAAGGTTTCTCAGTCACTGTGAAAATCAGGGACTTTAGCTAAATTTGTTGCCTTTTAGCATACTTCCCCCACATCTATAAATATAAAGTCAAACCTATATCATTTCAGAATATTCTTATTTATCTATGGCACACTTAGTCCATTGTCAAGTAGCATTAACCTATATTATATTCATTATATAGAATTATAGGAGAGGGCTGTATTGTAATCGTAGCGAAGTTCTCACTGTCCCAGAACCAAGCTCTTTGGAGGTTTAAGGGTGAAGACAAGGCCTGTGGAGGTCATCATTTTCCAACACTACATCTAACAGAAACTCAGCACAGATTCACCATCAGAGTCTGCTTATGGTTCTGGAAAAAATCACTAAATTAGCCTTGCACTAGAAAAACTATGCTGTGTTATAATGTTATCCCACTCTCATTAGTAGTTTACAAACAAATCAATATACAATTTGGAACAGGTGATAAAGAAATATAAATACCAAGATCGATTTGTTTTCTTGTGACTAATTCATTATTTATCAGCTATCAACTGGTAAATCTTGGATTTCATTGCTCTCATCTGAATAGAGATTTATTGCTCAATTCTTTTCATTGTTGCCCTGTTGCTTACCCTGTTTCCTTCCTCCTGTTAGTGCTGCCATTTCTCATTCTGCACATGTGCCGATACACACACACACACACACACACACACAGCAGGGAACTCACATCCTACATTGGCATACAGGGGTTTGATTCCTAGCTCCAGCTCCTGACTCTAACTTCTGCCGTTGCAGATCCTGTGAAGTGGCTGCAATGTCTCAAGTAGTTGGATTCTGGCTACCCACACTGGAGACCTAAATTGAGTTTGCAGCTCATACTTGGGGCCTGGCCCTGCCCCAAATGTTACAGACATGTGGGAAGTAAACCAGGAAAGGGCATCTGTGTATATGTGTATGTGCCTGTGTTTCACAATACACATTTTCATGAACTTTTTGAATATCCCCCTTTTTTTTTGACAGGCAGAGTGGACAGTGAGAGAGAGAGAGAGAGAGAAAGGTCTTCCTTTGCCGTTGGTTCACCCTCCAATGGCCGCCGCGGCCGGCGCGCTGCGGCCAGCGCATCGCGCTGATCCGATGGCAGAAGCCAGGTACTTCTCCTGGTCTCCCATGGGGTGCAGGGCCCAAGCACTTGGGCCATCCGCCACTGCACTCCCTGGCCTGGAAGAGGGGCAACCAGGACAGAATCCAGCGCCCCGACTGGGACTAGAACCCGGTGTGCCGGCGCCGCAAGGTGGAGGATTAGCCTAGTGAGCCGCGGTGCCGGCTCTGGATATCCCTTTTTTTCATGGATTTCAAAAATATTTTTCCACCAAAATAAACATCTTTTTTAAAAAAAATAACAGAAACCAGGGCTGGCACTGTGGTGTAGCAGGTAAAGCCGCTGCCCTGTCTGCAGTGCCAAAATCTCATATGGGCACCGGTTCAAGTCCCTGCTGCTCCACGTCTAGTCTTGCTCTGTGCTATGGCCTGGGAAAGCAGTAGAAGATGGCCCAAGTCCTTGGGCTCCTGCACCCTCGTGGGAGACCCAGAAGATGCTACTGGCTCCTGGCTTCAGATCGGCTCAGCTCCAGCCATTGTGGCCAGTTGCAGAGTGAACCAACAGATGGAAGACCTCTCTCTTTGCCTCTCCTTCTCTCTTTGTGTAACTCTGACTTTTACATAAATAAATAAATCTTTTTAAAAATAACAGAAACTGTCAGGTTGGTTATTCTTAAGTTGTTATATATTTATTTGAGAAAGACAGAGAAAGCTCCTATCTGTTGGTTCATTCCTCAAATGCCCACAACAGCCAGGGCTGGGCGATGGCTGAAGCTGGAAGCCAGAAAGACAACTCAGGCCCCCGTGTGGGTGCCAGGAATAGTTACTGAACCAATACCCGCTGCATCCAACAGTCTGCATTGACAGCAAGCTGGAGTCAAGAGCTGGAGCTGGGATGGAACTCAGGCACTCTGGTATGGATGTAGAAGTTTTATCTGCTAAGCTAAATGCCTATCTCTTCTATGAACTTTTTCAAGTCCCCTTCTATAGATGTATACATAGGAGTGTAAATATGTAACAACTATAGATGAGTGAATTACTACTTATGTATGATTATTTCTTTATGTTTCTTTCACTATTCTTATGCAGATTGGGTGAAGGCAGGAACTATGTGCTGTTCAGCAGTGTACTCTCAATTCTAGGGGCATTTGTGCTGCACCTGCAATATGTTTGAAAAGTGCATTCTGAATAAATGACAGAGAAAATGAGTGCCTGCCTGTGTGAGCAAGGTTCAGGGTCTCCTCAGTCTTACTCCACACTGCAGAATCCACTTCCTTAAAGTTGTTCCTGCCTGCACACCTGCCTCATTAGAATTCACTTTCTGCTCGAAAGCCTTCTTGAAGTGAAATCCTACCTAGGGCTTTTTAATACTTTGTTAAGAAAACTAGACTTAGAGAGGGGACGTGGCTTGCACAGTTTGCTGGGATGGTTAAGTGACTCTGCCAAACATTCATTCCTATTGTCCTGACCCTAAGACCTTCCAATAAATCAAAGCAGTTTCTCTGCTTTGGTCTTATCTGACCTGAGTTCAGTTCCCCTGCTTCTTTCATTAATTCCTTCACTTTGCTACCAGTTTTCTTATTGGGCAAATTTAGCCACTGGAGGATGTCGCAACAGATTCTTTTCTGTAATGCACATACTTGATTGGAACACTCCACTTCTCTTCCCAGTTCAATGATTCGCAAATACAATGTGTGAGTACAGTATCATTCTGATGATTGTAGATGTAGGCAAAAGTCAATGGAGCAATAAACATAATATGGAAAAATAAAATACCATGTTTGTGCAACCATTAGTAAACTGTTTAAGGCTTCCTGTTTTCTTAAACAGGATGTGTTAACACTATTTATTCCTTCATGGCTAAGTCAAGAGAAGCATATTTAGAGGCAACTGGCTTACCAGGTTCAGCTTGAATTATTTAGGAAATCCAGGTGTATCCTCTCCTGATACCTTGTAAGTGAAGAGAAAATAGATGGTAAATCAACATGTCAATTAGAATTGTTAAACACCAACCTGAGACAACAAGGGTGACATCTCTTCCCTTGGTGTCTCTTCAAGAAAATACTATCTGTTAGGACGGCTGTAGGAGAGCACTACATATACAGATCATGGCATGATAGGAGGGACTTCAAAAAGCTCATTGAAAAACTGAATTAAAAGATAAGTTTATTTTGGTACAAAAAAATAAAACCCATGCATACTTTCTTTCATGATACACATTTTTCGTGAGTTCTTTGAAGACTCCTCATGTATGTGGAATGGAATCTGAAGCCCAGAAATTCTATTTTAAATGTTCTTCATTTCCTTTTCATCACTCCCTGAGTGCAGAGAAATCTTTTCCCCTTGAAGTCTAGGACCCAGCCCAACATGTAGCTATAGCAAAGGAGCAAAGTTAGCACAACAATGGACATAAAGAAGAGAGGTATCCTAAAATTATGACAAAGATGGGATTGTAACAGAAACCAAAAAAAAAAACAAGCAGCATTTCTTGTGCTGCCCCATCCAGGGTGCACTATACACAAAGAATCGTTCTTTGTGAGGTTTCTTTCACTAGCTCCATTCACTTTGATAAATAGGATAACCTGCAAAAAAAGCCCATCTAATAGTTGATAGGTTCCCATTGGATGTGTAGAACCAAGTACAATGGAATGGCTTCTAAATCGAGAAGGGGCATTTAATTCTAATGTAGGCTATCAGTAATTCTAATTCTATATAAGACATTTATAGAATAAGTTTTTCTTTATTAAGCTATCAGGTATGAAATGGGGTTGAATTTTTAAGGAACCAATATTAAATACAAAGAGAGGAGCAATACTGCTAATGATGATGGTGGACTCTACAGCATGTAAAATTGCCAGGATAATTTAAAAATAGTCTGTGAACACCTGAACAACTCTGAGGTTATTTTAGATAATCCAATGATGCTGTAGTTATAAATTGGAATATTTGAGAGTTTCTGACTTAAAAAAGATAATAATCAGGGGCAGGCATTTGGCTTAGCAGTTAAGATGCTCACATGCAATATTAGATTATCTGGGTATAATTTTCAGCTCCAGCTTTTTTAAGATTTATTTATTTTATCTGAAAGGCATAGTTACAGAGAGGCTGAGGCAGAGAGAGGATCTTGTATCTGCTGGTTCACTCCCCAGATGGCTGCATTGGGTGAAGCTATGCCAATTAGAAGCCAGGAGCTTCCTCCAGGTCTCCCACATGGGTGCAGGAGCCCAAGGACTTTGGCCATCTTCCACTGCTTTCCCAGGGCATAGCAGAGAGCTAGACCTGAAGTGGAGCAGCTGGGACTCGAACCTGTGCCCATATGGGATGTGGGCACTGCCGACAATCACTTTACCTGCTGTGCCACAGTGCTGGCCTCAAGCTCCAGCTCTTGACTAGCTTTCTACTAATGCAGATCTTAGGAAACACAGTGATGGCTCCAGTATTTGGGTTCCTGTCACGTGTATGGTAGACCTATATTGAGTTTTCAGAACCCAAACTCTGTTCCTGCAGCAGTAGGGGGTTAGAGGTAAACCAGCAGTTGGGAAATTACTCTTTCTCTTGCTCTCCTCTAAAAATAAAAAAAAGAAATCTAAACAAAACACAAAAATAAACAGTCCCTGGGCTGATACTGTGGTGCAGTAGGTTAATCCTCTGCCTGCAGTGCTGGCATCCTGTAGGGGCACTGGTTCTAGTCCAGGCTGCTGCTCTTTTGATCTAGCTCTCTGCTATGGCCTGGGAAAGCAGTGGAAGATAGCCCAAGTGCTTGGGCCCCTGCACCCATGTGGGAGACCTGGAAGAAGCTCCTGGCTCTTGGCTTTGGATCGGTGCAGCTCCGACTATTGCGGCCAACTGGGGAGTGAACCACCGGATGGGAGACCTCTCTCTTTGTCTCTACATCTCTCTGTAACTCTTTCAAATAAATAAAATAAATCTTTAAAAAATAAAATAAACAGTCCCAAACCAAGTGCTGCTGAACTAAATGCATTTTCAACTAAGTTTATTATAGCAAAAGTCTACAAGTCTTAAAAGAATTGTGGAAGCAAGATTTTAAGAAAAATCTTTTCTACCTAAGCCAGGAAATCAAGTCAATGCCAACAGTGACAAGTCATGTTGTTGGCTACTCTCAAGATGAAATAAGGATACAGACACTTTACCTAGGTGTTCTTCCCCCTAAAAACTCTTAAGACAGTCTAATCATGAGAAAAATGTCAGGCAAACCCACATTGAGGAGCATGCAACAAAATATCTGACCAGTACTCCTGACAACACTGACAGTCATGGGTCCAAAACAAAGGAAGTCAGAAATTCTGGTGCTCAAGACAAGCCTAAGGGCCAACAGTGACCAAATGTACTGTAGGATCTTGAATGGAATTCTGGAACAGATAAAGGCCATTGAGGCAAAATTAAGGACATCTGGTAAAGTGTGATTTTTGATTAATGTGTCAATATTGATTCATTAGATGTGACAAATTGTTGTGTATTTGATGGTCACAATGGAAGACACTGCATACAGGGTGTATGGAAACTTTGTACTATGCAACTTCTCTATAAACGAAAATTATTTCAAAATAAAATGTTTATTAAAATATATGGCAGCTACGGATACAGCTGAAAAAGCCTCTTCTGATATAATGTTTGCAGAGGAAGATGCTTTTAGTTTATAAATTATTTTCATAATTTGTGACAGTTCTCACATCTGCTACTATAAAATTCATTGCAGCTTCTCTGCCTCTTGGGAAAAAATGCATTTAATTATCAGTGAAATTCAACTTCAGCTTGTTATGATGAATGATTTGAACCTGTCAGCTTTCCCCCCTCAAAAACAAAAGAACAGAGATGAAATACAGTCTTATTCCTCTACGCCTTTCCTTCCACCTGCTTCTTTTAATTGATGAAGGTTTGAGCTTTTATTAATCTTTTTGAGCTCTTCTGTAAAATGCAGAAAAAGCTAATATGATATCATTGTATCTAGCTAATGTGTGTGCTTTGTGAAATTGATACACCCTGCCAAGACATAAATTACTTAAGCTTTGATAAATGTGTCCAAATCAAGGAATGTTCAAACAGATAAAGCACAGCAATTCCTCTCTTTTTCTTTTTAAAACTCCATTTTGTGCTTGGGGTAGTTAAGGTGGTTAAATGTTTTTGCATTATTATTGTAATATAATGGGACAAAAACAGCTGTAACACTGAAATTAGCATGAAGGGCCCAGCAGGGACAAAAGTAAGCAGGGCCATCTAGCCCTGTGTTTTGTGGATTACATCTAACGATTCTGCCTTGGAATGAGTGGTTTGCCCACAGATTCTGAACCACCTGCAGTCATTTCCTGGCACGTTGTATCACAGAAACTGTTCAGAGATGAGAACACTGGGGAGATGTATTGTACTTTTAGTTCCCACTGCTGACTCACTTGGTACATTGGAATCAAAGATCACAGATACTTTGTTGGCATAGAGAGCTCACCCGTGTCTGATCTGGATGTGACTCAGAAGGCAGTGAGAGAGGAAACACAAGGAAATATGTGATGGAAGTTGTGAAGTTGAGAAGGTTGACTGCCACTTGGTCACTAATTTATCACATTGCCGTAAGTAAGTTGCTCAGCCAACCATTATTCAGTTTTCTGGAGGCTTGAGAACCCCTCGGAGATGATTCTTTAGCAGAAGGCACCAAGGCTATCCATTGGACCAAAGAGCAGTCGATCAGTCATTGAATGCTTTTTGGGAATGAACAAGCTCACTAATTTCCATCCTTTGATTTAATCACCACAAGCCCCCAGCCAGGGAGAGACAGGTGCGAAAACTGGGGTCAGGTTTTACATGTCAGCAAGGGATAATGACATCATCAGGCCCCCTGATGCATGGTTTTCCTTCCATATTCTACTGCTTCCCTTTTGACAGTGATGGGTGTCGCTCCCCCTCTTCGTGGAGGAACGACACAGGACCCTGCGTTCTTCTCTCGTCTGCTCGGCCCTCCCCGGGTTTGCTGCTGGTTCTTCCCGGGTTGGCTACTATCCCTTCCACCTCCGTGGAAGGGCAGTTCCCCCTGGCCACATTCCCCACTTCCGCAGGGGAGCGGCACACCGCCGGCCGGCTTTCTCGGGGGCTGCACAGGTGTTCCCCTTAGATGTTCCCCTTAGATGTTCCTGGTGCATGCCGTCTCTCTCCTCCTTTATAGTCCTCCTCCGCCAATCCCAACTCGGCTGCCCACACGCCGAGTACGCTGCTCTCCTCCAATCAGGAGCAAGTCCTACAGTTTATTGGTTGAACTGGAGGCAGCTGTGCGGAAGCTGTTTACTTCTCTCCCAGCGCCATATTGTGGGAGAGCAGATGCATAGAATAAGTCTTAATTCCAGTAACTCAGTCCAGTCCGGGCTGCTCCCCACAATGGGTAACTGGGGGACAGGGTTGTGGCTTATTGGTCCCCAGCCTTCCCTGATTAGGTCTCCTGAGGTTGAGCATGAGCCTTGGGGACCTAGGTCACACAACCATCTGGCATAGCTGCCCTCTCCGCTCTGGTGATTTATGACCAGAGGAAGGCTGAACAAGTACAGTGCTGGGAGAGGAAGCAGAAAAAGGGGGTGCAGGTTTCAACTTTTAAAGACACCAAGAAATATATTCATCCTTTTAATTATACTACTCTGCTAGTCAAGAAGTACTTACTGATAACTGTGCAATTTTGGCTTTGATAGAGAAATCACTACATAGAAGGACTGTGTTTTGTTTCATTTCATTTGAAAGGCAGAACGAGAGAGAGAGACAGATCTTTCATCCACTGGGTCACTCCAGTGCTTGCAGGGGCTGAGCCAGGGCAAAGCCAGAAGCTCATTCTAGGTTTTTCATGTGTGTGTCAGAGACCGGGTACTTGGGCCATCACCCTAAGGCGTCCCAGGATGTGCATCAGCAGGAAGCTGAAACTGAAAGCAGAACTGAGAATCAAACCCAGGCATCCTGATATCGGATGTGGGCATCCCACATGAGGCTTAACTGCTGGGCCAATGCTCATCCTTGTCGATGTATCTATTTCTCTACTTGGCTAATATTGTCATCAATGCTAGTAGGAAATATGATAGTCTGGGGAAACCAAACAAAATTAGTGCACAAATCACACACCTTTTATCTAAGAAACCATCAGTGAGTGTTTTCACTGGGTGACAGAAGCATAGATCAGTGATGTTAGCCAAGTTTATTATGTTTTACATAGATGAACCTTAAAATTAAGGGCTGCTTAAGCAGGTTTGGACCTAAAGTATAGTTTACTAGAATGAGTTTTCTAGAAACCAAATTGTATTTTAAATTCTTATATGGAGAATCTTTTCTGAAGAGTTAAGGAACTTTTGTAAAAGCAAATAATTCCATCCATCCGTTTGATAAGCTTCAAGTGTTTTTTTTTTTTTTTTTTGCACTCATATTTCTTAGGTGAGTCATGTATGTTTGGTCAAGTTCCATTACAACATAAATTACTACCAGGAAAATCCACAGATCTTAAAAATAAGTCTTAGTAACAAGCCATTTATGATATGATAATTATTTTATTGAGCAATCTCAGGACCATCACAATGGAAGTCTAAGAAATAAGAGAAGGATCTCATCATTGAGTCTATCATGTATTCTAAAATGTGCCAGGGAGTGGGTGTTTAACATAACATTTAAGATACCTGTGCCCCACATCAGAGTGCCTGGGTCACATTCCTGGTGCCTTCAGAATTCTGCTAATGTGCATCCTGGGAGGAAGCAGGTGATGCCTCAAGTGTTGAGTTCCTGCCACCCACAGAGGAGATCTGAATTGGGTTAGCCTTCTGTTTGGATATTTGGGGAAATAACTCACTAATGTGATACCTCTCTCCCACCCCTCCATCAATCCCTCTTTTGCGCCTTCCCTCCCTCCCCCAAATAAATAAAAATAATAATAAAAATAATAAATAAATAAAATAAATAATAAATAAAAATAATAAAAATGAACCAAGATCAGCTGAGAGTTAACATCACAAAATTTCCTCATCATTGAATAATGAGTTCAGTAAGTTTTCAGTAATTGAGAAAGAGAGTAGAGAACAGAACAAGTAACTGAATCAGAAAAATATGTCATGTAAAGCAAACATTTTAAGAAAAGATAGAACATGTTGCTACTGGTAGCAAAGAGTGTTTCATACTTGCAGTTGAAAAAATTATTTTTGGGCCGGTGCCGTGGCTCAATAGGCTAATCCTCCGCCTGCAGCACCGGCATACTGGGTTCTAGTCCCATTCAGGGCGCCGGATTCTGTCCCAGTTGCCCCTCTTCCAGGCCACCTCTCTGCTATGGCCCGGGAGTGCAGTGGAGGATGGCCCAAGTGCTTGGGCCCTGCACCCCATGGGAGACCAGGAGAAGCACCTGGCTCCTGGCTTCGGATCAGCGCAGTGCGCCAGCCGCAGCGCGCCAGCCGCGGCGGCCATTGTGGGGTGAACCAATGGCAAAGGAAGACCTTTCTCTCTGTCTCTCTCTCTCACTGTCCACTCTGCCTGTCAAAAAAATTATTTTTGAATGGAAAATACAGCTTAGTCCTGTTAATAAAGTATTAATCAGTAGCATGTAGTATAAAGGTAAGAATTCAGATTTTCTTTTTAAGAGAAGCCAGTTGAATGGGAAGATGCCAGAACGGATAAAGCTACGAAAGAGAGGAAGGAAGGCAGGAGTGAAGGAAGAGCTGCAGAAGCTGTGTGGAATCAGATGGGGGTGAGGGAGTAAGTGAGCATTTGTATTACACCAGACATTCAACAAAGCCAGGGTGTGTCCCATCAGCATTTACCAAGCAAGGCAGACCTTGTGAAATACCGGAAACAGGTGAAAAAACAGGTCACAGACTCTGGGCTACAAGGATCATGATCACAGAGAGGAGAAATTGGATCTTGATCAGCAAGGGTGTCTAATCTGTTCATGAGTGCTTGTCCCTCTCTTTGGAGAAGGAGCCAGGCTATGCCAGTGCTCCAGATCTCAAGTCTCAACTGCACCTGGGGCTGGCCATGTGATGCAGCAGTTAAGATGCTGTTTGAAATGCCTGCATTGCATATTGGAGGGCCTGGGTTTGAGGTCTGACTACTCCTGATTCTAGCTTTTTGTGAATGTGTACCATGGGAGGCAGCAGGTGATGATTCAAGTACTTGGGTTCCTGCCACCATGTGGGAGACCTGGATTGAGTTCTAGTCTCCTGGCTTTGGCCTAGCCCAGCTGTGACTACTGCAGGCGTTTTGGGGGTAGGCGAGCAGATGAGAGCCTTCTCTGAGCCCTCCCTCTGTATGTCTCTCTGTCTCTCTACCTTTCAAATAAATAAAATATTTGGGGCAGGAGGGTGGTGGTGGGAAGAATTAGACCAGCATACTATACTCCAGGGAGAAGTACCAGTGGATGAGAATGAAGTTTGTGGACATTTAAGTATCAGAAACATTTTGAGTCAGGAATCCAAAGTAATGACTTCTCTTCCCCTGTTGAGCATGCCAGTCTTTCCACAGCAGGAAAAAGAAATATCAATTCAGGATGTGAAGGCCTCTAAGAAGAGGTATATGGATTTAGGTTCTCAAAAAAGGAATGTGTATCCTATCACATTATGTGTTCCGCCAACCTCATAATCTTAGTGAAGAGAAAATAACTTTTTTTAAACTCCAGAAATAAGAAAAGCTCTAAGGAAATTAATCAAAGGGAGAAATGTATTAGGTAAGACCCCCTCCCATTCAAAGCAAAAAGGACCCCAACCCATGCATTTTGGGTCCTTGGATTCCTGCTCTAAAGTAATCCTGGGACTTGAAAACACTCCACAAAATTCTGTTAGCACTGACATCTAAAGTTTTGTGAACCAATGGAAGAGAACCTCAGGTTACCAAACTGTATCATATAGTTAAACACAAAATCTATAATCCAGCTTATGTCTCTTTTTTTTTTTCTTTTTCAAGATTGGATTGAAAGCTATAATTTTTGGAATAATCTGAGGCCAGTTTTACCAAGAGCTTTGCCAAGTTTGAAAGGGCCAGAGAACCAGTGCATAAACATAGCCTCACTTCTTTTGTCACCCTTTCCATCATGCTGACAAGCTTTCTGTGAAATGACTGCATGAGTGGTTTGTGCCAATAAAGATAAGAGGCTATCTGTGTTTCCACTAGAACCTTCATTTCACTAATTCGTCTATAAATATTCACTTATGTCAACAGTTTCATATATAATGATTATATCCCTCAGAATCCATATTAACCTAATTAAATGACTTTTCCATATCACAAAGAATCTTATACTACAAAAAGAATAAGAAGCAAAATCAAATGTAAATAAAGTACTATGTTTTGGTGGTTATTATGCAGTCCAAAATATGCAGAATCTGTAAAACACATGCATGTAACTGTTACTTAAGAATGCTGTCTTTCTGGGAATAATTCAGTTGTAACACATTTATTAAATCACATGCAGTCTATTAATTAAGTCAAAATCTACTTTTCAGTGTTAATTTTTATTCTATGAAGGCAATTAAATATGTAATTATATTTTTTCAACTGAAATTTTTATAGAACTTTCTAAAACTGATTAGGCCTTTTATTTTACAGTGTGTGATGGATTTACATTAAAAGCTATGAAATTATGTCATAAGCCTTTGAATATAATAATATCTGAATATTTCCAAATATATTTAAGAGACTTATCAGTATCTCAAATTCATATGGTTTTTACCTCCTTGGTAGAAACTTTAAGCATTCCAGAGTTTTCTTCCTTTTGAAGGAAAAGGCTTCACAAATTTTGATTTTAAATGAGAGGCCAAAGCACTACATTCACCAATCTAGAAAAACAGAATTGTAAAAATTAGGAAACAGAGACTAAAACTACATTAGTGTGTCAAAATGAAATATAGTCTTCTTTATCTCACCATCTAATTTTTGTACTCAGTTTTGTGTTACTTGAATTAAATGCTCATCTTATTACACTGTGGGGCCCAACTGTGTATGTGAAATGCTACTTTGCAAGAATTTGAATAATTTTGAAAGAATTCCCCTTCTACTTTGACTTCAGTCTGCGTGCATGCTGAAAGCCTAACCTGAAGTTTGTTTCTCTCCCTTCTTTCAAACAGCTCTTCTGTGACAGTAAAGAAGTGGTGCCTGTCGCAGAGGGACTAGACTGGGAAGACAAAGATGCTCCGGGGACATTGGTCGGAAACGTGGTTCACTCACGGATCATCAGCCCCCTGCGCCTGTTTGTTAAGCAATCCCCAGTGCCGAAGCCAGGCCCCGTGACGTATGCAGACAGCATGGAAAACTTTTGGGATTGGCTGGCCAACATCACGGAGGTTCAGGAGCCATTGGCCAGAACTAAACGGAGGCCAATAGTAAAAACAGGAAAATTTAAAAAAATGTTTGGATGGGGTGACTTCCATTCCAACATTAAAACTGTCAAACTCAACCTCCTAATCACAGGAAAAATTGTCGACCATGGGAATGGAACATTCAGTGTTTATTTCCGACATAATTCAACAGGCCTGGGCAATGTTTCAGTGAGCTTGGTACCCCCCTCCAAAGTAGTGGAATTTGAAGTTTCTCCCCAGTCTACCTTGGAGACCAAGGAATCCAAGTCTTTCAATTGTCGCATTGAGTATGAAAAAACAGATAGGGCGAAGAAGACTGCCTTGTGCAACTTTGACCCATCCAAGATCTGCTACCAGGAGCAGACTCAGAGCCATGTGTCTTGGCTGTGCTCCAAGCCCTTCAAGGTCATTTGCATCTACATTGCCTTTTACAGTGTTGATTACAAACTTGTGCAAAAGGTCTGTCCTGACTACAATTACCATAGTGAGACCCCCTACTTATCTTCTGGCTGAATCTTTCTGCAGCTATGGAAATGAAGGACATAGATATATAGATATTTAAGTAGAATGACCACAAAACATGATAAGTTCTTCATGGTAAAGGATCCCTTCTGTTTCTGGCATTGAACCATAGTTCTCTATCAAGTTTTCTAATTAAAAAAAGAAAAAGAAACATCTTCAAATGTGGAATGTGTTTGTTTTGTTTTGATTATAAGTACTTTTAACTAAGGAGTCAAACTGTTGATGGAACCATCACTTTTGTGTAAGATGACCAAGTTCTAGAAGTATCATTAATTCTCTAAAAGAACAAGGATACGCAGCCATGTGTAACAAGAAGGAATCGAATGATGCACGTGATTCATGTTGCTCTGAAAATGAGCCTGAATTTGACGTATGTTTTGAAAAGTTACCTTGAAACTAGGAGATTCAGTAGTAACCAAAAATGTTGTATTTGATAAATGAATTGTGTTTCTGACATTGAATTCCTTTTTTATTCCTAACTCTCTCCCCACATCTGTACCAGCATTGATACCAGAAGTGAAAGGGTACAATTTGTCTCCAAATCCACGTGTGGAGTTACAGTGCCACAGTGGAACTGGGTGTATCATCTGAGCTGGATGTGAGTGGAATGTGATCTAAGCACTTAGCCATGAGTTGATCACAATCCTTAGTAATCTCATCTGAGTGATAATCCTGGTGTGTGATCAGGAAAGCACATCTGGGTATAAGTCAGTTCCACAGTAATGAAGCTCAGTAGTTTCTAGATTCTTCTGTCAAATTCAGTGCTGTGGGGTTACCAAAAATGACAAAGCTTGTGTTCACCCTCGCTGTTAAAACCTCATTCTATTTGTTTTACAGTGTGATTTTATATACACGTGTACAGTAATTCTGAAATTTGGAGGAAGTAATTGCTTCCTTGCTGAGATTGGGAACAAAAATTGGAAGTGGAGACAGGAAAAATTCCAGGATTCTGGCTGGATTTGTTGTATTTAGCATTTCAGACTAAGTTCTCATTGCATTTAACTATTTGAATGAGGGATCAATTTCTGTAAGGAAATATAGGAATATTTAAGCATTTCTAATTAAGTGCTAACAACCCTGATACCTGGCTTACTTTGCCAGACTTTTGAAATTACTTCCAAATTAAGGTCACTTCCCAGTCAGTGCCCCTGGCATCATCTCTGTGGGAGTAAATGGCAATCCTGTATGGTGCAACTGGATGATCCTTGAATTAACACAGAATGAAGATGTGGTTGGCAGGAAAGAGGCTGCTAGAACCCAGGAGACTAATGGAGTGCTTACTCATTTTATAATACATGTTAACTTTTTCCCTTCTCTTGTCTGTAAAATACCAACTAAAGTAAAATATTAAATTGAAGACTAAAGTAAGCTAAGTCCTAACCAACAAAAATGCATTTTCCACCTTGTTCAAACAGCAAGCAGCTCTGTTCTCTATTTTACATCTCGATTCCTTTCTTTTTACTGGTGAAATCTGCACAGTGTTCGATTTTGTCCTTTGTAAAATTGTACTAGGCTTAGTGTGTGGTAGTGCAGGCTTGAAATATTTTCTCTGAGTTCATCGGGTGCTTTTGTAATTTTTGTGGTTGGTGAGTAACATTTTGAGACATGTTTTTATTTTCATCTAGACACAAGAGTAAAAGACTATTTATTGTAAAATATGTGGGAACCATATATGTATATATACTTAGCGAGTTTTCTGTGTACAGAGAAAGTATGTGTACACATTTCTATGTAAATAAAAAGAATTTGCTAGATCTGTCCCATGACTTCAGGGTGCTTATTTTGTGAAAACTCTTCGTTCTGCTTGTTTTTTCTTTTCCCCCTCACAGAAGTTTATTTTATGTGTGTGTGCGTGGGTAGGTAGGTGGGTAGGCTTCTGTGTAATACCAGCTGAGCATTAAGACTTTGCCTGTGTGCATATTAAATACAGCAGCTTGGCTGTGAAGATTAAAAAGTAAAGTAAAAGGATAATTCACATAAAACATCTGGTATGTAGCATGGCATCAGGGAAGAACTCTGTAAATGTGAGCTGCCGATACGGTTGCTGTTATTGTTACAACTGGAAATGAGATTTAAAACTATCTGATGTTCAAAAGCCGAGAGGCACAAATGTTGTTCCCATGCAAAGTAAAAATACTGTAAATCGATTTATACAATTTTTAGGTTTTAGCAGTGTTGGTGGATTTTTTTTAAGTTTCCCATAGGCATATTTTTAATTTGGAGTAGAACATATGTCACATATATTCCTAAGTCATAACTTCATTTCAAAGCCTACATAATTGTCAGTAGTGGTACTTGGCACAACATAAATCAGACCCCATTTAAACATGCAAATGCACACATTTATACAAAATGAGTTTTGCCTTTTAGTACTGTAGTTGAGGAAAAGGACTTTTATGGAAGCTAATTTTGTATACAGTCACAAGTTGTTCAGAAGATAAATACCCCTTTTTAATTTTTAAAAATTATTTTTAATTGTATTGTTCTTGAGATAATGTGTTTTTAACTTAAATTATAGTAAAATGCTTAATGACTTTACTGAATAAAGAATTCAACAAGTAGAAAGACAGTATTCCATCAGGAAAATAGGCAAGACTATAAACAGTAATCAAAGGAAATGATATTCAACATGTCATATAAAGTAAATTTTAATGAAGTCATAAAATCATTAATATTACAGTAGTATATAATTCTCAATTCACTTGGTAAATATTTAAATATTTAATTTAATAAGCAGATTGACTGCAAAAAATTATCAGCCCACCATTAACATAGAGCAATATTTCAAAGAGAATACAAACTACACTGCTGTCTCAGTCCCCCTCATTTGAGAGACAAGTCTCCGTGAGGGCAAAAGATTTGTCTACTGGTCAGTGGCAAACCCAGCTGAAATGTGTTTCTCAGGACTCCCAATACCAGATCTTGTACCACATAACAAAGGAAAACTCAACCAGGTAATCAAGACAATAGAAACAATTGTTGTGAGTTTATAGCAAGGCATGATCCAAAAGCCAAAACTAAATGTGAAACTTGGGAGATGCTCTCCCTCTGAAATCTTCAGGGTTGTAATTTCTCATGATCAGAGAATTTTTGAAGAACTAAAACTATTGAGAAATAAAGTCAGGGTAAATCTGTTAGAGCCAAAGAAATGCATCCTATTATATATTCGAGATATGACTGGCTACAAATTAACCACAGAACAAGATTTGCAGAGTTTTCAAGTGATTATAGCACTTGAGAAAATATTTTCAAAGAAATTGGTAAATTATATGGAGTTCCTTGACTGTATAAACTCTTATTTTATTCCATAAAGAATATTAAATTAGTTAACTAGTCTGTAAAATAGAGAATGGAATCATGCATTATTACTTGAATAAAACTGTAGTTAACCCAAAGTCAATCGGTCAGAACTTTCAATAAATGTTCGTTTAATATCACAAATTGTAAAAGGCAAGTCACAGGAAAACAAGCTCTTAATAGGAGTTTTTTTTTTTTTTTTTTTTCAGAAAATCTTGTAGAATATATTCAAGGATGATTTCATATTCACCCAGCCTCCTATCCCATATTGTGAGATGTGGAAATCTGGGAACATATCCTATTCTGCTTCATTTTTAATCTTCCCCTTTCTTCATACAACTCAACTCCCCCATAAATAGTATTTCATATATTCTGTAAAAGAATGAGTTGATTTCTTTGTTCCCACCAAAGCACCTGGCAAAGAATCTGGTCTGTAATAGAGTCAGTAAGTTTCTTCAAAGAAAAGAATCAGTAGAAGGGATAGAGATGATAGAGAGAGAGAGAAAGATTTATTATGGGAATTGGCTTCCATGAGTAACAGAGGCCAAAAGTCCCATGATCTCCCATGCGTAAGCTGGAGAACCAGGAAACCTGATGAGGTCAAAGTTAAAGTTGTAAGGAATTTGATGTCTAAGAGCAAGAGAAGATAGATGCCCTAGCTTAAAGAGAGAGCAAGTGAGTGAATTTGCCCTTTCTCTGCCAATGTGTTATATCTAGGCCCTCAGTGGGTTGAATCATGCACATTCATGTTGACCAGAGCAGATCTCCTTTACATTAGTCTGCTGGTTCAATTGTTAATCTGTTCCAAAAACATCCTCAGAGACACACCCAGAAATGTTTTATCAGCCATCTGGGTATCCCTTAGCTCCACTAAGTTGACACATAAAATTAACTGTCACAAGCAGGTACCTGATCAAAATCTGTCAGTTGAATTATTAAAATCTCCAGTGCAATAGATGATTATTCAAAACCCACTCTACTCACATAATGTGACAGTATCTTAAACTGTTCCCACCATGAACACCATGCCCCAGCTAAACATGTTACCCATTGAATATTAACTCCCGGAAACACAGAAACTTAGAAGCTAAAAACGATTTTAGAAATCATCTAGGGACCGGCGCAGTGGCTCACTAGGCTAACCCTCCGCCTTGCGGCGCCGGCACACCGGGTTCTAGTCCCGGTCAGGGCGCTAGATTCTGTCCTGGTTGCCCCTCTTCCAGGCCAGCTCTCTGCTGTGGCCAGGGAGTGCAATGGAGGATGGCCCAAGTACTTGGGCCCTGCACCCCATGGGAGACCAGGATAAGTACCTGGCTACTGCCATGGGATCAGCGCGGTGCGCCGGCCGCAGCGGCCTTTGGAGGGTGAACCAATGGCAAAAGGAAGACCTTTCTCTCTGTCTCTCTCTCTCTCTCACTGTCCACTCTGCCTGTCCAAAAAAAATAAATAAATAAGCTAGGGTAAATTTTATTTATCAGCTAAACAAATGCAAATTTGACATGGCTCAACAGCCTAATTGTTCTTACTGGCCTGATTAAAGCCATTCTTTTTGTTCCTTACTCCTCCAAATCACTGATATTCCATATCTGCAATAGAAATCCCAGCTGTCCACCAAAATGTATTCTGCTTCTCCCATTGCAGTGGAAGGGTCAGTGTATTAGGTAGATTCTCAGTATTCTAATAACAAGTACCCTAAAGGAAGTTCTTAGGAAGGTTTATTTCAGCTTACAATTTGGGAGTTTCAGTGCGAGATCAGTCAACCCCATTGGTTCAGGTGTCTTCTGTGGCCAGAGGACAGCCGAGGGATGATCACATGGAAGATCAGAAAGCAGCCATGGAAACTGGTCTGTGAGAACTCCTGCGCCTGATAACGGCCTTCTAAAGCCCCAGGTAAGCCGAGAAAACTCATGGAGCCTACCTCCTAGATGCCATAATGAGATTAAGTCTCAGCACTTAATCCATTTGCATTAGACTGTAGAGTCCAGGCCCCCTATTTATTGGCTTATCCAAAGTATAGTATCAAGTACGAAGCTGTCCAGCTAGATTGAATGCCTCTTCTCTCATGCAGTGAGGGTTGGCCTTGATGAGCTTCCTTTAATGGAGTGTGAGGGGAAGACACGTGTACACTTCCAGGAGGAAACATACATAGGTGTGCTCATGCCGCTTCCCCTACAGCTGGCTCTGATAGATGCTGAGGCACAAATTGAAAGACACAAAGCAAGACAGATGCTGGAGTGGTTTTCTGATTATGGAAAAGAGTTACTCAACTAACCCAAAATCCACCCTGGATTGCTCAATGAGAGAGAAGAAAATGCTTGTACATTGTTCTTTAAATCCTTGAATTGTTGGGATGGATTTGTCACCACAGATTGTCATGACCTAACTAATAGAGATGTTTCATATGTACTCTAGCCCACTCTCATCTTTGTCTTTTTGAATTGTTACTTTTAGCATATGACATTGGAGTAACAATGTCACTTGCACTTTTATCTTGCTTTATCATTGATACTTTTCATGTGCTCTGTCATCAAAAAACAATACAGGGCCGGTGCCACGGCTCACTAGGCTAATCCTCCACCGTGCGGTGCCGGCACACCGGGTTCTAGTCCTGGTCGGGGCGCCAGATTCTGTCCAGGTTGCTCCTGTTCCAGGCCAGCTCTCTGCTGTGGCCAGGGAGTGCAGTGGAGGATGGCCCAAGTGCTTGGGCCCTGTACCCCATGGGAGACCAGGAGAAGCACCTGGCTCCTGGCTTCGGATCAGCAAAGTGTGCCGGCTGCAGCGCGCCGGCTGCGGCGGCCACTGGAGGGTAAACCAATGGCGAAAGGAAGACCTTTCTCTCTATCTTTCTCTTTCTCTCTCACTGTCCACTCAGCGTGTCCAAAAAAAAAAAAAAAAGATACAGATTCACAAAGCCAGAGATCACACTTTACATTTTTTTGAATGCCCCTCAATGTCAGGCTAAAGCTATTGTCTTTTAAGTAATGTATACACAGTGCTAAGTTGCAAAATGGATTGGGCTTTGTGGCACAGGGAGTTAAGCCACCATTTGGGATTCACCCATCCCATATCAGAGTGCCTAATATCAAGCATCACCTCCATTTTTTATCCAGCCTCCTATTCTAATGCACACCCTTGGAGGAAGCAGTAAATGACTCAAGATCTTGGATCCCTGCCAAGAAAACCTAGATGATGGAGTTCCTGGCTCCTTGTTTGCATCTGGCCCATCCCGGGCTGTTGAGAACATTTGGGAAGTAAACTAGTGAATAGGGGTCCCTCTCTCTGTCTCTCTCCCTCTCTCTGCCTTTCAAATAAGTAAAAATAAACTTCAAAAATTAAAGATAATATAGGAAGTTATTTCCTTAAAAACATTATTTTGTTATAGACATTTTGTCTAATGGTTAAGATATCCCTTAAGATGCCCATGTCCCATATTGATGTGCCTGGATTTCATGCCCAGCTTCACTCTTTGATTCCAGCTTCCTGCTAATGTGACCTCTAAGAACCAGCAATGATAGCTCAAGTAATAGGGATTTGGCCACCCACATTAGGAGACTTGGCTTCAGCCCTAGCTTGGGGTCATTTTGGGCATTTGGAGAGTGAATCAGCGTGGGAGATCTCTGTCTCTCTACTTTTCTGGCTACCTCACTCTTTCTGTGTCCCACTTTCCCTCTCTCTCTGCCTCTGAAAATTATTTTTAATAATAACATTATTTTACACATTACCCATATAAAATAGAGAATTCTTAAAACAAAACAAAAAAAGAAAACCAAAAGTCAAGAATCATGGTAGTTCAACTTCACTAAAAAATATAAATTTTTTTATCTTTTTTTTTGAAATGCACTCAAACGAGTTAATAATTCAAATGGTACTGACATAGTGTATGATAGATCTCTCTCTCTCTTTCTCTCTCTCTCTCTCTCTCTTTCTGTATAGTAATTCTGTTTCTATGTCCAGAGATAAACCATAGTATAAATTTCTTGTGTATTCTGGCAGAGGTAAATTAATGTTTTTAAAGTATTTTTCAAATTTATCTGGGAGACAGAGAGATGGAGACAGAATAAGCTCCCATCTTCTGATTCACTCCCCAGATAACCTACAATATCCCTGGGTTGATCCAGGAATTCAATCCAAGTCTCCTACATGGATAGCAGGAACCCAACAGCTTGAGCCGTTGGCTGCTGCCCTAGGATCTGAATTATCTGAAAGCTAGTATCAGGAGCCAGAGCTGGTTATTGAGCCCAGGAACTCTGATATGGGACACAGGTGTCTTAATTGGCATATTAGCAAATTTCTGTCATTGAAATATATTGAATGCTTAAGGATATTTTCTTCATAATGAATACTCTATTATTTGAGTATTCTGCTTAACTGAAACAATGCAATCATTTGTTAGTTTCTCATTCTTAAATTTAGTAAATCATTTTAAAGTGTCATAAAAATAAAATTTTAATTTAAAAATACTACCCAAAATCCCATCACTAATTAATTAAGTATATTTAGTGTATGTTTTCCTTCTCATCTTTATCCAAATATATAGACATTTGTATAAATGTGTGTACATACCCACAAACACAGGCATATATCATTTTATGGAGTTGGAATCATGTGCAGAATGGTCATAAAATAAATACACCATTATATCTGATATATAAAACATTTGGCACAAAAAAGATGCCAAGAATATCACCTAAGCAAATCATATGGTAAATAATTAGAAGCTCAATATGAAGTCCTGCATGGAATGCTGCAGTGGTTCTATGAGTAATGGGATGCCTTCTACCTTCCGTCTTTTTTTTTTTTTTTTTTTTTTTGACAGGCAGAGTGGACAGTGAGAGAGAGAGACAGAGAGAAAGGTCTTCCTTTTGCCGTTGGTTCACCCTCCAATGGCCGCCGCGGCCGGCGTGCTGCGGCCGGCGCACCGCGCTGATCCCATGGCAGGAGCCAGGAGCCAGGTGCTTTTCCTGGTCTCCCATGGGGTGCAGGGCCCAAGCACCTGGGCCATCCTCCGCTGCACTCCCTGGCCACAGCAGAGGGCTGGCCTGGAAGAAGGGCAACCGGGACAGAATCCGGCGCCCCGACCGGGACTAGAACCCGGTGTGCCGGCGCCGCAAGGCGGAGGATTAGCCTAGTGAGCCGCGGTGCCGGCCCCTTCCGTCTTTCTTGTCATCCACCCTATGACCAGTAGAGGCCCAATAGAATAGCCCCTGAAACAGAGTAATTTTGCCGAACTTGGAGCCAAACAGAAATTACAAATTCTGTTTAACAGACATAAGCTCTTCATTCTCAATGCCCCTGTGGCATCCACTGTAGTAAATGGAGTTTATTGTTATCATAATCCTACTCCACTCCATTTATGAAAGAGCCATCCAAGTCTTAACATTACAGATATGAAAGAATCTTCACAGGGAAAAGGAGCTATTGCTAATTGATGCCTACTCTGTTCATCACCATCCTGGATACCTTACAGATAAACACAGATATTGGAATTAGTTCAGCCCATATGTAAGTCTTTAATCTATCATTTAACAGTAGTGTGATCTTAGCCAGTTACTCACCCTCTCTGAGCTTCAGTTTTCTCATCTGCAAAATGGAGTAATAATCCCTGCCTCATGCTGCTGTTAAGGTGAAAATATCACGTAAGTCATGAGCAGTAAGGGATGGTAAGAAATTTGAAGGAAAATATTGTTATTTTTTGCTAGCAATACTTTTATACAGCATAGACCCACCAACACCAGTATAAATAGAGTTCACTGTTTGTATTCAGAATAACTCTCTCTGAAATCACCTGGAATATTGTAAAAATATATATTACTGGGCTCAAAGCCATATTTTTAGATAGGCAGTGGGAATTATAAGTCATCTTCAGAGAGATGGATGTCTAAATTATTTTCTATCTGTATTTAGAAGAAATTGAAAATGCAGACATAATGACCTGTACAGAAGAAACCAAAGATTTTAAATATATGTATATATATATATGACATAGCAGATTTAAGTAGAAAATAAGTACTTCGCTAAATATAAAAAGAACAAAAGAAAACTAATTTTACTTTTTTAAACAAAGCTAATTTTACTTTTAATATAAGCTATTTATTTTTGTTGTTTTTGTTTTTTTAAAAAAAATTTATTTATTTATTTGAGAGATAGAGTTATAGACAGTGAGAGAGAGAGACAGAGAGAAAGGCTTCTTCCCGGACTCCCATGTGAATGCAAGAGCCCAAGGACTTGGCCCATCTTCTACTGCTTTCCCAGGCCACAACAGAGAGCTGGATAGGAAGAGGAGCAGCTAGGACTAGAACTGGCACCCATATGGGATGCTGGCACCACAGGTGGAGGATTAACCTACTGCGCCATGGTGCCGGCCCCTAAGCTATTTATTAAAATAATGACCACCATGCTATCTAGATAGTAGTTGGCTCCTGGCGGATGGTCTTGCTCTTTATTGTTCATTTTACCTTGATATAACTGACGTAGTTACATTGCTGTATCCCAGCAGCTCATTTGTGCAGTAAGATCTTGCCCAGTGTGCTCTGTCCACAGCACTGGGAATGAGCCATATTACCCACACTGATTCAGTCAGAAGCTTTCTCTGAGAATTTAAGAGTTAGAGCCAACAGACAGTTCATCTTGGGCCATTACCCTTAGGGGTTATTGCCCATGATGTTTTCCAGCTCATTGGTAAGAGGAGCAAGAGGGGCCAGCGCCGCGGCTCACTAGGCTAATCCTCCACCTGCGGCGCCGGCACACCGGGTTCTAGTCCCGGTCGGGGCACCGGATTCTGTCCTGGTTGCTCCTCTTCCAGTCCAGCTCTCTGCTGTGGCCCGGGAAGGCAGTGGAGGATGGCCCAGGTCCTTGGGCCCTGCACCCCATGGGGACCAGGAGAAGCACCTGGATCCTGGCTTCGGATCAGCACAGTGCACTGGCCGCAATGCGCCGGCCATAGTGGCCACTTGGGGGGTGAACCAACGGAAAAGGAAGACCTTTCTCTCTGTTTCTCACTGTCTAACTCTGCCTGTCCAAAAAAAAAAAAAAAAAAAAAAAAAAAAGAGCAAGAGTTGCTGTCCTGCCAAAAAAAAGAGGAAGTAAGCACTCACAAAGGAGCAGAGATGAAAAGGCAAGTATTGAAAGTACTTAGATCTCTCACTTAGTTCATTCCTGAAGACTGACCACAATCCCTGCCCTAGGGCTCAGTGACACAGTTCTATGGATCAACACAATAAACTTTCCTTTATGTAAATGTTTTTCCTTTAGATAACTGTATTAGTCATGTAGAGACCTAGCAGGAGATAAAGACCACACAGAAGCTCTGAGAATCCTGTGGAGAAGTGTACATTTCCCCACTTGTTTGACTTGAGGTTTGATCATGATATGTGTTAGGCACTTGGATTTTGCCCTGAGAAGAAATTTAACATGTAATTGTGGGGTTTGTGTTAGTTCTCTTGTGTTTCTTCCCTGCAAAATAAGAATAACATATGCCTTCAGCCTGGGGTCCAGAAGGAAGAGACACTTGGAACCTGAGCCAGAGCCAACCTATAGCCCAAATCTTTCATGTTAACACAAATGCCTGTTGTTCTCAGCTCCTGTCCATAGCCAATATTGTAGAGAATGGCTGGAGAGGAAGAAGAGGAGGAGGAGGGGAAATGTGAAGTAATCCCAAAACATTTCAAGTGTTTAAGCAACTAAGAGTCATAGATAAATAAAATATTAGTGAGGGAAACCTAAGGATTTTAGTCTCTCCACTAAAAGAGCATGGAAAACTTGTATTACTAGTAGGCTATAAACTTCTTTACTGGGAGTAAAACTTTATGGGAACAAGAATCATTTTTAATAGACTTCATGATATGTAACATTGTGCCACATATTCTAAATGGTACAATAAATAATTAGGATAAGGATGATAACAATAGATTTGCTATTCTTCCAAAATCAAGTTGGATAGTTGCATTTCTACTTTTCCAGTTATACAATGTAGGGAAAAAACTGTACTGTAGTTCTCGGAGATTTTGAGCAAAGAAAACCAGAGCGTGTTATTTTGCAAAAGACAATCCAGAGTTGGATTCTACAAGTGATTTATTCTGCTACGTCACAGGAAAATAAATGCCTTTCCAACTGACTGAGACTCTTTTCATTTGTCAACTATTGATCCCCTCCCACAACCTCTCTTCTTAGCTCCATGATTCTTCTAGAGGTTAAACCAATGAAGCCCAGTCCCATTTATTTCTTCCTACTTTATGCTGCGGTATCACCATCGATAACATCAGAGCAGCCAGCCACTCATCTTCAGGTAGTGGCAAAGTGGCAGACACCAGCTGGAGGGAAGCTTTGAGAAGTTGTCTAGGCATTTCTTCTCAGGATTCAAAATAAAAATTAAATCTTGAAAGCAACTATAGGATGTATAGTTTTTAAAAATATTTAGTTTAAAGTTATGTGCAGTTTCACCTCCAGTTCGCCTTGTGCCATTCCAAGCAGAGGGCTAAAAGGACAATGATAGTAGAAATCAGCATATTGTGTATTAAATAGTAGGTTGGCAGGTCGTAAGAGGGATACTGAAAGGAATGGGCTAAGTTGAAGGTCAAGAAAAAATCTATATATTCTCAAATGTGCTGTTGATCATTTATTTATAGGATTCACTACTGACCCTTCCCTTACTTAAACCTTAATCTTTAAATCATGCTAAAGAAGATTCTCCTCCTTAAATATTTTCATAGATAACTATTGCTTATCTCTGAGGTATTTTTCATAGAAACTCATATCAATTAATTCTGTCAATTAAATTGATCTGGTTGTGAATATCCCAGGTATTCCACAACTACCTAGATTGTCCAGTCACTATCCTTTATCATGGAACTCAGAGACCAAAATAAAGCATATGTGTCTATCTGAATAAGTGTTGCTGATGGTGAGTCAGGGGTTTTGTCATTTGAGGGATATCATCATTGGAATCATACAGACTTTCCTTTTAGGCTGGAACTACACAATTTTTCCCCTCAGCTTCTTTTCTAGCATATGAAACATTGATATTAGGTTATCTGTTGTCAGTGATGTTCACCATATTATTAAAGTTAGCAGATCAGTTTCTTTATTTATTTACTTGTGCTCCATCTTGCCCAAGAAAGTGTTTAAGGTATCTAGCAAAAAAGAATTTGTAGCTTACATGGGTGCACACTGAGTGCCATAATCAATTAGCAGTGTCTGCCGTGAATATGTGAGGGGAAAATAGTGGATATGCCATTCCAGTTTAACGTAAAAAAAAGGAAACCAAGGTTTTAATGACTATATGTGGTTAATCATATACTGGAAAAGGTCTTCACGAATTTTACACTGAGGTAGAAGCTATACAACAAAAGACTGATAAGTTTGATAATAATTTTAAAATATCAAAGCAGACCATAAACAAAGTAAAAGGAAATGAAAATGGAATTATTTGCCAACACTCTTTAAATAAAGTGTTTGTGCACTTTAAAAGACTGCTTTTGGGTAAATAACCAAAATATAGCCTCCACAGTTAATTATGCGTAGAGAACATTTAATCAGCTTCACCTAAGAGATCACCCAACTTAGAATGACTTAAGTAAAGAAGGTTTTACTTTTTTGTGCAAGACATTTCTGGAGGTAAGGTGTCTGGTCTGTTATGGATCATCATGGTATCATCTTGCTAGTAGAGACCAGGCTCTTCCCGCTGTGCCACCCTTAGTAGCTGGCTTTTATGCCATTCTCACTTGAAGGTGACAAGATCTGCTGCAATGCAGTCTTATATCAAGAAGAATGAAGAGAAAAGACACAGGAAAAAGTGAAAAGAGAAACGACCTGGATTAGCTACTTCATTTTAGAGGGGTTTCCCCAAGGGCCTCTTAACAAACTTCTAATAACTTCTCATTAGCCTGCACTGTGGTATGACACGGCCAACTCTTGCTGCACGGTGAACTGAGAAATACAGTTGTTACTGTTGCCATTTAATTTGGCAGATGATGGCTCTGGGCTTAGTTGAAGTTTTGTCACTAAAAATGAGAAAGGATTTTGGGGTAGTAAGTTAGTTTCCTCCATCATCATGCACCTGTTAAACAAAGGGCAGGAGGGAGGGATGAAGAAAGATAAATGCCTAATAAATATTCGAAAAGAGTTTTCATCCTTATAATTAGTCAAATTAAGGTATTGTTTTTCACTTAAGCTGGAAACTTAAGAAAAATGTTAAATTGAGAGAGATGCAGGAAGGCAAACTTTCTCATTTGCCTTTTTTTTTTATTTTTATTTTTTTTATTTTTGACAGGCAGAGTGGACAGTGAGAGAGAGAGACAGAGAGAAAGGTCTTCCTTTGCCATTGGTTCACCCCACAATGGCCGCCGCGGCCGGCGCGCTGCGGCCGGCGTACCGCGCTGATCCGATGGCAGGAGCCAGGAGCCAGGTGCTTTTCCTGGTCTCCCATGGGGTGCAGGGCCCAAGCACTTGGGCCATCCTCCACTGCACTGCCTGGCCACAGCAGAGAGCTGGCCTGGAAGAGGGGCAACCGGGACAGAATCCGGCGCCCCAACCGGGACTAGAACCCGGTGTGCCGGCGCCGCTAGGCGGAGGATTAGCCTAGTGAGCCGCGGCACCGGCCCTCATTTGCCTTTCTCAAGGACAGTTTGGTAATACTACCAAAAGCCTTACAGACTGCTGATTCTTGACGTGGCTACAGCACATCTAAGGAGTTGATCATAGATGTGCATAATGATTGAGTGATAAAGATTTCCACTGGAGCATCAGCGTTAATATGGAAGTATTAGAAACAACTGGAACTTTCAGACAGAAGACTGATTAAGAATAGTGAGTCACATCTATACAATAGAATCTTGTGCGATTATATAAGATGATGATGTGAAAGAGAATCTTGTTGGGACAAGTCTGTTGAGGGCAGATGAGCAACACGTAACAGAAGTTGCTCACACCAACACATAGAATAGTGAGCTTTGGTGTCCTCAGCATTTTATTGCATAAAGCGTAGTTGTAATAGTTTGAACCTGGAAACTGTTTTAAGGCAAAGGAATTTAGACAGCATCCCCCGCCCCCCCGAGTCAAACACTCAGTAAAGCACCTATCAATTGCCCAATTTTCAGCAAGGCCATTTTCTGATGTACTCTACAAAACCAACTATTTCCAACATGTATGCCAAGGTAAATAAAGTTATTTTGGAATAAAACAACTTATTCATTGAGGGCATTCACCAAAAATAATGACTTCAACTAAAATAAGATTGTAACATTTCTTTCTTGCAAAAATCAGGAAGAAGTTGTTTGTTCAGGTCTTTCCTAACTCAGTATAATAAAACCCTATTGACCACAAATAAAAGAATGATTATCTTTCTCTTCACAGTAGTGAGGGGTGGAAGGAGACAGGGCAAGATGCAATTAACTTGCTCACGAATAATATAAGTATGTAAGAAATGAGGGAAGGACAGAACACTTCACAACACACCCAACTGGGAAATTTTAACTCTTTCATCTCCAAGCCTTCCCAAATTGCCTGTTATCCAGATCCTGTTTAAGTATCAATACAGAGGGCTCCACACTGAGTGTCAGCACCTTAGTCTAAGGATAATCAACTAATCTCTCTCTCTCACTGTCCACTCTGCCTGTCAAAAAAAAAAAAAAAAAAAAAAAAAAGAATTATGGACAGGAAATAGTGGCTGTCAAGACTAAAGGAGCTAACAGCCTAGTTAAAAGGTCAACCCTGGAGCTGGCGCCATGGTGCACTAGGTTAATCCTCTGCCTGAGGTGCCGGCATCCCATATGGGTGCCGGTACTAGTCCCGGTTGCTCCTCTTCCAATCCAGCTCTCTGCTGTGGCCTGGGAAAGCAGTAGAAGATGGCACAAGTCCTTGGGCCCCTGCACTCACAAGGGAGACCAGAAAGAAGCACCTGGCTCCTGGCTTCAGATCGGCACAGCTCCAGCCGTTGCAGCCATTTTGGGAGTGAAGTAATGGAAGGAAAACTTCTCTCTGTCACTCCCTCCCACTGTCTGTAATTCTACCTGTCAAATAAATAAATAAAAGCTTTTTTTAAAAAAAGGTTAGCCCTTTGCTTATATACAGATTGTATACTCATTATTTATCAGTGTACCATGAATGGCTATTCTGTAATTAAGGTTGTATCTCATGGCAACATCTATGAGGTAGCACGTGGTCTTTAGACACAGTTTTTCTGCCATTCATTATCATCTTTTAAGAAAATCAAGTTAAAACAATAGTTGATTATTTGTTTAGCCTAGTGAGCCGCGGCGCCGGCCTCCTGTCCATAATTCTTGTTCACTATTTTTTTTTCTGGCGTTTAGCAAAGTGATCCCTAGTACGGTCAACAATATGTATCTAATTCTGTTGAAAATATGAGGTACTACATTCTAGGTGCATGCATTCAAGGCCCTAACTGTAGAATTACTGAAATTTCCCATCAAAATGGTTCTTTAAAAAAGCTGAGATGGGCGAGCCCTGTGGCATAGTGGGCTAAGCCTCTGCCTGTGGTACTGGCATCCCGTATTGGCACAGGGTCTAGTCCCAGCTTTCCACTTCCAATCCAACTCTCTGCTATGGCCTGGGAGAGCAGTAGAAGATGGCCCAAGTGCTTGGGTCCCTGCACCTGCATGGGAGACCTGAAAGAAGCTCCTGGCTCCTGGCTTTGGATAGGCCCAATCCAGCCATTGTGGCCATTTGGAGAGTGAACCAGTGGATGGAAGTCCTTTTTCTCTGTCTCTCCCTCTCTCTGTAGTTCTAAAAATCTTAAAAAAAATAGCTTAGATGATATTCAGTATCCCAACAGGAAACAAAATATACCTTGAATAGGTATTTTGAAGAAAATTAATAAAGGGACTATTTATAGGGGTGATGCGGGAATAGAAGAACTACCAAGGGGCACTGAGGCACTAGGAGGAGCTCTAGTGGGAAGCCCTGATAGTCCCAGGTGTGAAGGGTTGGGAGTAGAAAATGTGTTAGAGAAGACAGGTGAGCTAGAATTGTGGAAGACAACATGCTCAACAAGAGATACAGCCAGAAAGGGTGTGCAAAACACACCCTACGCTATCAGGACCTTAGCTTGGATCGGGGAGAAAATAGAGGAAGAAATACCCCATCCTTCCTCTCCTTCCATCTTCCAGTCTCTTGCTGGTACCTCCCATTGATCAACCCAGCCATAAGCCAAAGAGCAGTGTAGAACATAGGTTACAGTGTGTAGAAGTCAGATTCTCATCATGCAAAACAAGGCAAAGAAGAGCAAAGATTGGACTGGTTTGTTTGGGGCAAGGTAGTCCATATAGATTAATCCAAACTCAAGTTCTCTAGGAGGTTTTATTATAATTTGTTACAGCAATTTATAATATGCTTTAAACTTTGCAAGACCTTCCATAATGGCTTTTGATAAGCTACAGTTTCTTCTTGGCCTCTTGGTCTGTGCGTTTTGTTTGTTTGTTTGTTTTACTCTAACTTTACTACAGACAGCAGCTACCTTTCTAAGCTATCCTTTTCTAAAATATTACTTGAGGTGAACCTGGAAGAGTACCCCTGTGTAAGAAAGCAGTTGACAACTAATGAGACTCTTTAACTTCCAACAAGTGATAATTCTTAAAATCATCACTCAAAACGAGATTACTTCCAATAACTAGGGATTCTACTTAACAATAAACAATAAAGTACAGGCCTTTCCAAAATGAGCAGATACTAAGATATGGAGGCTATATTTGCTGGGATAGTTTTAATAATTACATAAAATTAGTTTTTAAGTTATTTTCAATGTTCTGTTCCTCTAAAGGAAAGGAAGTCTCCAGGTACCTGAGAAATTACTATGTAGTCCTCAAGTTTGGAAGCCTTTTAAGTCCATCATGTTCAACGGTACCTCAACTTTCTCAGGAGAACAGTTATGCCTATGGTTCAAATATAGGGGATCTCAACCCTGAACCTCAGAGCCTTAGACCCCACGCCCCCTCATCGTCTCCACGTGGATGTCCAGAAGACATCTCAAATCATAACAGATCTCAGCTCAAACTTTTGAGCCTCCATTCAAAGTCTGCTCCTCCTACAGGCTCTCACTGCCTTTCCAGTTGCCCAGTTCCCCAACCTGGGAGTCTTACTTGACATCTTTCTCTTTCATGCCTCATAACCAGTCCTAGTGCAAGTCTTGTGGGAGCTGTCACTTCAACTGGACCACCATGTTCCTAACCACATCACTTTGGCTTGGATGACGCCATCCTATCTGGTTCACCTTCATCTGTCCAGGCCTCTGGATAGATGCATGCAGAGTGTAGAGTGATCCTTTAAGGTCTAAACTCACACCCTTCCTCTGCTCCAAATTTTCCAAGGCCTGCTTTTTCAGAGAAAAAGCCAAAGTGCCTAAAGTCACCGCTCATCATCTGAAGCCAGCCCCTTACTTCTTTAACCTCACTTCCTTGTGCTTCCACTGCAGGTACGAGCAACTTCACCTGTTCTACAAATTTAATAGGCATGTTCCTGCCTTAGGGCATTGGTCTTCCTCTCCCCTCTGGGGAAGACATCTGACCCAGTAAACCAATCACTCTCTCCCTCACCTCCAGTAAGTCTCTGCTCAAAAGTCCTCTTATCAAGTGAGGCTGTCCCTAGCCACCTGAATGTAAACAGCCATCTTTACCTTCACTATCTCTACCTTTCCAATCTATTCTCCATAGCTTGCCACACTATCAACAGTCTCCATTTTTACTTTCTTTTTTGTTATTTCTGTCCACAGTGCCAAGAATAAAGTCCCAATGGAAAAGAAGCTATGTCTTGTTTTCCTAGCCAACCCTTCGCAACTAGCTGTGTACCTGGCACATAGTATGTACTCAATAAATAATCACTTCATGAAGGAAAGTTTGAGTAAATAGTAGACTTAACTGCTGTAGAAAGGTTTGTGTTAAATATTCATTTTTTCCCTATACTGGTTATTTGACTTCTCAAATTTTGTTCAATAAAACATATTGGATCTTGTTTCACTTTAATTAGTACATCTTTTTCTAAAATTATGTCCCACTAGGAACTTCTCATTCTGAAGTTTCTCTAGATTAAGGATCAGCAACTATTTCCATGGAGGCATGATTTTGGGGGGACAGGGAGCAGCAGACCAGAGGGTCTCTGCTGCAAATACTCAACCCTAAAGCAGCAGAAGGCACTAAAGCAGCAGAAGCCAATACTAAATGAAGAGATGTGGCCGTGATTCAGTAAAATTCTATTTATAAGGGCAGGTCACAGACCATATGTGGCCTTTGGACCTTGATTTCCCAACCCCTCTTCAGTTGAAATCCCAGCAGACTGGTTGCAAACTCTGGGATATGAATTCCCACAAATTACTAGCTCTTCTAAAAGATTCACAGGCAATTAATTTTTAATATGATAGAATCAATAGGATGCAAGTAGATATCTGCTTCATTCTTTCTTTCACTGCCATCTAGCCTGTTCTATGAACTATGTTTTCTTTTCTCTCCCAGATAGAATCTTAGCTTTGTTAGTCACTCTCAGATAAAAAAAAAAAAAAAAAAAAAAAAACACTTAGTTTAAAATAGCAGGAAGTTCACAACAATATTTTAATCGTATAACTCCACCCTTTGTTCAAATTCTACCATTCCTATGAGGCCCTAGTCCTCCCCTGAGGCCACTCTGCTCATGCAGCTAAAAGCACACCCCATACCCCAGCTCTGTCCAGCCTCTAGGAAGCCTGCCACACAATTTCATGTTCCATAGCTTTCTCCTTAATTATTGAATAAAAGTTGAAGTCTTTCAGAGCACAGACCAAGGGCTGTCTCTCATTTCCCTATTAGCAGGGGGTCTTGTTGATTTTACTCTCAAATCATTCATACCTCTTCACTCTCCACCAACCACATGTTGCCTAACCATATCTACCACATTTCCTCTTGACCTTCCCCTTGAATTTATTCTTGACTTTTCAGAAGGAGATCTGATCATCTCTCCATACCTTCCCAATCTTTTTTTTTTCCTTTTTTGGGGGGTGGGGGCAGAGGGGGGGGCATTCCAGAGTTCCTGTTTAAATACTGCCATTACTTTTAGAAAAAAGAACTAATTGACATAAAAGTGTGTTTCTGGTCAAATCTTCCCAACTTTCCTAGCTCTACTTGTTCCCCCCCCCCCCATTCCTGTCATTTTAGCTTGCTCATCTCCCAGTTGTTTTAGCCTCTACTCACCAAGCTGTGTCCTACCAGAGGCCTTCCTCCTGTTCCCATTGATGCCTTTCTCACTCCTCCCTCTGATTTTCCCTTCATTAACTCATGTTAATCCTTCCTGCTACAGTTCAATCAGGAGATGGAGGAGAAAGAAGGGTGGGAGGGAGGGTAGGGTAGGAAGTATCACTATGTTAATAAATCTGTGTATATGAAATACATGAAACTTGTATATTTAAATAAAATTTTTGGTCCACTGTTGGTGAGAACATAAACTGGTGCAGCCACTGTGGAAGTGTGGAGACATCTCAGAAATCTGAATATAAAAATACCATATGACACAGCCATCCCACACCTGGGAATTTACCCAAACCAAAAGACATCAGCACATGAAAGGGTTATCTGTACTTCCATGTTCATTGCAGCACAATTCACAATAGCTAAGATATGAAATCAACCCAGATGTCCATCAACTCTTTACTGGATAAAGAAATTACTGTGTATATATACACTGTGGGTACTACTCAGCTATAAAAAAAATAAAATCCTGTCTTTTGCAAAAAAAAAAAAAGTACTCAACTGGAAACCATTATACTTTACGTAATAAGCTAGTCACAAAAAGACAGACATAATGTTTTTCCTGATCTGAGGTAACTAATAGATTACTTGGAATGTAATGTATTGGAGTGAAACAGACATTCTGAGATGCAATGATTATTTACAGCCCTTGACTCTACTGTTGAGGACCAGTGTTTTGTTTTCTTTCTCTTCATACTATTTGTTGAACTATTTATTTAGTGTAGGGTTAACTATACAACAATTAAGTAAACTGAAAATAGATCTTTGTAAAAATTAACAGTGGGAATGTGAGAGGGAGGAGGAGGAAGGATTGCAGCGTGAGTGGGAGGAAGGGTAGGGTGAGAAGTATCACTATCTTCCTAGATCTGTATATAGGAAATACATGAAACTTGTATAACTTAAATAATTTTTTTAAAAAATTAGCACTTCATCCTATTATTTAACTTTTATAAACATTTTGAGGACCACAGCATGTGCAAGATTAGAAAATTAACATGTATGTTTATGGTTTCATTTACTTCTCTTTTCATGTAATTATATTGGGTAGGATGTTTCTTATGTGAGTAACCAAACTTGCAAATCATGTAGGTTTTTAACTATCAAAGAAATCTCTTAACTCACAAAACAAAAAATTCCAGAAGTAGGGTTTCTTTCAGGAGTCCAGTTGCTGCAATTCTGTCAGCTCTGCCTTTCTCACATGGGCTGACTTCATTTTTTGTAGCAGCAGAAACAGCCACTTTAGTTTCAGGCTTTATGCCTAAGTGACACTCCATCCAGAAGGGAGTCAAAAAAGAGTTCCTCCTAAATCAACAGAAAGAAGCCATTTGCTTCATTCTCACAGGCCAATGAGGTGAGGTGCCCCTCCACAGTATACAGAAGGGTGAGCTGAGCCTTAAATCTACATCAGAATACACCTTGCAGTGGGCAGCTGGGGACAGGGAGGTGAGTTCTCTTCTCTCCTAATTCTATAGCTGCTTCACTAAGTGCAGGATATAATGTATTATTTTACTTTATTTGAGGGAAGAGAGACAAACTCCCATCCACTGGTGTCGTCTCCAGCTTCCCTCAAAGACTGAAGCTGGGCTAAGGCCAAAGCTGGAAGCTAAGAATGCAATCCAGGTCTCCCATATCGGTGGCAAGAGCCCAATTACTTGAGCCATCACTACTGCCTCCTAGAGTCTACATTAGCAGGAAACTGGAATCAGGTGCCAAAATAGGGAATTAAACTTGAGTACTCATATTCTGATGCGAGATACAAGCATCATAACCCCTAAGTCAAATGCCTATTCCTGAATTTCTGACATGGAAGATCAGACTACATTTGCAGAAGGAGCAGAAGCTTGGATGAACTAAAACAACCAACTGTGCACCACAGTGTAATTCCCCTATGTTATCTAATTGTGTGCTAAAACACTACACTCACTTGGGGCCGGTGCCGTGGTTCACTTGGTTAATCCTCCACCTGCGGCGCCGGCATCCCATATGGGCGCCGGGTTCTCATCCCTGTTGCTCCTCTTCCAGTCCAGCTCTCTGCTGTGGCCCGGGAGACCAGGAGAAAGCACCTGGCTTCTGGCTTAGGTTTGGCACAGCGCCAGCCGCAGCGGCCATTTGGGGAGTGAACCAATGGAGGGAAGACCTTTCTCTCTGTCTCTCTCTCTCACTGTCTATAACTCTACCTGTCAAATAAAAAAAAAGAGAGAGATCTTCTCTATACCCTCTGTCTAATCTATGATGATAGTGAGTGTTTTAAAAAAATAAATAAATAGATAATAAAACACTACACTTAATGTTGTCACAGTCACTGTGTAGTTGCATTCCACCACATCAGTATGCCACCCTGATTTTGTTATTTAGGCAAAGATGTTATTCCCAATGTTTTGACTTATAAATAATCCTGACCTAAACGTTTTTCATGCATAAAGTTTTTTCTAACCAGTGCATTAGCATAAATGCATAAAGGTAGAATTAATGAATCAAAGGTTAGGACTTCTGAAACATAAATCGTCTCCCCAAAAAGACTTAATCAGTCCATCCTATACAGCTACCTTCAGTATATAACAGTGCTGCTTGATATTCTTGCTATTTGACACAACCCCCCCCCACCACCATTGTCAAATAGGCCGTTTTGTATTCGCAGTCTGGGTAATTTCTACTCCCATGTCAGTGTTTATGACCTGGTATTGAAAGCATTTCCTCACCATCCCTGCAAGCTTCCCAAAAGCCCACCAACTGTAATGCGTTTCAATTATTCCCTTATTTGTTTGCCTGTAAAACTAGACAGTGAATTATTTGAGGAAAGGGACTATATATTCCGGCCTATAACCCAGCACGTTATCTGAAGTACAAGAATACAGAACTGTGCTTTAAATTCAAGAGGCATGGAATCTGACTACCCTGATAGTATGATCCAAGGGATCCCTTCAGTCCCCAGTTTCGTTGTCTGTTTGGAGAGAACCACAGTGCTTTGCTAGAGGGGTCTCAGTCCATTTTGAAGTATTATTAAAAGCAGCAAGAGATCATCAGACTGGAGGAGTTGGGACCTGAGGTTGGCTGAGTAGGAGACCAGATGTCACTGTACCCTCTTTCCTCCAGGATCTATTTGCATCCATCAGGATGCTTGGCACGTGCTGTGTTATGCAGAGAAGAGGAGGAAGTTTGAATGCTATTCAGGGTAGAGTGGTGGGTGGATGAGGAAGCCCTGTGGGAGCAGAAAGACATCACCTCCTATTCAACCAAGGGGACTCTTGTGACTCTCTAGGACTAAAAATGTAAGCAGAAACAGATGAAACAGGTTTTGTTGGTGTGCTTGTTTTTCAATGAAAGTTTTAGAGGCATCAGAGCAGGGTGAGAGCCAGAGGCTAACGGAACCCTTCACCTCCAAGTTCAGGGTTACGGCCTTGGAGCTAAGTGGTAAACAGAGGCAGAGAAGTGAGGGTGAGGTGCTGAGTCCTCAGTGATACCCCAAAGTTAACAGGGGCTTCCCCTGTCACTGCCCCTTCCCCTTCATTGTATCCAAGCCCTTGGCTAGTGTACTTGGAGTCGTGATGGTAGGGAGTGAGAGTGAGACTGGAGCATGATGAGAGGGGCCTCTGTGCCCAGGGTCCTGTTTTAGCTTGAAGGGTCAAGAGTTGAATAATTTAACAAGTGCTTTGAAAATAACGAGAATTGAGTTTTTCACTGTCAGATAAGGAAGTTAAGATGAAATTAAATGGGAAATACTAATAAACCTTACGGTGTAGGATTGAAAAGGCAAGAGAGAGAGGGAAACAGACAGACAGATGATAGATTGTAGATAGGTTGATTATAGATAGTAGATAGGTAAATAAGATAGATTATATAGATAGATAGTAGTAGATAGAGCTGCCTACATGTGCAGATATGCATAGATTTCCTACTTCTACCCTATAAGAGACTCTAGAAGCAACAATATCCAAGGTCTGAACTTGGTCCCTTAAATATCTTTCTCTATCAAAAAGAACTAAGGCTTCCTGGAGAAATGGCTCTCCTCAGGGCTCGGACAAGAAAAATTCATAATGAGAATAAAACCTTCTTTTTGTGTGTGTCAAAAAGTAATAAACGTTTAAGAATGATGGGAACCTCAGAGGGGCACAGAATCTGCTTAAATAGACTTCCATTTGTGAAGTACAGGACAGTTTAAGTGTAAAAATAAATTATTGTAACCCCTTGAGTAAAATAGGAATCCATGAGGACACACTGAAATAATGAATAAATAAATGGGAGGGGAGCTGCACCCTGAAATATACTGCTATTTAATAAATCCAGAAGAAATGATGGAGATAAAAATATCGTTTGACTTTTCCTGGTTTCAACCATGTGGCCAACAGAGACAGCAGATGATACTCTCCCACTCTCTCCTGGTGAGGTTCACCTTCCTCTTTACCACACGCACTTGTTCATCATTCTGAATATTTTCTTGGCATATTATTTATGGTATCACTTTCTGCAGTAATTTTTTGGTCCCTGATTTTGACCTCCTTCCAGCTTGAGAAAGTGGGACTGCACCTTGAGTCCATACTTCCTTTATCTTCTCTGCTCATTGCCTCCATCATGTCCCTGCCATATCTCACTTTCTCTCACCTCCAACCACACCCCATATCTAGAGCCTCAGACTGGGCAAAAGCAAACTTCTGCTTCATAAGATGATGAAAGTGGGTGTCATTTTCTCTTCTTTTTCTTTCAGCAGCTCATCATATTCTCCTCTGCCTTCCCGCCACTTAATCTGAACTGTGTTTCTAGTAATGTTTTTCCAGGATGACTTACTCTTAAGGACTTTCCTACTCCTTATGTGCTCTGCACCTGTTACAAAGATGAAGAGCAGAGATGGAGGGGCAACTAGAGTATCCAGGGCAATGTGTTTCCCTTGCTTTTTCTTTCATCCCCTTTGATCCCCCTCTCTTATCCTTCACCTTGTAGTTAATGTTTTAATTATTAGGTGCAGAAGTAGGCAAGTAGCCCAAAGATCTGAATTGCTACCAATACAATTTATGTGACCTCACATGAGCAACTTAACCATTTGGGCTTTAATTCCTTCATTGAAAAAACAAAGACTTGGACCCAATAATCAGTTAGAACCTTTTTGTTTCTGAGTCTCTGAGTCTGGGATCTGGGATTTCAGTTTTTAATATGGGAATGCTCCTGGACATTGTGCCCAGATTCTCTTCTTTTCTGACGCCAGGTGATCTCATGAAGTCTCTTGGTTTCTTACAACATAACACCAATAACTACACATTTCAAATTCAGGCCCAGTTTTTCCTTTCCTCTCACCAAAAGTTTCTCATCATCAGTTGCCCACTTGATTCCATTACTTGGCTATCAAATGGGTTGAACACTTAACATCATGGATAGAACTTTTCATATGTCCCCTGGACCTTCTTAAGTCTTCCCCATCTCAGTAAATGATACGATTTATCTAGTTTCTAAGCAAACTTCATTGATTCCTCTCTTGTGTTCACTCACTACCTCCTAATTAGCCAAAACTCCTGTTGGTTTTTCCTTTTAAAATACCTCTCAAATTTTAAGAGAGAATTGCAACAAATGTAGTCGTTCAGATCATAATTAATTTTATTGGTTATACCAGAGTAGATCAGTAGTCTGACCCAAAAATAGTTCAGATAGTTCCATGCCACCACACAGGCAGATTATATTTACAGCCAGAGAAAAAGAAGCAACATACGGAAAATGGACATCAGGCACAGAAACAGCTCAATTGGTTCCAGGTCTTATCTGCCTTATTTGAGCGTTGGCTACTTGTGATTGGCTGAGACTCAGATGCTTGTCACAAGAGTAGGTTCCAAGGGCCAGCATTGGGGCAGAGGAGGTAAAGCCACCACCTGCAATGCTGGCATCTTATATGGGCACCAGTTCAAGTCCCAGCTGTGCTACTTCTGATCCAGCTCCCTGCTAATGTGCCTAGGAAAGCAACAGAAGATGGCCCAAATACTTGGGCTCCTGCACCCACGTGGGAGACCTGGGAGAAACACTTGGCCCCTAGATTCTGCCTGGCCCAGCCTTGATCATTGTGGCTGTTTGGGGAGTGAACCAGTGGATGGAAGATTCTCTCTCTCTCTCTCCCTCCCTTTCTTTCTCTGTGTAACTTTGAATTTCAAATAAATAAATCTTTATTTTTTAAAAAAAGAGTAGATTAGTTTGTTCACACATCAAGTTTGGTTACAGTTCACTATGTGCAAGAGACAGTTATATCAAACTTAAAATGTATGTACAGACACAGCTTTGAGCCAAACTTCATTCGACTTAACACAAATCAGACTGCTTCTTGGCCATTTGCCACAGTTATAACCTCTCCAAGCTACCATTATCTCTCCCTTGAATTATTATTGCAGTCCCTCTGGTTCTCCATTACATAGTTTCCAAAGAGCTTTTAAGTCATTTTAAAAGTCTAAGTCCAAGCGGCTGGCGCCGTGGCTCACTAGGCTAATCCTCTGCCTTGCGGCGCCGGCACACCAGGTTCTAGTCCTGGTCGGGGCGCCGGATTCTGTCTCGGTTGCCCCTCTTCCAGGCCTGCTTTCTGCTGTGGCCAGGGAGTGCAGTGGAGGATGACCCAAGTACTTGGGCCCTGAACCCCATGGGAGACCAGGATAAGTACCTGGCTCCTGCCATCTGATCAGCGCGGTGTGCTGGCCGCAGGGCGCCGGCCATGGCAGCCATTGGAGGGTGAACCAAAGGCAAAGGAAGACCTTTCTCTCTGTCTCTCTCTCACTGTCCACTCTGCCTGTCAAAAAAAAAAAAAAAAAAAAAGTCTAAGTCCAAGCACATCATTTCTTTTGTATATAATCTCATCTAAAATAATCTACCTCCATGTTTGTTCCTGTCTATTATCCCCCTAGTCTAATACTATTTTTCTTCAAAGTATTTGTTATGACCTAATATTGTTATGTATTTCATTGGTAATTGTTTGTCTCTGTCACACTAACATAAAAGACCCATAAGGATAGTGTCATATATTTCTCTCCCTGTCCCTTGTTGTGTATTTCTTGCTAGATCAGTGCTTAGTACAGAGTAGGGACCCTATCAATTGAAGAATGAATGAAACAATGAATGAATGAGTGGGTATAACTGCTCTTTAGCAGCTTGGACCTGCTTCAGCTGCTCCCATCACAAATCCAGTTTTCTTGTATGCACCCCATTTTCAGATGCATACTGGCACCTGTCTCATCACTCTCAACCCATAAGTTTCACTTCCCTTATATTAACAGCTCCAAATGAGGTAGCATACCTCCTGTAAGGGAATATTTTGTCACAGCATCAGAAGTTGAAAGAAGCAAAAAAAAGAAAGTAAACTCCAACCTTGAGAATCTATTAAAAATTTTATTTATTTATTGGAGAGGCAGGCAGACATAGACACAGAGAGCTCCCATCCACTGGTCCACTCCCCAGAAGCTCAACTGGGCCAGGCAATAGCTGGAAGGAACTCAACTCAGGTCTTCTGTATAGGTGATAGAAACCCAACTACTTGAGCCATCACCTGCTACCTCCCAGGATCTGCATCATCAGGGAGCTGGAGTCAGATGCCAGACACAGGTATCAAATCTAGGCACTCTGATATGGCAAATAGGCATCCCAACTGCTAATCCAAACACTTACCCCAATATAGAGAATTTAAACTACCTGTGAAAGCGGCAAGGAGAGAACCCAGCATCTCCAAGAGCCTAGTTGGAAATCGGCCCCATGGGAAGGTGTTTCCTAGTCACTGCTCTCAGGTTCAACTTGGCAGCCAACCAGAACTTGAAGTCCTTCACTTTTCTGGCCCCTTGGTTGTCTTTTGACCCGGGTACCTGTGGTACCTGTATAGCAGTATTAGGTTCAAAGTTAGTGTCTAACCCCATCTGGTCTTCCATTAGAACTTTTAATTGATTCAACACTACAGGACTGCTTTCTGTGTGAAACACTATACTAAGTACTCTGAAAACTATTTTTAAAAATGTAGAAGATGCTACCTCAAGGAGCTAATATCCCAGTGGTAAACATGGGCATTCACTTCATAGTCTCCTGGTTGCAGTGGTAATAAATTTCTCAACAGAGAAATCACTTTTTTATGGTGGTTCATATCAGTCTACTCTGTGGAATCAGGAAACATTTAAAATATATAATTGTACTGAAAGCTAAAAGATGAGGTTAACTAACAAAAGCTGTGCAAAAAGAGGGCCATGAGAGTGCAGTGGTTAAACTGGGAAGGTGCCAAGTGTATTTAGAGGTACAGTACAAAGCCACCGTGGCCAGCACATAATGAGCAGAGTGGAAACTGGCAGAAAGCAGGTAATGGTAGGATGGTACAAAGCCTGGTGGACCAAATCTAGAATGTTGGTGTTATGCTAAGAACAATGGGAAATCACTGAAATGTTTAAGCAAGAGACGGAGGACAGGGTATAATCAATTTGATATTTTGTAATAAATGCTCCAGTGTCATCAAAAAGAATTGACTAGTACAAGGGCAATCACAGAAATGGGATGTCAATTAGAAAGCTTTTGAAAGATCCCGGTGAAAAATGATGATTTCCTAGACTGGATTGTTAGCAGTGAAGCCAGAGAGAAGAAGATGGACTTGAGAAAGGGGAAGGAAAATCAGTAATACTTGGTGATGCATTGGATGTAGTCAAGTGAGAGAAATGAGTCGACATGGGAAGACTGCTAGATGTCCGATTGGAGCACCTATGTTAGTCTACACTGGAAACAATGCAGATTCAAGGGAAGATGACTGTGAATTTGGACATTTTGGCTTTTTTGGCTTTTCAGTGGCAGTTATTTATTTTCTGTGAGTCTTGGATCCATATGGTTTGCAGTGAGAACATGCCTCTCCTGAAGAGCGGACTTGAAGCCTGGTGCATTGTCAAGCAAAGAGCAAGCACTCCACAATGTCACTTCCCTTTTTCTTCTTACCTCGTGTCTCAATTCATTAATTCGTTCAACATATATTATCAATTTTCTCCTATGTGTCAAGTATTCTTCTAAATACATGAGTGAACCCACAAAGTTCCTGCTCTTGCAGAATGTCCTTTCTAATAGGTTTAGACAGTTGATAAAATCAGCAGATCTGAACTCTAGCTATATATTGGGAGGATGTATTGAGCATGGAGAAGAGGAAAGAGAGAAATGCAGGGATGGCTTTCTCTTTGCTACAGAGCGATCAAGGGAAATCTTTCTGGAGGTGGTGCTTCAGTATAGGAATGCATGAAGTGAGGAAGCCAGCCATGAAGATGGGGATGAGAAAGAGTACTCCAGGCAGAAGGCACTTAAAATTGTAACAGCCCTTGGGTGCCTGTCGTTTAGTTTGTTCTAGAAATAGTACAAAGACTAAAGCAGCTGGAACTCATTGAGCAAGTGGAATGAAGTAGGAGTTGATGCTGAAGAAGTAGGCAGATATAGGTTATGAAGTGTTGCAGTCCAAGGTAAGGATTTTGGCTTTTACTTGGAGTGAGGTGGAAGCCACTGGAGAATGAGTAGAGAAGTGACAGGAACAAGGGAGAGACAATTGATGAGGGTTTTAGTCTATGCAAAAAGCCAGAAGCCTGAACTGACAAAATCAACTCTAATGCTTTCTTCTATTTCTGTCCAAACTCAGTCAATATAAAACAGCTATAGGATTTTTTAAAAAACTTACATTTTTGGAGCATTTATGAAGAGTATGTACCAGAGCCATTCACATGTTACAAGTGATTCCAATAATGGCCTCTTAACATTGCACCTTTGCTGGAAATCAATTCAGCCACAGTGCTAGCATGCTTTCATTCAGAACAACCTAGGAAGTGGATTTTATTACCTCCATTATATAGATAAGGAAACTGAGACTCAAAGAAGTTAAGAAATTTGTTGGCCAGTGCCACAGCTCACTAGGCTAATCCTCCGCCTGTGGTGCTGGCACCCTGGGTTCTAGCCCCAGATGGGGTGCCAATTCTATCCTGGTTGCTCCTCTTCCAGTCCAGCTCTCTGCTGTGGCCCAGAAGTGCAGTGGAGGATGGCCCAGGACCTTGGGCCCTGCACCCGCATGGGGGACCAGGAGAAAGCACCTGGCTCCTGGCTACAGATAGGGCAGTGCGCCGGCCATAGCGGCCATTGCGGGGTGAACCAATGGAAAAAGGAATACCTTTCTCTCTGTCTCTCTCTCTCACTGTCCACTCTGCCTGTCAAAAAAAAAAAAAAAAAAAAAAAAGGAAGAAATTTGTGCAAAGTTACACAGCAAACTCTACAGTGACACAGTTGGGATTCCTGACCATGGCTTCCACACTCCGTTTCCATGATTCGTTGCCAACTTATCCCAGAGGCACCTGATTTTCCCCTTGGCCTTGTTCTTAGCTAGAAAGGGATGGATCTGAAAACACACAGGCAAATGACCAGCATTTAAGTATATTCATTATTTTAAGAGGACACATGTTGACCACTCCTCAGAGGAGAATATGCATCACTAATAGTGAGTGGAAAGGAGGGCTTTCTGGGAGCAGATGACTCTTCCAGCACATCCCTTAGGTTGCCACCTGTGTGCTTGGCCAGACAAGGCCTGTATTTCAGAATTGTACAACTCACCAAGTGATCTAATTTTCTGGGCAGCAGTTACTCATCTACATGTATCACTTAATGGAGAAAAAAATCGACAAGTCTGAATTCCCCTGAGTGAAACATCTTTATTTTTTGAATTCTCATGGCTTTCCTTGGGATAAAATGACCACAGCAGTGTCTGCCAAATATGGATCAACCATGTGTCCTATGTTCTGGTCACTTTTTGTATACCGTCCCTAACTTTCTCATTACTGAAAGAAGATATACTTCATTTTCTCACTTTTACAAATGAATAAATTAAGGCAGAAAAAAAAGCTAAGTATCTTTTCAAAGGCACTCAGCTATTCTGAATCTAGTCTGTCTGGCACACTTTTCATCTCCCTTATTATTTCTCCCATCAAACAGGTGACTAGTTTCATTGCTGTAGGTATCAGCTTGGCCTAATCCCCAGATAGTGTCATTTCATTTATTTGACAATTAATTATAGCTCTGCATAGAAGTTGACAAATAACTTAAGTCTGTGCCCTTTGCTCTGACTGTTCCTCCCCTTCCCTGCCTCCCCTTATAGCAGGGGCTTTCCTATTCAAATACCATCTCAATGTCCTTTTTAACTCCTGCCCATCACTCCTAAAGATATGAATAAGTGACACTCTTGGCTACAGTACAATTGTTTTGAAACATGGAGACTTTAAGAGCAACAGCTGACCTAAAAGAACAAAAACTCAAGAGTAGAATTTCTGGCCTTGAGATGTTTGAGGGTAAGAAAATTGGGCACTTGAATGGCAGACTCCATGACCACTGGCCTGGTTTCTTTGAATAATGTCAGTCACTGCCCCTACACTTTAAAATGACCTCAAACAATCCTTTATGTAATATAATTGTTAATCACCTCATTCTATAGGTAGCAAATTGGAGGGGGTCCTCCTTAATGAGATAGGTTGTTGCTGCTGGTATTCTTGTTTTGCTTATTTCTTTGTTTTGCATCCTGATACAACTTGCCAGCAATTGGAGAAACATGGACAAAATCAAGCAAACATGTTCTTTCAGAGTGTTATGGAAATTGACTCATAGCCAGAAATCCAACTCTAGTGTGTGTGCAAACTGATATATGGCTGGGTGGGACAAGGTTCTGATTCCTCAGATGACTCAAGAACACTATCTTGAGAAATTATCTGGTCTGATCCCTGTTTTCATCTGTAACTCAATCTAAATGAATAACCTTGTTAGCATTAATTCTCACTGATAACAAGCCCATCTTATTTCTCATACCCATACAAATTCTGTGGATCAAGTCCCATCTCATAGCTGTGTTTTTAGAGAAGATATTTGAGCCTATTTGAAAATAAAAGGCCTTTGGCAGGTCATGAACATTTCTGGCATATAAAAGGAAGAAATTATTCCTGGTCATAAGCACATCTGGTAATCCCTCAAACCACAGCACTTGGTTGATCAGCCAGCCCAGCTCCCTTGAGAACCTCGGTATCAGCCAAATGAAGAAGCAATTGAAAGTGCAAAGAAGCAGCACACCCTGACCATTGCCTCCTAGAGTACACAGTAGCGGGAAGGTGGAGTTAAGTGCTGGAGCTGGGAATCCAACCCAGGTACTCCAACGTGGGACTCGGATGTCCTAACTGCTATGCCAACTGCTTTCCCCTAAATTTATCATTTCATTCCATTTTTCCAAGAACTTTTTGAAGTAACCTCATACTGTTAAAGGATCTGTAATAGTGATTCCCTACCACAGCTTCAGATTAGAATTACTAAGAGTGGGGCCGGCTCCGCGGCTCAATAGGCTAATCCTCCACCTTGCGGCGCCGGCACACGGGGTTCTAGTCCCAGTCGGGGCGCCGGATTCTGTCCTGGTTGCCCCTCTTCCAGGCCAGCTCTCTGCTGTGGCCAGGGAGTGCTGTGGAGGATGGCCCAAGTGCTTGGGCCCTGCACCCCATGGGAGACCAGGAAAAGCACCTGGCTCCTGCCTTTGGATCAGCGCGGTGTGCCGGCCACAGTGCGCCAGCCACGGCAGCTATTGAAGGGTGAACCAACGGCAAAGGGAGACCTACCTTTCTCTCTCTCTCTCTCACTGTCCACTCTGCCTGTAAAAAAAAAAAAAGAATTACTAAGAGTGTATGTAGTGGGAGCAGGTATTATGGCTCAGCAGTTATGATGTGATTTGGGACGCCCACATCCCATATCAGTGTGTAGGTTTTAGTCTCTGCTCCACTTCCAAACAAGCTTCCTGCTAATGCACACCTGAGAGGCAGCAAGTGATGGCTCAAGTGCTTGCATCCCTGCCACCTATGTAGGAGACCCAGGTGGAGTTTCTAGGCTCCTGGCTTTAGCCAGGCCAAAACTGGTTGGTACAGGCATCTGGGGAAGGGAACTAGTGGATGAAGATGTGTGTATGGTGGGAGGATGACTCTGCCTTTCAAATGGATTAATTAATTAAAGACCCCACGTAAGACCAATTAAATAGTTATGTTTGAAAAGATCTCAGGTCTATTCTAACACGCAGCCAGGACTGAAAATGCTGAGTTATATACTGATTCTCAAACTTCATTGTCCGTGTCTGTGGCCACTTCCTGCTTTGTTTCTTCACTTGTAGGGAGCCCAGAAATCTGCATATTAAACAGTCACACAGGTGGCTCTAAGGCCAGTGCTAGAGAGGAACAACAGTTTGAGAACCATTAGCATCACAATTCCACAGGTGGCAATAACAATCATATTAGTAGCCAAAGTCAGCCATTTGGCCAACAGACAGGAAAAGGGTAAATGCAGCATAGGCATTTAAGAAGATTTTAGAAGCTAACCTGGGCATAAAATGTCGTGAATCACCATGGCTCACCAGGAATTTCAATGGTCTTTTGACTCCTAAGCCACTCAGTTTAAAATAAATAAATATACACTACTACAAATATGAAATACTGAATTTAGAGGATTTTTCAGAGTGTCATTTTTTCAAGTGGTTTCTAAGCAATTTTAATATGGAGGGCAATAATTCGAGTCTTTTTTCCATAGTGCACAGCTAATTACCAGACATACCCATCCTGCCAGCATTTAATGCCAACATAAAACATGGTGACATAATGAAGATAATTGAAAGTATGACTTTCATCAATATTTAATTAGCATTTGGTGCTAACTCATTATTTCGGTACAATTAATTTGACATCTTGCTATACGTCTTGAACAGATTTCCATCCAGAGGGCTGTTTTATTGGTGAGACATGCGTAACACCACACATGCCCCTGGCCAGAGGAAACAATATGAAATATGAGCTAGATGATTGACAATTTAATCTAGTTCTGCATAGGACAGCCTAATATATTAAAACCAAATAAGCATGTTTACTAAGTAAGGCAAATCCAGTAGTAATGAAAATCACGGCCTTGCTCTGGAGAGCCAGGGATAGAACTCCCATGGTTTGGGCACAACTTCACAGATATCAATTTTTCCCCTAGTATCAAGAAACATTTAAAGAGTAGAGGAACCAATCACCTGCAAGCAAAAAGTGAAACAACTCACCTCTATGCCCTGAGAATCTCTTGCTAAAACAAGGCATTTAGCAACAAGCAGAGAGCAGAGAGAAAGCATCAGGTGAACATAAGACCTGGATTTTATTCAGGAACTATGATAGAACCACTTATCAGCCTTTGGACAAGTCATCGAATGTCCCTATGGAAACAGTAAATAAGCCCCATTAAGCCAGTGTCCCTCAGACTGTCTTTGTTGAAGGACTAGATGTGCCTTTTACTGTTTTTTTTTCCAGAAGTTTTCAATTAGTTGTGAATTGATACTTTATTAAAAACTAACTTAAAAAATGAAAAGAAGCTACTATGTTCCTGATAGAATTTTGTGCACTCATGTGATGATACAGCAAATAAGACTGCAAGCAAGGTCCCCAAACCTATGACCCTTGTATTCTACTGGGAAGAAAAAGATAGTAAATGAGTCAACAAATAAGGAAAAGAACATGTAGGGGGGAGCAGTAATGAGAGCTATGAAGAAATAAGGCAGGCAATGGACGAGAGCATTGAAGAATGTGAAGCTGCTTTGAACGGGGTGGTCCCCAAAGGGGTCTCTGATTCCAGGACTTTGGGTGGTGAAGATTCAGGCATGCTTTCTTGGGGATGGGAAGTCCAGGTATATCTTCTGGGTGGCTGCATGCCAGGCACTTTTGAAGATACCAAGACTGCAGAGATTGATATGGCATAGCCCATGACTCTGAGGATGTATTTTAAAAATTTATAGTCACAAATAATTGGAATATTTTAACTTAAGGGAATCAGGTCATTTTGTTGACCTCATGCTTTGACAACTGCTTTATTTTTTTTTCTTTTCAATCTATGCCTTTTTTCTGTTTATTTTTTTATTTATTTTTTATTTAGTAAATATAAATTTCCAAAGTACAGTTAATAGATTACAATGGCTTCCCCCCATAACTTCCCTCTCACTCACACCCCTCCCATTTCCCTCTCCCTCTCCCATTCCATTCACATCAAGATTCATTTTCAATTACCTTTATATACAGAAGATCAATTCAGTATATATTAAGTAAAGATTTCATCAGTTTGCACCCACACAGAAACAAAAGTGTAAAATACTGTTTCAGTACTAGTTATAGCATTACTTCACATTGGACAACACACTAAGGACAGATCCCACATGAGAAGTAAGTACACAGTGACTCCTGTTGTTGACTTAACAATTTGACACTCTTGTTTATGGTGTTAGTAATCTCCCTAGGCTCTAGTCATGAGTTGCCAAGGCAATGGAAGCCTTTTGAGTTCGCCGACTTCAATCTTATTCCGACAGGGTCATAGTCAAAGTGGAAGTTCTCTCCTCCCTTCAGAGAAAGGTACCTCCTTCTTTGACGGCCCCATTCTTTCCACTGGGATCTCACTCGCTGAGATCTTCCATTTAGGTCTTCCTTTTTTTTTTTCCAGGGTGTCTCAGCTTTCCATGCCTAAAATACTCTCATGGGCTCTTCAGCCATATCCTAATGCCTTAAGGGCTGATTCTGAGGCCAGAGTGCTATTGAGGACATCTGCCATTCTGTGAGTCTACTGTGTATCCCACTTCCCATGATGGATCGTTCTCTCCCTTTTTGATTCTATTAGCTAGTATTAGCAGACACTAGTCTTGTTTGTGTGATCCCTTTGACTCTTAGACCTATCAGTGTGATCAATTGTGATCACACCGCTTTATTTTTAAATTTTTATTTATTTATTTTCATTTTCATGTTACTTGAAAGACCGATGTTTCATTGGCTAGTTATCTCCCCATATGCACACAACAGTCAGGGCTGATATAGGCTGAAGTCAGGAGCCAAGTATTCAATTCAGGCAGCTGACATGGGTAGCAGGGATCCAAGTACTTGAGCCATCATTTGCTACCTCTTAGGGTGTGCTTTAGCAAGAAGCTGAATCAGAAGCAGAATAACCAGGACTTGAACCGGGCACTCCAATATGGGATGCAGGCATCCCAAACAGTGACTTAACTGCCCCTGACATTACTTTTAAAAAATTAACTTTAGGAACATGTTGGTTTCCCATGGTGCCCTTTCCTCCTCCCTCTCTTGTTCCCACTCTTATTTTTTTACTAAGATCTATTTTCAACTAACTTTATGCACATGATTATCTCTATGTTAAGTAAAGAGTTCAACAACAACAAAAACCTGCTCTCAACAGTCAAGACAAGGGCTGTTCAAGTCACTGCTTTTCAAAGTGTCAATTTCACTTCTACAGACTGCCTTTTAGGTGCTCTATTAGTTATTACAGGGGACTGACTTATTTCACTAAGTATGGTGTTTTCCAGTTTCATCTATTTTGTTGCAAATTACCAGGTTTCCTTTTTTATTAACCACTAAGTAGTATTCCATGGTGTAATATCCTGTAATTTCTTTATCCAGTCTTCAGTTGACAGGCATTTGGGTTAATTCCAGGTCTTAGCTATTGTGAATATATCTGCAATAACATGGGTGTAGAGATAACTCTTTCATATGATGATTTAATTTCCACGTGTTCACAAAGATTTAATTTGTTTTAATGTATAAGTGGAAGATTTTTTTATGTCTCATAAGCAATAGTTACATCTAAGTGCTTGCAAAAGATGTACCATTCTTGGGTTCTTCTTCAAAGTTAATTAAGTTTCTCAAGAAATATATATATATATATATATATAAATTAAACCTCAGAAAGATTTACTTTTATTGAATTAAAAATACTTTTTTTCCTTATTGTAAAAAAAGGGTATGGCAACAATGTAATGCAAAGCAAAGCACAAACAGGCATTCCATTTTTATTGCACTATTAAAAACCATTTTTTGAGCCAGGTAACTCAGTGTACATACAAATTTATATACATCTTCATCTGTAAAACTGAAATAGTAGCTATCTCATGGATAAAAAAAAGAAGTATACACTCACTGCAAGTATACAATTAGGAGCTCAAACATTCCATTTTTGTTTTTATCATGGATCTTATTTAAAATACAGTCTGATTTAGGCATATGGACTTAAATAGAATCCATATACCTATTTCAATAAAAAAAATTAACTAGTAACTCCTTTGTTGAGCACCTACTATGTGCCATATCCTCTTCTAAGCCATACTCACAGAAATTTTATAAGGCAGGCTTGATAGTGATAATTATGTTATTATTATTTAGTAGATAATAATAAGGTATAGAATAGGAAGTACTCTGGGATCTGACCCAGTATCCTAAACCCTTTCAATTATTCTGAAACTGCTCCTGTCTGGATCGGCAAACATACTTTTCCTACGCAGAGTTCAGGAGCCTATGTGTTTATAAAAAAAGGGAGGGGTGTCAGTGGATAATCTTTTCATTTTGGAGCAATGAATATTTCCCACTGTCAATATTCAGGTTAACTATTCTACAAAATAGAAAGCAATGTATTCCTCATTAAAATAATTTAGAACTTAGGGGGAAAAAAACAAAATACAAAGACATAAAATAAAGTCCCTGTTTTTTGTTATTAGATTCAGCAGATGTAAAATTGCTCCTAATTTTCTGTAATCATTCTGTTCTTCTTTTCAGTTTTCTTGCTTATCTTGTGGATTGTCAAATGTTTGCAGACCATGTTTGAGGGGCACTGCTTTAGATTCTCTTCAAAGTTGTGAGAACTAATGGATTGAATAGACCATTTAAAAGAACTTGGAGAAAACACGGAAAGCATTCTATGAATATAAGATGTTACCTCTGAGAAAAGAGGGCAGCTGTAGCATTTGGATATGGCAAGGAAACTGTAGCTTTCCTTATATTTTAAATAAGAAACAACAGTGATCCCCCAATTTTCCAAAAAAGGCTTTTGCTTATTTATCTCATTTATTTGAAAAGCAGAGAGACAGACAGAGATCTTCTATCCACCATTTCATTCCTCAGCTGTGGCTGAGCAGGTTGAAGCCAGGAGCCAGGAAGGTCTCACACAAGGGTGGTAGTCATCACCTGCTACCTCCCAGGGTGTGCATTAGCAGGAAGCTGGAATCGGAAGTGGAACAGGAACTTAAATCCAGGCACTCTGATATGGAAAGCAGGCATCTGAAGCACTATCTTAATTACTACGAGAAATACCCACTCCAGTGATCCCCGAGTATATCACTTCTCCGAGACCTCCTGGAACATATATTCAGAATTAATGCACTACTTAGTGTTTAGTCCTACTATAAGTAGAAGAGAAATTAGCCAAATGAGCTAATTGGTATGCAAATAATATTATGATCTATCAAAACCTTTGGAAAGCACAGAGAAATCTGGTTTATGATATCCTATGTACATGTTTTTGTTTATTTAAATAGTTTTGCCAAGATCAAATTAAGTAACAGCACATGTTTAAAATACACAATATGATAGCTCTTGGCATAAGAATACAGTGGTGAAACTATTACCACAATTGAGATGATGAGCATACTAAAAGCATAGAATATACAGACTATAAGGTCTAGAAATACAGGTTTAAATTCCTGCTTTGCCTCGTGATTAATGTTATTATGTACAGTTAATATCGTGTCTCTTATCACAGTTATCCCTAAGGATAAAATATTTTCCATGTTATTGTAAATGGAATTTTCTTAACTTAAGTTCTGATCATTGGATGCTAGCATAGCATACAATTGATTGTTAAGATATCCTCACAATTACATCTAAGAAAACTAAATAAAT